>NC_084952.1:17685914-17996070 GCF_949316205.1 Platichthys flesus
CACCGACCCTGTTGATTAACATTTTCGACGCAAATGCGTGTTGTTGCAACAACACCGAGTGGCGAGTGCTTGAGATGTAATTGGAATTAAGGATATTGATCACACAGGGCCAGACGGTGGCGGTATAAATAATAGCTAGCATGAATAAGTGAAAGCGATAGGTGAGCTCTTGGTGATTTATGTACGGACTCCTGTGGTCCGCAGCATAAATCACCAACAGCCATGTTCTCATTGAGTTATGAAGCCCCACAGTTGCAGGAGAATAATGGCCAACTCTGTGTCTTGTGCCTGCACTCAATCCATAAGATAACAGCCATGGACCAATAAGCAAGCTGAGGTGGATGCTGTGTTGTCCTGAATTAGTTTGTGGCACGGCACTATATATTCATCAGACTTTACATTGCTGTGAAATAAAAATCCACAAAAGATGTGTGTATGTGTCTGCTCTGCTTGGTATATTGAGGTAATGTAACAATATATAATTTGCCAAAGTTTGCAGCAATATTGAATCACTTTTCTGAGAGAGAAAAAGAAGCTGAAAACACTTACTCACAGTTATTCCCTAAAGGTCATTCGCAAAAGAAACGTTTCTGGAGCTTCTGAAAATGTTATTTTTCAGAAATTACTGTTATAAAAAGAAAATTGGCCAGCTTGAGTGTTTGAGCAAGTCGAACAGGGTACACCTGTATAGAAACATGAATTCGCTTGCTTTCATTTTAAAGAGAGAAGCAATAATAGTTGAATATTTTGCAGCTCGTGGCTGCAGTCTTGGGAGGTCACTATGGACTGAGGAAGAGCAGCTGACTAAACAAAATCCATTCAAGGACCACATGCTTACATGCTCTTCATGAGCAGATGGTCTTGATCAATCAGCTCTTCCACAGTCTAAGTAAAGCAATTCATCACTAATCAATGTTTTTTTTTTTCTAGTATGTAAATTGACATTTTACGAATACTGGTTAGAGCTGTCGATTCACAGCAGGAAGGATGACTTTCTCTGGGGAGTTTGCATGTTCTCCCCACGTCTGTGTGGGTTTTCTCCAGGCATCCTGGTTTATTCCCACAGTCCAGACAAGCGGATTGGGTCTCGGTTAATTGGAGACTCTAGATTTTCCATCGGTGTAAATGTGAGTATGAATTATTTTTTTTCTCTCTCAGCTCTGTGATGCTCTGGCAAACTGTCCAGGGCCAAGAGCCCCGCCTCTCGCCCAGTGTCAGCTGGGATCGGCTCCAGCTCCCCAATGACTCTCGAAGGATAATCGGTATAGATAATAGATGGGCTTTAATTGCTTTTAGAGTAATTTATTTTTATCACATCACATATGGATTATAACAAAAACATCTTCAGAAACCCACGGAAACCTGTAGATTACAAAGACACAAGTGAACAACATAGATCAGTAAAGGGGCTCATGTTGAACCTGCCACATGTTAGGTTGTTTTTATTTCTCGGGGCAGGAGTGTGTCAGGTGGTTGGTTAGAGTTCCTGGAGTTTGTGCTGCATCTTTCCCCCGCCCCCGAGTGACACTAAGCCACAGCAGCAGGGGAGTGTTTTTAACAGGGCCCACGTACAGCCATTACCCTGAGTCTCTTAAGGAGTGTCGGTGTGGTGAGCTGACAGATCAGTATCCCCCCTCTGCTACCGTGTTGCTGCCAACAGAGGGGAGAAGGTGATCTCATCCAACCTGATCCAGCATGGGGAGGAGAACAAACAGCACTCCAGACAACCCACTTCACAAGTGAACATGCATCGCAACAGCGAAGCGCTTTTGGGTCTGGGTGTGTGTCTTTGTGCGTGCCTGTTTCCTGGTGGTGATGTTATCTGTCTTTAGTATGAAGCACTCCTTCTCTGTTCTAAACAAACACAGCAGTGCGGGGCAGCTTAGGTCAGCATCGACTGCTCTCTTCCATCATGCATTCGATATGTGTTCCAATGACCCGGGCACACACAGCTGCCTCCCCCTCAGCACGCCATGCTCTCTGGGGCTGTGCCGAGAAAACCTTTCATCAGACACACTCGGAGGGAAAATATTTTAGCCCGGGAGGAAAACAACAGGGGCTGAGGGAAACTGATCTTGATTCAAAAGAAACGGCAAATGATGGGGCTGGGAAAAGAATCTGAATCCGTTTCTCATTCCACAATGTAAATGGCTCACATCAAGATATTTAAGGGGGTGAAAAGGTTTGAATTTCAACAGGTAACACACATACACACACACACACACACACACACACACGCACACACACACACATGGCATGCACACAATCAGCCCTGCTCTGCATCTCTTTCACTCCTGAATTGATCTCATTGCACAGGTCAGTGAACGCCTCTTTCTCTCTCAGCGTCTTTTAGACCAGCAATACAAAGCGGCCATTTCAGGCGGTAAAGGTCACAACGGGAGGACATTCAAAGATCACGCTCATGCAAAAAAGCATTTCCAGACACATTCAGAGCTCGGACAGGTTGCATGATGGGTAATTTGCATCAAGGCCATCTCCTCGTGTTTCCCAATTTTTCCCGACACGTAGTCAGGCCAATTCTGAGCGACCGATGTTTTAAGATTTGGCTCCGAAAATCACACACACGAAACAAACAGAAAAAATTACGACAGATATCGTTTTTGAAACAGCTGGACTATTGTAAAATGAAGGAAAAAAAGTCAGCAACCAAATCTCAATTAGTCAACCCAAAACTCAGTTCCTGTCTGAAACCAACTTCCAAAGACGTCTTTCCATCGCTGTCAAGTTGACAGCAATTTTTTTTTTTTTAATGGAGTTGCCAAATCACACATCATTAAATTCAACAAAATTAATCATGATTTTCGGTGACAACAGTGTGGTGTAATAAAGGAAGACTGACAAACACAGCCAGGCACATCACCACTTCCAAATTAATAGTGACTGACACCCACACCCCCACACTTAATTAATGGGAGACAAAACACTACAAGAACATCCATCTAGATACGAAAAGACAAAGAATAGGTCGGCTTGTGTCATTCTGCGTTTGTTGCCCATTGACAGTGAAATGCAACACCGAGATTGATAGTGCCTGTGTGTGTTACACGTGCACGGGCGTGCTCGAATGTTGTTTTTCTCAAATGCGGTCTCTTAAGCAGACACCTAACACGCCCCGAGCCCCTGACATTGAGTTTATAAGCAGGCATTATTTTTAGCGATGCTGTCATGTTCTGCAGAGTGACAGCCCCTAAAAGCTTCCACAGGCAGAGCCATCCTTTTTGCACTCTATAGCCATGTCTTCTTAACAGCGACTGCTGGGCTATTATCTTACAAGATGAAAGCTGACGCACCGCGATGCTTTTCATTTCTGCAAAGACTGTCGCTTTTTGATGTTTGATTTGTCCTCTGATTTCCTCGGTGCCAAGTGGCCACGGTCAATATTCGTCTATCAGAATAATATCCGGCCGTCGGATGTCAAGAGACTGTTTTTGCCCCATTTAAACCGCACTTTGGTCGTGGAAGGAATAGCATAGAGAAGGACAGGGGGAGGTTAGAGCGAGGTCGGTGCAGCGTTTTGGAAAAACCACTCCGGAGAAACGGGACACTCCCCGGCACTTTGTCACATCAATTAGGAATTCTATCCGGGCAATGGGATCGTGGCCTGCAGGGCAGTGGACAGGACAGCAAGTATATATCTTGTTGGTGTGGGGGTGTACATGCATGTCTGTGTGTTTTTGTGTACATGTATGGCAGACAGAAAGAGGAAGAAAGAGATTGCATTCTTTGAACTATCGACTTTTGGCTCATTGACCCCTGGGAGGGCTAATTTTAGCCAGTGTTTTGCCGTAGCTCTAATTGCTTTAGATTGCTAATTTCCTCTTCGCCGGGAATGAACAGAGGCGGTGGGTGCCCTCGCTCTCTGTCTCTCCACTCTCTCTCTTTCTCACCAATAGTAAGTCAGGCCTTCAGGCTGTCAGTGGGGGAACAAAGTAACTGGGTGATGAGCCAGGCGCCCGTTGTCTGATCACATGGACTGATGCTGTGCCAAACACCACAGCCACTGGCTCACTCGACAAGGTTCCTCTCATAACAGAGGAACGTACTCTCGACCTCGGACTGTAATTCTCTTCCTGTCTTCTTTTTTCCCCTCCTCATCCTTCCCAGCCGCCGGTTCCCGTTAAATTTTTTCCATCCGTCCCTCTCTTTCACTGCATGTCTCTTCCTGTGTTATTTCAATGTCACGCCAATGAAAGAGGCATGTGTGCCGTCATCCCTCTCTTCCTCCTGCTCTTTTTCCTAATTGTTCTCTGAGTGAGCGGGTGGGCTCCCTGCTGTGCGCATCATTACTGCAACACACAGTATATTGCCCTGATGGGGAATCAGAGTTTACAAAAAAAAAGGCAGAATACAACTGAAGACTATTGTGCAGAGCATCACTCTTCCTGTTGCACGGCTCTAAAGGCACTATGGTACCGACTCACACACACACACACACACAAGTATGTACACACTCGGAGAATGTCATCAACTGGCATTGTTTTGCAGACTTATAGTGCATTTGTGTCTGGTTGGCACCCGCTGCTACACACTGCTCTGACAGCCCTCATCTATAGTGGATCAAATCCTCTGAGATGTGTGTACGAAACAACTATATTTTTGTTCTCTGAATAAGCTGACTTCCCTTCAGATTTGTAGCTCCCAGCTGCAGAAGGCTATGTATAAATCAATGCCTTGGTGGGCTAGAGAGAGAGCAGTTATATTTACTCTGTTTCCTAGCTAGCAGCACTAGCGGTACTAGGGGGTAAAGGAATTCGATACACACCACTGGAAGGCGAAGGCTTTTTCACTGACATGCAGGAATGGCAGTTCTGCTGATAGGGATAGACTAATGAAGGAATACCAGGCGAGTCAAGCAAGAAAACACACAGTGCAAGACATCAACAGAACATAAAAACTAGTCTTTGTCATGCTCGGCAGGAGGAGAAGTACCAAAGTGTAAATTCAATCAAGGATACACAGACACAGCTGTATAGTACTCACAGCCTCACATTTGTCCTCACAAATGCCCCAAAACCATTGTAATATATTTTAATGTTAATCCAAAGTGGTTTATTGATTCAGATAAAGCACTTGTGTGTTTCTATTCTTCATTTGCAGTCTGTCTGCAGCACTGAGTACTGGATTAAGGTTGACGGCGATGAATTATACATGCAGTCTGAAATGTAATTCTCTTCATTAGATGACAAATCTCTTGTTTGAATATTGCATACTGTGGTAATAACACTGCTTTTTTTATTGGCCACTGGAGTTGAGGGACTGAGGAAAAATAGTCTTGTCATCACTGTAATGCACTGCTGCTAATTCATTAATTCAACTAGCAAATTAAAGCTAAATCCAATGGAGTTGTTGCTACATTAATTCCAACATAAGAAAACATGCAATGTCTGCTTATCTCCGGTGACAAATTGAGTGAGGTGCTTGTGTGTTTCGTGTGCGTATCTGTGTGCGTGTCTTTTTCCCCTGGACTTTTTATGTGTTTGTGCCTTTGCATGTGTGTGTGTGTGTGTGTGTGTGTGTGTGTGTTTCTGGAGGCCTTGAGAAATGAGGGCTGGGCCTGGTTAATAATAGTGGCCGAGAGGGTCTGTTAGCGTAGTCCACTACATCACTCCTCAGCAGGGAGACATCTCCAGGGCTCTGTGCTGCAGTGATGGAGTGTTGGAAGGGGAACAGACTGGTACAGAGAGCAGGTGATGGAAAGGGGATTGGAGGATGGAAGCGAGAGGACAGATGAGTGTGAGGCAGCGGGGAGGCAAGAAAAAGAACAGTACGACAGTTTCATCCCTTTTACCAACACACGGCAGGATCTGATTCACCACCAGCTATCCTTGGGTAGAAAGAGGGATATAGTGTTTTACCTCTTGTCACAGGGCAGATCCTTGAATGTGAAACTGTTAATTAAACATTCAACATAGATTCCAAGACATTTTAAGGCATAGAATTTACATTTTAGCTACTTACCAAAAACTGCCTATTTTGTATTGTCTTTTTAATTATGTTGCTATATATCTGCTTGCTGAGGTCAATAAGTGTTGGCTTGTTGAGCGTACCACATTTAAACTGCAACAAATATGATGAAGCATGCTTTCTGTGATTATGCACAAAAAACACTTTACTTTACTGTATACGTTTTACAGTCCATCATAAGTAAAGATATCCTAAGGATTATATTAATAGCAGAGGGGGTTGAGTTGAATCTGCAGAAAATTGTTTAGTTGCAGTGATGAACTCAAGAATGATAAACAAAATAGGATAGTTGTGCATTTATTGTTTATAAAATATAAATATTGAACAATTAAATGAATAGGTTAATTATCATACAACATAAGAACTAATCGAGACAAATGCAACAAATATTGTACGTTATGCATGAATGTATGCATAATGCTCATGTCAACAGCTCATGTCCCTTCAGATGTGTATTATGAAAAAAGATGATTAACCTCATTATAAATCTCCAGATGGAGGCACACGGTGAACATGTTGATAGACAAACATTCTGTTTCACATGCATAAAAATACAATTGTGCCCAGAGGTGCAGACTGAAATGAACAGATGATGTGGACAAATAGTGTCCAGCTAAGTACGAGTGTGAGCTTTCAGAATCATAAAACACTGTCATGTGTTTCAAAGCACATTCTGAACTGTTTTTCCTCCTCACCTGCTGTCAACAGTATCGGCACTACCCGACTCCAGACTCTTCTTTATGTAACCAGTGGCCTGACATCCCTGTCATCACTGAAACATGATTGATGAGGTCTCCTGCTCTTCCTTGAACCTGTCTGTTTTGTCTTTGCTAGGCTTTATTTATTTGGAGCCTTTTTTTTTTTTATCAGTCTCACTGAAGACAGAGAATTGAAGTGAGCACGATGTCTGGGAGCGGGGAATGGGAGGCTGTCCTGTAAAGTAAAGGATGACTGCAACCAAACCCGGAGACAGAGAGACAGAGAGCAAGGCCAAGCACCGAGACTCAACAGAGACGGCACTGAGTTATATTGTGCAGGAGAGACTGGACACAGCTGTGTGGATGAGACTGAAAGCAGGAAATTATGTAAGGATTTGAATTGAAGTCTGAGTGAAAGGCTGAAGAATCTAAAATATAGCTGCTTTAAATTCCTTATTTATTTTTTGACACTGACTGAACGCAAATTTTAATGAGTCACTTTTTTATATTCCCCAAACGCAGCCCGTGCCATCACTCTCTATCAGCCAAGAGCTGATGGTGATGGATAATATCATTTGATGGATTCTGTATACACAGACCGGAGCCCCGAGGTATGGCAGGAGACACGAGTGTGACCTGCCAACCTGCTCCACCTCAGGGACCCCCCCCCCCCCCCCCCTTCAATATGCTCTCATTTTAGATAATGAAAGAAGTCTGCAGGGGGAAGCCACTGCAGAGATCACTGATCCACTCTAAGTGAAAACCTATACTCAAGTTAATGTGAATACCCTCGGGGGGACGAGGACTTCTAATTGATTAACAACATTACCCGGATAAGAGTTGAACTCTCCTGTATGAGAGCGGCTCGATGTGGGCCTGCACCAGCGTTCAGCAGATACAGGTAATGAGCACTTTTGTACTGCAGCATCGGCTGCTGTGGACTGTACTGCAGGTGTTGACGGAGCATCTGGAGTTGCAGACACACTCCACAAGGGGCAGTGTTGAATCAGAAATCCCCTCCAGCTCCAGCCAGGTTGACACAGCAGTTGGCACATGAGAGAAAAAAAAAAACAGCTTCATGGGAATAGCAGTGCAGCACAGAGTGGGTTCAGGATGCGTTCTGTTTGAGTGGAGACAGGTGTGTGGGGATCAATGTTGAAGAATGAAACATCTCGAGAGGAACACAACGAGGAGGGGTGATGCTTAATGGGTCCTCAATGTTATCGATAAGACATTAGAAATATGAAAGCCTTTAATTCGCTCAAGGAACAATCGGAGGAGTCTGGTTTACTCGTCAACGTGAAGTTTATATGTGTTCCTTTCACTCCTTCACAGTGTTGACATATCCCTCGCAGTGATTAATAAAACTCGTCCTTCTCTGAAGATGCTCATGCAACAGTCCTCATCTGAAAGCAGACGCCGCACCTCAGAATGCTCTTTGATCTTCCCATGCAAGTTGTCAAGACAATGCAGTGGCTTTCTAAAGAGGAAGGCACACAGGGAGCCGTTGGATGAGACTTTGGCCCTGAAAATCCAAAGGACTCACAATAGAGCTCGTCGCTTATTCTGAGTCGGACCTGTATGCAAATGCGGTGCCCTTGGGGAGGTTACAGTATGTATTCAGGGTGTCGTCACAAACGCAGCTTTGAAATCCTGAAAAATTACCTTGGGTTTATACCACTTTTCTACACACTGGTATGTGTCAGCATGTCAGCAGGAGTTCTTTGAAGACCAAGTCTTTTGAGTATGAAACACTCTGTAGTCTTGAGAAATGGCTTTCAAGTTTTGTAGTTTGCTTCTTGAACAACGGAGGCCGCGGTCTTCTCGGATTCACTGCGAGCTTTTCAATGCTAGCCGCCTTCACAGCAACTCAAATCATGCCAGGCAAATTTCCACACACTCTTCTTCAGCAGCGTATTTGATCAAAGCAGGCTGCCTGCATTTCAATCATATCAAACCAAAGAGCTAATTTGTGTGGTGCTTTAACAGTCCCAGAATGGGACTCGTTGGATTAACTCCAGTATGGTGGTTCAGTCAAATTTGGAAAAAGTATTTAAATGTTCTGCGACGTTTGCACTAAACTCGTTTCAGAGATGTAAACTGTAATTCGTATTGTATTAAATTTGGTCGCATTTGCACCAGTTTCAGGTGTTGCACATAGAACATGATCAGCTATACAGAATATGAAATGATTAAAATGTATTGCCCCTGACCATCTACAAAATTCAAATGCTTTATAATATTATATATAAAAGTGCGCAAAGCATATGTTTGGTTTACAATACATCAACACCAGCGGACGTCACATACAAACTTTAGTGCATATCTGAAGGCAGCCATTTCTTCCAACTTTTACCCAGAAAGCAAATAAGCAAAGTGAATGATCTGATTATTCCACCTTTGTGGTTAGGACCTCTTGCTCTTTCATTGTGCATAACCACTCTGTCCTAGCATTGTCATTGGCTTTGGCATTACACTGGACGTCCTATAAACAAAATGATTACATCTAAAACTGATTTACTGTCATAGACGATCTACAAGGACAGAGCACCTCTGACCAACTAAAACCCAGAAGTGCACAAATCAACATAGGGTTCAACACTTCAAGTCCACACCGGAGAGTGTGTGAAGGATTTTTATTCCTTTTGACAATATGTCTGAAGAGAGCATCTTTGAAAACAACAGAGAGCATCAAGGTGAGAGGCATGCTTGACATATCAGTGGGGGTGAGCTCATACTGCAAATGCACATATACAATATATAAAACCAACTGCAAGTCAAATAAAAAAATAGCTTTTCCGTCATGAGCAGAAAACAGACGCCCTTCCTGTGAAGCCCATCGGTGTTTATTAGGTTATGTTGTCATGCTGCTGTTATGACAGTGCCAGATGAACTTTTGTACACCAATCCCCTGGTTGGTTTTTAAGCTTGCCCACAGACTTTGCCCTTTTTTTTATGGGCTTGTAGATTGCCAGGAAACACATCAATCTCCCGTGCTCGCGATCCTATATGTCTTCACCCTCCGTGCAGCGTGACCCCATTGCCCTCCCTCTAGTGTCCACTGGGTTGCTCTTGTCTGTGTTCGTGAACCTCCGCTGCCCTGGTTATTAAAGAGCACTGGGCGATATCCACCCTCACCTTTCTTTCTCTGTCCACACGCCCTAGCTCGCTTTATTCCTGCCTCTCTCCCCCCTCCTTCAATTTCTCTATTCCACCGAACGCTCCCCCCAAAATAGAACAGAAGGTTGCTGCTCCTCTGTCCCCGCTCCTGCAGAAATCCAAATATTCACCGGTGACACGCCGAGACTACCTGCACAAACCTGTAAGACAATTACCGATGGGAGACTTTATTAATTGAAATGTATTTATAATTCTCATCAGTAATCACACTCCCTCTCCTTTGTTCCTGTTCCATCAATCACAGTGGAGTACGGCAGGCTGGCCCACAGGTGGAGAGGTTGACTAATTAATGAGTGAAGGCTTTCTTGTTCATCCAGACTGAAGGAGGCGCCTCAGGCCCAGGCTCCACCACGGTCGGATGTTTGAGGGGCCAGTTCATGCCTCTGCGTCGAAGCTATAGGTACGCAAGTAGCAACCGCACCGGGCCAAGCATTCATAGTCGTTTGTAGTGGTGTGTGAGTCTCGTTGAAACACTAGTGGTGGTAGAGTTTCTATGCTGGTTTTGAGTGTCTTTTGAATTGTTTGGTCTTATTATTTTCAAATCCTCGGGTGTCTCTGTTTACTTCAGTAACACCGAGTGGATCATGTTGGAGTTGGAGCCGCGAGATGTTGAAGAGCAATTTCTAAACAAAAAAAAAGAGAGACGTCGTCTGTGTTCCTTCCTACGCTGCCCTGACGTCTAGCTGCATTTCGGGGGAGGTATCAATTTTTTCTGTGATCTCACAAATTTAAGGACCTGGCCCAGATACATTTGTGAGACAGACTTATGTATGATGCCACAATTTGCTGTGCTATCATAGGACAGGAATGCATATATCTGAGACACAGTAGTGACAAAAATGGAATGAGCTTGTGCAAACCTTCTGTCATCCAAAGAATCCCATCAGCGGCCTCCTTTCAGGCAGAGGTGGCTTTAGCTTATTTCTCTCTGATTAAAAAAGGCAACACCCAGCATTTAGGAATAGAGAAGCCTTTTACCTTCTTCACTAATATGTAGCCGTCTACTTTATTTTCCTCTGTGAACTGCTGACTGGTGCCCACACTGTTGAGGGGTCAACGTGAAGTTTTGTTTGTTATTTTACAGCCTGATTCTTCTACAAACTGTTGATTGCCACATCGTGATAATTGCTAGTTTCCGCAGGATTTCACACTGAAGCCGTTGGCATTATGGGATGTTTAAAGTTTAGTGCCAGGCTAAACACGATGTGCTAATGAGTAAGTGTGATGAGCTGGAACAGTTGATCCTCGGCAAACAGTGTGTGACTGTGGTTTACACTGTTGCCGCGCTTGTGTCAGCACGACCCCGCTCAGACGCTCAGGCAATAAAATCCATTTCAGGTGAGCTAATAAGAAGCACAGAGCAAAAAATACAAGGGTGTAAACACACCTGAAAACGCGGCGAGAAGCCGATCATCCAAATCAAATTTCGAAATGCTTGTGACCTTGTTGTCAGTGCAGTGCGGCGTGAATGCATTTAAGGATTTATTAGGCTACTTCTTTCTCTGAAAATGCCGTCTGCTTACTGATAATTTGCTCTTGTAAAACCAGCCAAGTGTTGTTTTTTACAGAGATACTTACAGTCTAGATCCAGCACCATTGATATCTTTTTGGAAAAAGTACCTGGAACTGACAGTGCTCATCGAGATCCTCAAGCAAACTGCTTCCCTCGTGACCCCCTGACATTTGCTTGAATGGAGGAGCTTTTGATTTTATAAAGCCCTCGGTGTCAGCGCTGTCAGATTACGCAAAAAGATTGCTTTAACTGGCCCATCGGCAAACCTCTCCACAGCACTCTCCCTCTCGCCGTCAGTACCTTTTAATGAAGATCCTCCTATCCTAATAGAGTCCTCCTGTACTCACATCAATTCAACCGCTCTTAACGCCGCCTCCTTATTCTACACACCCCTTCCTCCGCTCATGTACACCCCTCCGCTTGGTCTCTCTCTTTTGCTCCTGGGCTGTTTTTAATTGCTTGAAGGTCATTGACAATAATGTGACAACTTATTAGAAAGCCCATCTGATGCCACTGATTTTTATACCTCACTTTGCCACAGTGCTTGGTTTCCAGGCAATTACTGAGCATGCTATTTATTAATTTCACGGTTCACAGTGCATCACACGCTATAAATGGTGAGGGATGATAACGCAGTCATTCACAGTGTCTGTGGCACTTATCGATTTTGTGTGAGTTGCCCTGGTGGAATGGAGCCTTCTTCTTTCGGGCATTAAATACTGGGGTTGGGGGAAATGCACAGACTGAGGGGGAAACAATCTCAGAATCCGATACGCCCATTTTGCTGCTGCATGCTTTGAAAAAAAAAAAAAAAACATCATTGTACATACACAGGAAAAAAAGAAAAAATCTTACTGCACAGTCTGCCCTTTCTATTTCCACAGGAATCCATTTATCTCCAAAGATAGCTGACATCCCCGTACAAGTGTTACACAGCACTAACAGTACAAGTGCCGAGACCAATTATGTGTTGTTTCCTTGAAGCAAGACGAGACACTAGCAGCTTTCTGCAGTTCGCCATGCTGTTCTTCCAAAATACCCTCTCTGTGCCAAAGTAATGTGTCTGTGTTACAGGAAGCATTTAACCTGTCAAGGCTAGAGTTTGGTGTGTGTTTGGAAACAATCCAATAAATTAAGGAGAGACAAAACCTCTGCCAAGAAGTTTGACTCAGACATCTTTTGCTAAACAAACAAAATGGTCCATACAAAAAAAATCCAACTATGCTATGTTCAATTTCTCTCAAACAATAGCCTAATCTTTTAAACCCTTTTTTTTATGTTTTAAATTAGCTCGACACATAAGTAGAAATGTTTGTGTACCCCAACTTCCCGAGGAAAAAAGAAGTCCTCAAAGGATTATTTCATCCAGCCTCCAGCTTCTTCTTTTCAAGTCTCACTTCACATGAGTGGCTCTCATATCCGCAGCCGGTGCTTTGCCCTGAAGGCGAAAGGAACATGCACAAGACTCTGACCTTTGAAGTCAACAGCATAAATGTTGAGTCTGGCTGTCATTCTTGTCTTGTTATCACCTGTGAGCCGCAGGAACCACAAATGTCTCACGGTTCATGTTGACGTGTTGGATTGATCACCAAAGGGCACCAGGTGTTATCTATGTATCTATATCTACCCACGAATTCCACAAGCATCTGACCTTCTATATGTGGAACGCATATTTCAAGGACCATCATCTTAAAGGACTTACAGTTAGCATGTCTATTTCTAATTGACAGAGAAAGTGCATGGTTGAATTTGCTGAGATTTGGACACGTGATTACTTTAAAATGAATACATTTTGAATAAACCGGTGACCAGTCCTCTGTAGTATAAACTAAGTTCTACATGTCTTCTTCCACATCCTCAGAGAATCTGCAGCAGCCATCGGCAGCTTGCAGCCCGGGGGTTAAGGATTGCTGGGAAACTAGACACAGACATTCACAGGAGTCGCGGGTGCTGATCTGATCTCCATCATGACTTCAACATTCATAGAATCCCTTCCTCTTTAGCTTGTTGTCTATAAACTAAAAGCACAAACTTTACTGTGTTGCTACTGTGTTGTTGCGATGCTAAACAGACACTTGAATTGCCAACATGCAATGAATTTACAACTTATATATAAACATACGTGTGTGAACAGTTATAAAGCACATTCAGTTTCTTTTCATGAAAATCTCGACTATAAAATCCTCACTGCAGATAAACCAGGTAGGATGAACACAAAGTTGTGTAACTTCACTCTGCACCATACACAGACCACGAAACGGGCTCTGCACTAGTCCAGTTCAGAGCAGGATGCTTGCAAATGATCAGAAACTAAGCAGTAAAGGGTTCATAGGTCCATTTTTTTAGTCCAATCAGGATTCAGCCTCATGTTTTATTATTACAGCATGCTAGTACAGTGTAGCACACTGTCGTGTATATCAAGCCTATGAGCACTTAGCGTGTTGACAGTGTGTTGGGAGACACTTGTGCTTCAAAATCCCACTTTAATGGCTTTCTATATGAGGCTATATATCTGCAGTGGTAAAGTCCTGCTCGGGGGCATGTGAGCGTGAGCTTTTCCATGTGTTTTCATCACACACAGCCTCGGCTGTAAAGGCCTCCCTGCCAGAGCCATGCCTGATTGAGAAGGCGGCTCCTTTTACGGTCTGGAGCGCTCTGAACTTTACGAGAGCGACAGCGGCCCTTCCGTCCTGTAGCTCCCGGCTGAAATATCATGTTTGTTTATCTCTGGAGAGAATTTATTCTGCTGATTCATTGGCTGGCACCCCCTGCAACGGCTGAAGGAATTCGATTTTCTCTTTATTTATTCGCTTCATTGTTCCTCCTGCGGAAGAGTCGTCTCTGCTCTGATACCACGGGAAGACTTGCTTCGTCCTCGCCATGGTCCTTTGTGAAATGAGATTAGAGGGAGAAAAGGGAAACGAGAGATAGAGGACAAGGGACATAATAGAGTTGTTATTCTTTGTAATCTTCCGTCTCCTGTTGTTGCTTTTCTGTTTTCACCTTCAAAATAGCCCATTATATTAAATACACATGTCATTATAGTGAGTGATAATATTTGAAGAACAGAGTAGTTTAAATAGTGTTTTTTAGAAGGCTGCTTTAGACTTTTTTGACTGTAACTGTTTGTACTCGCTGTGACTCACCAAAGGGTCAAATGTTCAGCTGTTAGTGGGAAGAGGTTGAAGCGTATAATTTAGATGTACTTTCCAATATATTACAATTACAGAGGTGGTAACAGGCATCACCAACTCCTACTCACCATGAACCATCTATTCCAACTTATTATGGAGGTTTATGATTTGAGACGGATATGACTTGATGTGGTCTCACATTCATTAAGAATGACATTGAGGAATGATAAACGGCTGTGGCAGTGTTTGTCAGTGTGTGTCAGTGTGTGTGTGTGTGTGCGTGCAGGTCATCCGTGCTGAATGGCGTGACCCGAAGTGCTGGTGTCAGGGCTGCGAGGCAAAGCGCGACACACCTTTTGCCATTTTCTCACTCCTCCTGCAGTTTTTCACGCATCTGATGTGCAATCAGCTTGACGTGTGACCACTCGGCGTCACGTGTCACTTGGAGAGCCCTGCAACCGCAGGGAGGAGACCTCTTGCACATCACGCTCCTCTGGAAGGAGGAGGTCACATGGACTTTACATGTAGGTCACACGGCCCCTGCATCTCTCTCTCGCTCTAGTTCAATTCCACCAGGAGACATGAAAGAACTGCATTGCTAAGGAAAAGCCGGAGTATTGGCAGCAGGCAGTGGGCAGGAGAGAAATCATGGTAACGGTGATAACTAATTGTTTCTTTTCAAGATATTTAAACGAGAAATATTATTCTCACAGTCAGATGAATATTATTCATTTGTGTTATTATTTGAAGAGGTTTACATGAAAAATAATTACATTCATCATATCGTCGATTGCTGCAATCTCCTCTTGTCAGATTCCATCAGAAATGCTTGGTTTTAGCTCCTGTCTCTTTAAGGCCCCAGTCCCTGTTAAGCCTGCTCGGCTGTGATTGATGAATCGCCTCTGGTAAGTCTAGGGAAAGTCTGCCACCGATCTCACTTTACCTGGCTTTGTAAAGGGCTCTGTCAGACTGCCAGCTAGGCATGCATACTGCAACTGTGGGGCCTGGTGATGTCATGTGACATCACAATAGTCAAAAGTAGCTTCCGGCTAGGAGGAGCTCCCTCTCCCGTGTCTGAACTTTTTAACTTTGCAGAACTTTTAAATACACAAAACCTATACAACGCACAGAGCAAAGGCAAAAATATCATCATGTCTCCTTTAAACCTGAAGTTGACCAGCCGTCTCACACACACACACACACACACACACACACACACACAGACAGACAGGACAGTAAATATATAGGTAATATAAATAATAAAATATAAATATTAAAATGAAACGATACAAAATTTCTTATCATGACCAATAGTGGCTTTTTGCGGATAATATCTCTTCAAACATTTATCTTGGAAGATGGTGCGCTTAACTCGCGGGGTCATATTTTTGGAACTAAATAACGATGCTGGGTGATCACCGCTCCAGGAATTCAGTGTTTGTCCTTAAGGAGTTGACATATGTGCTCCACCAAAAATGAAATGAATGTCACGCTCGGTTCACCGTGGCCGGGAGCAAACCGCTTGTGACAGGGATGAGAGAAGCCGATTTGCCACGCCTTCCACAGGCCTCGTGCACGCCTATCAGTGATACTGTACGTCTGTTTATCCGTCCCCATGCACAACTTTGCTGCTGGTACATCACCACCTCTGGTCAAGAAATCAACCAAACTCCATCTGCCGTGCCATGTGGAAATTAAACAGTAAATGCATTAGTATCAGAATGTGCGCTGTTTTCTGGCTGTCTCCTGCAGGAGTGTAACAGATTAATCAGTGTGTCCTCTGCAATTCCTGGAGCAGCGGGGGCCATTGAGAGTCACAAAGTTGTTATGTTGCTCAGGAAATAAATAGTAATTGCAGCTCCAGAGTGTTTTCATGGCTGTACTGTTGTGTTGCAAATGATTATTCTCCTCTTTGTTTTGCATTTATTCACTGAGGGTGTATCAAAGAACTTTTTCTTGTCTTTCCGAGCTGATGAATTGCAAACAATGGAGATGAAGTGACACGGAAGCAGCATTCAGGCACGTTATCTCCTGACATTATCCAGATGGGCTGTATGTGGGAGCGCAAAATGAGTGGCTGTGGACTTTATCCAGAGTTTATTTTGCTAGCCCCCGAGTATGAAGTCAGAATAATGTCCCTATGAGCCCATGTGAGAACACAGCAGGAGATCTTCTGTAGGATTCACCACAAGCGAGTGGGCGGCTGATCCCGTTTCAAACAAGCTGCTGACGAAACCCTGAAAAACATTTTTAAAAAATAATATGTATTACTTAGGATGGAATTTTGAGAGATTTCTATGCTGCTCATAGGTGACAGGCAAACTCTGAGGACTGTCTGGACATTCTTTGGAGTTGCTGTCTGAAAACAGCCAAACAGAAAGGACTGCAATTGTTTCCTGATATCCTCAAGTATATAAACCCAACCCTTGTGTTTGTGACATGGTTAGCCCCTTCTGTTAAAACCCCAACACCTCAGTGTAGCATGCAAAATAAGAGCAGCATCAATATTTGTGCTGTATTCTACTTTTTATAAGACTTCTTTATTCCATTGTAAATTCACTGGCAAGGGGATGCTGCTTATTCAATATACTGTGAGTCAGGAACCTGTAACTGGACTATGATAGTCCCACAGGTGCACTTCCACTGTTTGCAGCTAGGTAAACGCTTTGTGGCTGTAAGCCTATTGTGAATTATATCATAGGAAATTTGATTAAAGCAATTGGATTTTCATGGTAAATTACTCTTTACCCCTCAAATGACCCCTCAAATGAGAGAGCGGAGCCTCGGGCTCATCTACGTAACTGTAGACGACAATGTGTTTTCACCAGCACAGATGAGAGAGAGAGGGGGGAGGGGGGGGGGGATTTGATTGGATTATGTGAAGTAATTCTTCACTTCAACAACTTCGTTTACCAACAAAAGCAGCAGAGAGCAGTTATAGTTCAGGGTTGTCTTTCTTTTTTCTTTGGAAAGTTGTCACAGCTTTTAAAATTCCTGGGTTGTATAGAATAGACCAGAAAGTTTGTGTATCAGAGAGGCTTTTGTTTTGTTTGTCTAAGAGTGAAGTGGAGGTAATGGATGCACCACTTGATCAGCAAGCGACATGAGAAAATAATACGCCATGAAAGTGACTTTTCATTTGCTGGCAGCACACATAACCAAATTACACGCTAAACACAAGAAAAGCAGAAGGACACAATTAAGGGTTGTTTTCTCTGATAGCTGCGTATCTAATTTGCATGACTTTGCATAATATAGTCCATAAAGGCAACAATATTCATAATGTGACAGCCAAATCATATTTTCCTTGATAGGGCAACAACATTACTTTTACTTTATATTCCGAGTTTTGAAAGAGCCTCAGTCTGGGACGTAGCGCCAGGAAGAGAGGAGGAAAATAGAGAAAAAGAAAACCCAACACCTCGGTCGAGCTGTGATTGTATCTTTAGCACTTCTCTCCCGAGGTCTGCTGATTGAATAACTGAAGTTGGTAATGTCTGTTATCATTAAGTCAGCCAGTGCTGTCTTTAATTTAGTGCCATTACCCAAATTAGAAACTGAGAATTTAACTGGGGAGGAAAGTGGATGATGAGATTATTTTATTCTGAATAATAACCCTGTATATATGCAGTGACATTTTTCGGGAAGATTAACACCAGTTAAGTGGTCATTTACATACTGGAGTTTAAAAGGCTTGTTTTTGTTCTGCGACTTTCTCTATAGTTACAAGATCGGAAAAGTGAAATGCTTTCTGAAAACCAATTTCTCTCGTTTAATCTCCCCCTGTTTATATAGATTGCAGGTCTGTCTGACATGCGCAACACGGGTGCATGCGGGAGAGCGTGAGATCCGGAGCGTTTGGTGTCTCGGTGAAAAACAGAAGACTAATTACCTCCTGAAATAATTTAATGTCAGCCGAGGTGTGGGCTCCCCCTCAGCAGGACAGCTGAACAGGCCCGGCCCTCTGCTTGGAGATTCATCTCTGTCAGCTTAGATAAACCTGTCGGCCATCACACCCGTGGCACACACATTGTGTTCCTGGACCTGCAAAAGGGAAGAAAAAAAGAATGACCTGATGAAGCTGTCCTGTCTTGCCTCCGCTGGAAAGAGACAGGAGGCCTAAATGAACACGAGCTTTCATTACCGCTCCCCTTTTTAGCACTTAGGAGGTGCATCTGTTTGGGTTTTTTTGCAAATCACCTTTATCCTCCGCATGGCATAACCAGCTGCCATCGCTCTCGTCACTGGTCCTTGGAGAAGTCAGGTTGTGGTGTCGGATGAGAGTGACTAAGCCATTTGAAGTGCAGGTTCGCTTCAGAAGTTTTGTCAAATATGTTGATCAGAAAAAGGAGCTTCTTCCCTATTTTCAAATCGCTTTATCAATTGTATATACTGAAAACAGGGTGTTGCGCAGGTTGGCTGTATGAAAATCACATGGGCAGGGAACCTTGTATTTCTACTTATAAATCAACAGCCACCCTCTCAGTCTTCCTTGGCCTCTCTGAAAGTCATTTAAAAACATTCAACAAATTTTCTTCATCATTAATGACTAAAACTGTCTGATGATCTTTGGGACTTCTCTATTTGTTTATTTTGTTTATCTTCATATTTATCAACAACTAACTAACGTAATATTTAGTGTATTTAACTGTGCGTTACCTTGTTCGGCCAGATCCACTCTAGTTGGATTTTTTTTACTTTATTTTTGTACTTTCTATAATGTCATTAGTTTTTTATATGTATTCGTATTGTTTTTTAATATTGTATAGCTTCTATTTCACTCTGGATCTTTTACTTAAGTTTCTAAATTCTCTCAGTTGGCCTCTGCAGTCTTGTCCCACACAACCAGCTCTAATGCTCTAAAGATGAAGTATATTTGAAGCGGCTTTGCTCTATGCATATGTGCAAAGAGAGAATATTAGGAAAAAACACAGGAAAGTTTAAGTAAAGATTTACTTCTCAGGGACCAAACTGAGGAGAGCATGGTTTTGTCAAACAGATGATTGGGGCATTAATGAAGTGCAACTTAAATGTAAGTAGCCACAGTCATCAGGTTTCATTTTACTCTGAAAAATGTGCAACGTGCGATAACAACATATTTTACTTTCCTGTAAAAATTATTTGAAATATATATATATATATATATATATATTATTAAAACAAATTTCACTGTCCCCCATCTTCTTCCTTCTGAAGACGAACTGATCATCTCTGTACTCTCCTAATAATGTATGTGCAGTCCCTAAAGTGAGTGATAATAGAGTAGCTGCCTTATTATTGCATGATAATCCCATCAAAGCGAGGCCCCATGATGTGACTGATAATAAACCACAGTGTACCGACACAGTGGGCCCCTCGCATGGCGGCGAGCTGTGGCTGTTGTCAGCTGTGTCCTTGTCGTCCAGTCAAACTGAACCTTACATGTCGGTCACAGCTCAGTGATGGATCGCTGCTTAAAATCAACAATCCCTGAAAATATTTAGCAAAAATGCAATACTGGCATATGCCATTGAAACTGGAGGCTGGGTGCGTGTATATGTTCTTCTTAGGACACAAAGAGTCCCAAGGTTGCTCGTCATCATTGGCATCATCTGATCTATGCACTGTTTTACTCTGTTAAGTGGAAATGCTGCATTATTTTCAAATTATAACCGAAAAGCATTTGGAGGCCCTCTTCAAGGACGTGCTGTTACGATCTCAACACAGTAGAAATATCTTTACCATTTGTTGCACTTTTGAGAGGATGATAATCATAAATGTCATTCAGCGTTTGCGTGGAGTAAAACATGTTGGATTTTACAGCCGAGCCGGCAAACAGTTGGCGCCGCGTAGGAATGAAGGGAGGGCAGACGAGTGCTTTTTACTATTTGATGGGCATGAAAAAAATCCCAAACAAGAATTTCAAGGATGCCCTGATGTCTCTTTGTTGCGTGAGGAATATAGATAAAGGCCAAAACTGAAACACATTAGCGATTAAATTTGTCTGCTGAGACCTGGGCTTTTGTTTCAGATTGATTTAATGGTGTTTTGAGGCAAGAGGCTGTTATTGTCCATTTATTTGAGAAGAATTTTACCTTGATTCTTTAATCTTTTATCATTTTCTCCCTCTGAGGTCCATTTAAAAACCATTTCTCATCATCATGTTCACCATCATTTAAGGGTTGTAGCCATCAATGAAAAACAGCCTTGAAATTGTGAACATTTGGCCGGAGATATACTTGATATACGTTCCCGGAGACAACCAACTGTGTTGTGAACGTAGCTGTTCATATACTTGCCGATGTACTAAAGGTGATACTGGAGGATACTACTAGAGGGCAAACTGGAGAAATCACACAGTAAGGAACTTCTGAAATTGCATTATGTAAACTATAAACATGGCGTTCAAGGTAGACAAAGAGACTGCAGCGCCATCGTAGATTATCTGCAAGGCCCTTAAATCAAGCACGGAGTGACAATGGAGAGCATGTTTATCTTTTCCTGCCAATGCAACACATCTATGATTTATCTATGATGTATTGATTTTCGAATGTCCGCCAGAATGTTGGATGATTTGTTGATTGGCCCGCTGATGATACACCATGCATTCCCTAAGACTGCCGCTACACAGTCCCTACCGGTCAAGTCCATATGGCATCTAGCCTGCGTGTAGCATAGATTTCTGAAGACGTGCACAATCGACACTCCAAATGGACCCAGGATATGAGAGGCAGCCATCAGGCGCACACGTACGCGTAGTTAATAGCAAGTATAACTCCGGCCTTAGTTGTTCCCCAAGATCTTGGGGCTTTTGTTCGATGGCCCCCCCGTGTGAAGTTTTCCCTCACAGATCAGGTTCTACGACACCTTTGGCACCACTTCTATGCTTTATGAAATCCTTTTTCCTGAGCTCCGACACAGCAGTCTTCAAGGATAAACAAGCTGCTCTAATATCAATATATACATGTCAACAAAGGCAATCACTTTTATTCCAATCTGAATATTTCACAATTGCCTTTGGCTCAGCAGTTAGATCTCACCACATTATTTCCCGGGTGTGTGTTTAAAACTTTGAAAGCATACTTGCTGAAGCTGAGACAATAACCTGGGTAATATTACCTGACGCAAATGAATTTACCCTTTCTCTTCCAGCTGAGGACATTTTCCCAGAGATTCACTCCTTGCCGTGAATTTAAAGTCTTATACCGTGAGAATGAATGAGGCGGCTTCAAGCAGGTGTCATTCAAATGAGTTCAAGTGAAATAACACCCAGAGTCAAACACAGGCTTATTCATCTGCCCCTCACCTCTTCATCCATTCATCCCCTTTCTCTTCTCCCCACAATTCTTCTTCTTCCTTTTTTCCTCAACAAGACCCCCGTCTTCTTATCCCACAAATTAATCCCTTCATGAACAGCTCACAGACGAGCAGCAGAAGAAGAGAGTCGTCTACAGAGCGAAGGATGATAGAATCCTAAAGCTTTAAGGCGAACAGTACTACAGTATCTAGGTGGTGTAGAATGAGCTCCATTATTGCTCTCAGGGCTCAAATTGAAAACATTACTGCTCCCATTCACAGTCCTCAGACACAGAGGATGGTCTTTATTTCCAATCTCAGTCTCCTTTCTGGTTGAGGGAGCGCTCGCCTTGTGCGTGTGTGTATGTGTGCGAAGTAAGACGGAGGGAAAGATGGTGTGTTTCTGTCTGGGCGAGTGTGTCTTCATAAAGTCCTCCCTGCTGCTGTTGTGCATATACAGCAGGTGACCTCTCCTGAGCCTCCTCGCACCCCCCAGCACTCGCACATTGAGATCAACGTGCGTTTTGTGCTTTGTTTTTTTTAAAGCCAGCCTTGCCATCACAAAAGCTGTGACGTTAGGTGCCGGCGCTGCGCTGTCGACCTTCGTAAGTCAGAACAACATCAGTATGCATTGGGCTCCACTCAAAAGGACACATAAGGTCATATTTTGGTGAGGGCGCAAATGAGTGAAAACATATGACCTCGCAAAACACTTGAATAAATAAAATGTCTAGCCAGGACGCCTCGTACCCTTCACTATCACGCGTCTCTGTCGCTTTTGAGCTCTTCGGATAAAAACCAAGGTATGAAAGCCTGGATATATGTACCGGAGATATGAACACTGTATCTGCAATAGATTCGGCTTGCATTGTTGTTGAGTATATTGTGTAGCAACATGGTGGTATTCAAAAGGTAATTTGGGATTATGCACATCAAATTAGAGAATGAATATATGGATGAGAAACGTTGGAAAGCTTGATGAGACTTGAATATACAGTCTCCCCCTGTGGTACAGCACAGCACAGTGCGTGCTGACCTGTCGTTTGGCTCGTTTCTGAAGTGCTGTTTGCCTAAAAACAATTTTCTGGAAGTAGAAAGGTCACATCCCCCCCTCACCCCCCTCCTCCACCCTTGTTTCTCCTCTCCGCCATCCCCCTTTTTTCCCGGGGAGGCTGCCAGATTGCTTTAGCTTTTTAGTGCAGCTCGCTGACAGACGGACAAGAGGCTGACAAGGTCACAGCCTGGAAAAGCATTCATGATGGAAACACCAGCTTTAAGGGGAGGCAGCGAGTGCCCATACACAGTGTGTAGCCTAATCATCAGTACAGTGCAGCAAAATAAATAGCACAAATGTCCACTGAACTTCGTATTAAAATGCTCTGATGGTGGTTAACAGGAAATAACAAAATCTAAATGAAGTCTTGGGCAGGTTACTTGAAATATAATCAACATACTATTACATATTACTGAGCGAACAGGCAATTTAGCTACTTACTAATTAGTCAACAATTAGAGTAACTTGTTACATTACAGAAGTTACTTATTAGCACAGCTCCTCTACCGTTAACTAAGAGGCTCCACAACTTGTGCATTCAGTAAAACAAGGTTGGCTTACGACATGTTTACAAAAACAGCCTCTGCTGTTTGTCAATGGGTGTATCTTAAATGTTCTGAAAGGCGACTTGTATTTTTGTACTTTTTAAAATCATTTTACAAATCGACCTGCAGCATTGTCGGCTGGGCTCAATGAAAAACAATTTGTGTTATCTGGAGTTTCTTTTCTATTATGATAAATGGTAAATTAACTGTATTTATTTAGCACTTTTCAAGTCTTATCAACTCATACCCATTCATACAGCGCTATTGTATCCTGCACTTTTCCTCGATCACGTTATTGACAAACAGCGAACACAGCCATCACATGCAATTTGGGCTTCAGTATCTTGCCCAAGGACACTTAGGCAAACTAACAGAGTCGTGGACAGAACCACCAGACTTCTGGTTAGTGGACGGCTTGTTCTCTCCCCTGAGCCACGGCCTACCTAATCCTTCAATTTCTGATCTAAACTAACACCTCACATAGCAGTCTATTCTTTTATTCCTAAAGGATACAATTTGTATCAATCCTGCACCAGACTCCCTGTAAAACAACAAATAAACTCACCTTCAAATTATGATCTTGGATTAGCCACTGTCATGTATTTACCTGTTATGTAAGGAATGCATTGCTCGCTAGCAGTGAACATAATACTATGAAATATTTCAAAAAAGCAACTTTTTGCCGTTTCAATGCCTCCAATTTCCCCTTATGCTCGTAAAGTGAATTGCATGGATCTAAATTACACTCAGTGTTAATACTCTATGGGTTTAAGAATGGATATTTGACACCTTTGATATTCCACAGGTTTTATATGCCATTTTATATCGACTCTATATTATCGTTAATAGCGGCATTGAATGCAGTGCTTAGAGCTTTAGAAACCTGGATTCTGCTGTGGTCGTTTTCTTGTTGGAATCGTCAGTCTTCAATCCCACATGTAAGAAAAAGGCTCGGCTGATCGTTTTGAACTCCTTCATGCTTGAAGTCAGTTGCCAGGGTCGCAAGAGGCACGTCCCCATTGGGCTCAAGCATAAACACAGGTTTGGAGGGCTAATGACCCTCCGACTGACAGCCTGAATAGAAGTGTGTGCCCCGGAAGAAAGGCTAATTGCGCTGAATGAAAGATTTGCATCAAGGAAAGGCAAAGGTGTAAAATTGCCTAATCACTCTCCATCAGAGAAAGGAAAAGGAAGCAGTTCTCCAGCAAAGTTCAATTATGCTATTAAGTGATGATTTGTACACTGGGAGAATGACCTCAAACCCTTATGATCGTTCCTCTTTCATATTACACATGATTTCAGGTTGAAAGTTCAGTTTCTTGAGGTTGAAAATTAACTTAACCATCATTGCAATCTAAGACAGAATGGTCTCCTGCTCTCAGCACAGCTACTATAAAGATACTTACTGTAAATCAGTCATTGCCTGAGAAAAACAGAAGCTTGAGGGCTTTATCACTTGTCTGTTATACAAAGTTAGACTTCTTCTTGTAAGTGGGAAATGTTCCCACCAGTGAAAAATGATGTTAACAGCTATCTGTGGGCAGCGGTTAAGAACCTTTGAAACGCTCCTAAGAGAGACATTCCTTTTTATTGTCCTGTTTTTTTGGGGGGCTTCTCTGATGTTACAGGACTCAAGGCAACATCACTCACGGCACAACTGCGGACGGCGAAGACACAGAATGTGTTCGCACTGTTAAAAAGGGAGGCAGCTGACAAAAAGATAGATGATGAGATAAGAGAGGGTGAAAGAGAAAGATTACAGTAAAGACAGAGAGAGATTGGAAAGAGACAGGGAGTGAATGATGAGGTGGCGTGACACCAGTCCGTTGTCTTACCTTGTTATCTCCATCCCGCTCGGCTCAGATTTATTGACACGCCTGACAGGAAGTATCAAATTCATCAGGGATTTCAGGAGTTTGCCCTCTCATCAATGCACAGGATCAAAAATTCAAGTTTCAGCACTTTTTCTTTATTAGTTTGGAGCATGTTGGACTTGATTGATAATCTCATCAGGAAACAGAGTTTTAAAAGGAAATCAAGCCATCGAATCCAAAAATGTAGCCTCTGCATATGTGACTTCACAATCACGGCACTAGAACCATATGATAGGACTATGCAGACATTTCTTTTAAGAATGTCTTGTGGGCTTCATGTTGCATAATTTAGAACAAAATAAGCAGATATTTAGATGTATTATTATGTTAAAGGAGAACTATTATGCGCATCGTCCTGTCCAGTGCTACAGCTCCTCTTTTCAGCCTCTGTCGAAAAAGACATGGGTTTAGCTTGTGTATCTTTAAGATCTGCCCTCCTATAAAAGCCCAGTCTGCTCTGATTGGCCAGTTTACCCACTCGGTTATGATTGGTCCCCAGATTCTAGCATATGTAAAAGATTTCGACCTCCCCACTTTGTTTACCTGGCTTTATAAGCATATATGGTTATGCAGAAGTATGGGCCTGAGTACTGATGATGCGTTTGAGGAGCAGTGTTTCTTTGGGCAAGCTCCCTCCACCACAGACTTTGCTGACCTTGTAACACACTAGAGGAAAGAAACACTGAAAAAGAATCACATGCCTTCATATAAGTATTGGGCAGTATCAGCCATTTCTACAGTCTGCATCACGATAGGGTTATTTTAGATCCTCAAAATGGTTTTCCATTTTAATTTGAACATCCCTCTCTGAACGTGTACACGTAATGGCGACGGTCACAGCAGCCACACTCGCCGCGGTGATGCAAATACCTTGTGAATCTGTAATGTTCATGAGTTCACATACATTATTGTAAGCAGGAGGCGAAGCGTGATGTTCTTATATAGCCGTGTCAGAGTGCATTAGAGATGCTCTCACTCTCAGAGTGGGATCAAGTGCCTGATGAAACATTAGTTTAGCAACAGTGTCAGACCCTGTTCACTGTGAGCCTGTGGTGCGGGCTCAGCATCGGCTCAGAGATACAATCTCACAATCCTCACCTACTGATTCTACTGGAACCATAACAACAGTTGGATGACTTACTTGACTCTTGCTCAATTTCCAATGAACTGTCCCTTCATGTCTTGGTTACATGAAAAAAATAACGAATATTTGACATTTAAACAGAGAGAAAGATTGTTATCAGACAGGGAATTTTCCTCCTGATATTCTAGGTGAAGATTTATCAGAAACTGAAAGTTTGCATGTAGGCGTGAATGTAAGTACAAATGTGTTTATGTTCTACTCCTTCCAGGGTACTCCATGTTTCTCATCAAACACTACATGGGCTGATATTCTCTGTGACCCTGAACAGGATAAATACTTCAGAGTGGATAGATAATTGTTTTTCATTCAAGGTCTCCCATTCCTTCTTTATTTTACGTGCAATTTTCTGTTGTTGGAAACGGCTCGGTATGAACCACATGCAGTCCCCAGCCTCATAATTGAATATTCACTCAGAAGAATAAAACATCGTGGAATCTTTTGGTCCATGATTGCTTCAGGATCTGATTGTGAAACAAACAACAGCTGAAGAGAAATGATTGAAAAAGAGCTGTCTCACTGAGTCTCTTTACAGTGCATCATACTCCTGGAAATGTATGTTGTTATTGCACGCAGTTCTTTTTAAATAAAAAAAATAAAATGACAAGAACAGTTTAAGTGCATTGGAAATTGTGAAATCATTGTTTTCCTGAAAACCTTGTACTGTACATGTTAGCTGGTATGACAATCGAAAAGGCCCCCCCACTGATTGGTAAAATACCCACAGAGGTGCCACTTTTATCGGTTGCGTTGCTCTTAAAATTATCTCAACCATTTGACACAAAGTACTCCCACCCGGCAACGAGAGGAAGCAGGGGGAGAGCAAGAGCATCACTCACCAATTCTATTTCCCAGCTCAGGGAGGTGGTACAGCCGGAGGGGAGGAACACTGACTTACACACCTCCACTTAGCCCCAGCTGAGGGCCCCCTGCCACCCCTGAGATAGAGTTACAACAGGGGGCTGCTCGGAGGCTAAACGCCCTTCTCCAATAGGCCCCTCAGGGTCCCATTGTACATTCGTCCCTCAGTGGGAAACCTTGCCAGAGCAATCTCCAGCCAATCACCTTCGCCGGGGACAGCCTCATTTGTGTAGAACCTGAGTGAACTGTATATAGATATGTAGTGAAATTCACACAAGGACATGTTCAATTTACAGTTGGATGTTTTCTTTTTTACTCGTCTGCAGAAAGTGAGATGCCAGGTACACTTTAGTTTGTCACAGCTCTGCAGAATAACTACGGGCGTCTGTGTTTATGTCAAAATGCTCTGGCTTGTTAATGGGCTTCGGCTCTGCGGTTTCAGAAACCATCATGACCTGAGATTCCACAGCTGTTGCATTTCAAGTCGGTGTTTCGCCTCTAACTCATGCTCATCCCCTGTTGTTTGTCATTAGATGTGAGATTTAGCCAGTGACACCATGGGTGAAGAGCTGCGAGGTATAATCCGTTCTCAGGGGAACATGGCCTTGTGAAGGAATTTAACTTTAGAAGATAGCTTTGGCTTTTGGAATGGATCTGGCGCTGCAGGTTTTGCACCCTGTGGCCTTCAGTCAAAGGCCAAATCTGTATGGCTTTGTCCGAAGATTGGGTCTCAAGGCAGGGGATGGATGAGCCCCATTCCTCGTCCTTGCTGTGCTGGCAAACCGGTGATAACACCTGGTGTGCGTCCTTAAAGACCTAGTAAGGATATAGCTGCTCTGCACACTGGAATAGGAGTTAAGTTTAACAGCTAAACTCTTTGCATTCTGCTTCTTCATCATAAAGAAAAAAAAAAGAAAAATATATATATATATTTATTTAAATATGATATCTTGATTCAATTCACCCAGTATTATGACTAAAATGTTCTGCCCATACATCTAATGTGAATGTCAGTTGTCACTATAGACATAAACATATACAGTATGTACTTCTGTTTTGATCCGAGCCTCAAACTGCTGTCATGGATCACTTGTACACTCCAGTCCAGTGGGATTTTGCAGTTTTAGCTCCCTGTTGTATGCTTTCCCAGACTGCGGTGTCTCTGACTGTCTGTCAAACTGCATGTTCTATATACAGTATATATATATATATATATGTGTGTTTGTGTGAATGCAGCGTCAGTGTCACCACACCCTTCTTCCAGGAACCAATGACTTAACAGGTTGCTACGGATCACGACACCTCCTCTCGTTAAAATCATATAAGATTTGTCCCTATATGAGATCACATTTAAATTCACTAGATCTGGATTCTTATTTGGATCTTCAACAGTGCTTGATTTGTAAATAAGAAGGTGCCGGAATGCGAAGTGCATAAAAGAGCGCAATGGTGATGAGGTGGGAGCAGTTGCCGGAACGTGTACAGAACAGTGTGCCAAAAATTTTACTTTGAATTTTTTAACTGAAAAACAGTAGTTCCTGCATCCACCCCATGAGCCAGTTCCACAGCAACATTTCATGGGTTCTTTTCTAACCCATTCTACATCCCTCCACTAAAGGATTTTGGTAATCCATCCCATACTTTCCATTTAATCCTGCTAAATAACAGACGCAGAAAAAACATAACATTGTTGGCACAGGTAGGAGAACTGCACTCAGCTCACTCCTCCACCAAAGCCCAACAGTCCCCTGAAATTCAATCAAGGCTTACAGCGAAGCCATCAAAACAAAGCAGTTCGTGAAATCATAATCTACATTGCGAAATAATGTTGATAAAAAGATAACGCCAAATACAAGAACAGCAAGTATTATTTCACAATATAAAAAACATGGTGTCATGTCTCAGAAAGGGATACAAATATTCCTGGATTTGCCCCTTTGTCCGGATTTTCCCCAATTTTATATTTTCTCGGCGTAAAGGTGCCGACACGCAAACAAACAGACAGGGGAGCTTATATGTGATAACCTCCTTCTGGCTGGGATAATTAGAGGACTCCAGTCACACTTCTTCTTTTGCCACATCATGAAAACCTAAAGCAAAAGAGAAAACTTTGTGCCATGGCTGCAGTCTATAAATGTGCAGTGTTTCTGACAGAGTGAACAGACCTTGGGGTATTTGTACAAATAGGTTATGTGGGGCCTAGTTGTTTGCTCTACAATATTTGCTAAGATAAGCAGCATGTCGACTAGCTGCAGGCCTGTTTCGGTGTAAAAGGTTAGCAAAGTCATTGAGCTGCGGCTCGTGTGATGCTGCTGCAGCAGCATTCATCTTTCTGAGAGTAATGTGAGCGCTGTGACATTCTCCTAGTTTTGGTGAGGGCACAGAAAAAGATATGGTCTGTCAGCATGACGCAGATTGGTTACAAGATGCCAAAGGTGGGACGTTGTAGAATGAGTGGCTCTGCACTCAGTGCCCCTAATCTGCATGAAGTATTTCGTATTCCAAAGTGGTTTATGAGAAAGATGTGTAGGCAAGAGTTCTGTGTGTGTATGTGTGTGTGTGTGTGTGTGTGTGTGTGTGTGTGTGTGTGTGTAAGTACAACCTACCTTCTACTAAACATTTACTTTCTTACATCCGAGAAAGCATTTGAACCTCTCCAATTCATTTTACTAATCTCTCTCTCTCTCTCTCTCTCTCTCTCTCTCTCTCTCTCTCTCTCTCTCTCTCTCTCTCTCTCTCTCTCTCTCTCTCTCTCTCTCTCTCTCTCTCTCTCTCTCTCTCTCTATCTATCTATCTATCTATCTCTCTCTCTCTCTCTCTTTCCCTGCGTCTCCCACTCACAAAAACAGATGTCCAAGTGACCTGCCTCCATTAAGCAGAGCTCCTCAGGAGTATAACTCAGTGCTGCTCCAGACCCTGCCCCGCCTCCAGACATCAGGCCCAGCCTTCGCCATCCCTCTGCCCAGACGTGGCACTTGCAAAGCGGACTCAGAGACTGTGACGGCGGGGCAACAAGCCAAGACTGGCCCCATCTTCATATAACTCCCGCTGGAGGTGGGAGAGTGCGAGCTGGACTCTGCCCATCCCTCTGCTGTAAGTGGTCATTAAAGAGCTGGCTGACAGCGTTTTCTCTTAGAGTAGTGGTGGAGGTGTCCTGTTCACTGCACCAGCTACTCCACTCGGCACCACGCGGTTCAGTTTCATGGGGTCTGCTGGTTAGTGCCGATCCATCTGTCACTGTGAGTGTGTTGGCTTTAATCATGCTCTGCTACCCTGTGCTGTGCACTGTGTCATCTCACTGACAGTACTAATATTCAGGCTTGGATTCAGTTTTGGACAAATAGGACCAGAATAGAGACACGAGAAGATAAAGGAGGTGAAGTGGCTTCTTGACTCATGTTCTAACCTTTTTGTCTCATTCTCAGTTTGAGGCTGGAGTTTTCAAGGAAAACTCCAAGTTTGTGTTAGCAAATAGAAAAATGCTCCGCAGTATCGTGCCCCACGCTAGCATTAATCAGCTGCCATTGTTTTCCCTCCACCACATAATCATATTCAATATTGATGAGGCATCATTTGATTACTATGGTGGTATTATCCTTAGAGTTAATGGCAGATGTAATTTTATGCCCGTCAACTACAACATAATGTGCTGTTTCTTTTTCATCCTTCAATTCCACCGAATTGTTCCCGCTCCAGGTATTCCCGTAAATGGTGAATAAATTACTTGGAGACACCCAGAAACCTTTATGGTTTTCATTGCTATTCAATCGGCATGGTACTGGGTTTTATTTATCTATCTCTATTTTATGTTGGAAAATCATGGCAGATAATCTCAGGAGCAGGCATTGGGAGAATTAAGCTGCGTGGTGCCTCGGCTGGCCCTTTCTCTCCCCATGCCTGCCTCCCAATCCAATCTACCCCATTCATCAGATGGAGGCGATAAGCTCGGGGAGCACATGCAGAGGCACTGTGTCAGCTAAGCTCTCTGTATGACTGCGTTATGTTGCAGTAACTGGCTCATATATGTCACCACCTTGGTTAAGAAAATAAATATAAATCAGCATCGAATACTAGTGTGTGTGCAAGTGTGTGATAAATAATGCTAGAGGTCAACATAGGACAAAACAGAGGTCTCTATAATGAACAAGAAAATGTACTACATGTGGGTCCCAGCCATAGACTGTAAATAACGATGGACAATGCATCTCCACTTCATACCACTGTTCAAAAATTGAGCCAGAACATTCTGGATATGGGCGTGGCCATTTTGCACCGGTGACATCATTTGAAGCCAGTTTCTGCGCAGTAGTGATAGTTGCTCAACCAATCGTTAATACATCTCAATCATTTAGTTTCACCAAATTTTGTAAGTATCAAAAAAGCTGATTAACTTACCGAAAAAGAGCACTTGTCTATCTGTGTGATAAGAACTACTGAAAGAGAAACTATCTTTGGAAAACATATATTTTGTGTGGGCTTTATTTTCCTTATTTTAAAGATAAGATAAGATACATTTATTGGTCTCACACACATGCACAGACAGACGACATGCAAATGGGGGGACATTTGTTCTCTGCTTTAGACCCATCTGGTGAACACAGGAGGACACACAGAGCAGTGGGCAGCCATGCACGGCGCCCGGGGAGCAGGTGTTGGGGGAGTTAGGTGCCTTGCTCAGGGGCACTTAGACAGTGGGGTAGGGAGAGTCCTCTTGGACTTTTGAACAGATCCAGGTGTTGTCCATCAAGGTATGTTTTTGTTGTCACTCCGTGGAGTAGAACCAGACACCATCCAGTCTGATTTTCTGCCCATAGCTAAATTTGTCTGCCTCTAGTCCACCGCCTCTTATACTGCAGACTGCCACCAGGGAGCCTTTGATAAAAAAAAATGTTAGGCCTTTAAAATCGCAAATTTACAAATGACTTAATTTTAAGGGATTTTTTTCACTCAATTAAAAAGTATAGTTACACTTTAATGCGGCTGTTTATTCAAGCGTTAAGCAATTTATTCTAGCTCACTCTTATCTGTGCAATATCTAACCATCTTCTGTGTTTAAATACAGGACTGTACTTAGCCGTTGTTTTCCAATGTTTATTATAACTACTAGCTACCAATAGCAGACGGGTGTAACCTGTAATTTGTTTATATCGCTTTGCTAAGTAGTTTTCACATAGCCTACTCTTAAATAAGCTGATAAAGCCGACTCAAATATGTTGATTCAATATGTTGATACTATCATTTTTTATTCAGTGCTCTATTGCAACTATAGAAGTATCCCTGGTTGGGAATCCGTGTAACGCATAGTTTGCGCTTTGTGTATTTTCAGTTGCTTTGTCTGTAGACAATGACAGACAAAGCTAACAAACCTCACCATACAATCTCTACTGTTTAATGTTCCATGTTAGACGTATCGCAGAAGACGGACATACATTGAATCAAACAGGACCCTCACTCCCCGGCTCGGAAATGACTTGCATTCATCCTTTCATTAGACACTTTATCTAACTTCCATTCTTCTATTTATCTATCTAGGAGAGCATTCATGTGTCACTTTCTCTTATCCGTGGAGACTAGCGTGAAGACAATGGTTCCATCGCAGCATTTCCTCTTGTTCTGTCTCTGCTCAGCAAAACATGACGGAACAAATGAACCAATTAAGTGTGCTGGTGGCTGTGCTGTCCCAGGGGGGGCGTCTAAGGAACTGAGACGGCCTGATTAGCTTAAAGGTAGGCCTGACTGAAGACAGCCAGCGAAGACAACTGCAGTGAGAAAAGCTCCCGTAATGCGAAGACACACCACTTGACAGTCCACCTGTGTGTATTGTCTTCTCTGCCTATGGTAATTTGATTGGTGTTGATTGGTGTCAAGGCTGCTGTAAAGTTTGAGTTTGTACAGTGGGACACACAACAAATGTGTTTGTTCACAGATTAGCACTGGGGGCAGACGAATGTGCTGCATTTTGCAACAGAGACGTCCTTATACCCTCAACAGTGGCTACCTGATACCTGAACAAATTACCTTCATGAGTGACATCTCCAGGTGCCGAGTCCAGAAATGTTTAAGCCAGTCTAACTTTATTTCCATCGATCCTACGTGCTTCAAGAACACCTAGACGGGCTCCACTTGACTGTAAACAAGAATGATCAGTTAATACCTGCGGTATTGATCTGACTTGACCCTCTAAAATTGAATCTCTTCGTAGACACTGTTCAATCTTTCTGTTATCATACACCCGCAGATTTGAAACTCATGAGCTCTGCACTGCCGAGGGACAGAAAATCCCTCATAAGGTGTGACATTTATTTGTCTTCATATACATTTTACTGCCAAGGTCAGATTCGATCTGTGCTTTTTCCATAAATAATCGGAAAATCTGAGAAAATATTTGTGTACAGGAAATGGTTAGGTTGGCCACAGTGGGTAGGCGCTGTGATTTATAAACGTAGCCCACACCCCACAGAGGTCATCTGTATTTTTTGCTGAGCTTAACACAATGTCATGGAAGGATTCCTCCTTTGGCCTTTGATACACAAGATGCTGAATGGGTGACAATGCCACCTCAGCTGTTCAATACCAGCTTTTTACTTTTCTATCACTCCCTGACCCACTCAGCTATGATATTGGACCTGCATACCTTTCCCTTCCTATTTGGCTTATTTTCTGAAACTGTCACACCCCCCTCCTTTCCCTGTCTCTGCCATTGTGACGAGATCCGCAGTTTCCAGTCCTGGGGGAGAATCGAACATTCAAAACCTCTTCATCTCTGAGGAAATTTTGAGGCACCTTGTCCCCCATGGTCAATTTGTCACCATGTGGAATGCCAGGAGGTGTCCTTGGGGCTGACCACTAGTCATTGCTCTGCCTGACACTCGGCGAGAGAAAAAAGAAAGGAAGGCAGAGGGAGGGGGAGAGAGAGAAGAGCAGAGGGAGAATGAACCTGACAAAGGCCCCGAAACAGATCCGTCCCACTCAGCAGAGCCAAGGGAGTATGCAGCCAGGCTGTCAGCACCTCTCATTAGTCAAAGGCAGCCTCCCTGACAATGTGACACTGATTACTGAAAGCCCTGATTCAGACTTTTTCTCCAGCTCTGTGTAGCAGCTAAAGCAGCATACATGTGTTCACGAGCACACACGCGCACACACATTTACTACTACAGTCCATTCCTTGCGTCCACAAATGCTTGAACTGCATTTAATTTCATTTAAAATATATCCCCTCCCATCTCCAAAGGGACTAAAGCCTTCATTAAAAGGAGCGATAAAGGGCGAACTGGTTTCTTCCAGCTCAATTTAAAATCTATTTATTGATTTTCACAGGGTGTAAATAAATATGAAATGCTGTTATTGTGCACGGAGGCTTTTACACTGGCAGCAGCGGCGGAATTAGAGCGGATGAAGAGTGGCGTTCATTAAGAGTTTATCATTTTTATTGATCTGGCTGAGATGTCTCAGCACTGAGGAGGATCTGATTGCTTTTACTTAATCACTGCATAGAGTTGTGAAAGGGAGGACTGATTGAGAGTATAAGGGGTTACCAAGGGAAATTGGACTTGTCTCCCAATTTTGTCCTTTTACTGTCCAGAGACTTTAGTTTTTAAGCAAACACGTAAATGTTCCATTTCACTTTTAAGCAAAATGCATCTTTGTTAAATAAACATACTACAACAACAATTTTGTTCTTCACCTTTGACCCCTCAATTTAATTATTCTGTTTCAGCGAGAAGATGTTTTGAATATATACCAGAAAGGAAAATTGAGCTTGACTCCACAGATCTTGGATTGCAAGTTTGAAATACTGCCAAGATAAAATATACATATCTGCTGGTAAATGTAATGCGGGATGACATTATTTACAGAATAACCTTAGATTGCTTCTCCCTGTGCCCTTTTTATACCTTTGATTCACAATGAAAGGCTCCTTCTCTAGACACCCATTTATATTTGATAAAAAGAGAATAGTTAACTCCAATTTCAGTCAAATAAAACATAACTTTTGTGTGTCTCTTGTTTGAAGGCACATGCAATTTATTGAAATGCTGGTGTTGGCTCAGAAATTCTGAGGTCATGATACTATTTCATATTTTTATAATAGGAATCGGAAATATACGGCTAGTTAGTGTGTTTGTGCTGTTGATATTACATTTTTTATCAAAGATTTCCTATTTCCTTGATCCAGCATCCCAGATGGTTGTCTAGAGAGAAATAAATGAGTGAATGATCATTTCGTTTTCCAGGCTTGTGTGAGAATGCCCCTCCAGGAGGATGAGCACACAAACTCCATTAAACACAAATTACATGCGCACTCTTGATAAATGTGCAATAAGGACCGTGTCAAAATAGCACATTAGACAGGGTTCTAATGCAAACAGATTACCACGCTCAGCAGTGCAAGGGAAAAAGTAGCATTTATCCATTAGATCTTATACACTCTGCCCTACATTTAAATGTTTGTTTTGTAAAAGACAATTAGCTGCACATCTTACGACATAGAGAAAAAAATGTCCTATATACCAAAGTACAACGATGTTGTTGACATAGAAGTAGGGAGAATAATAAGCCAATGGAAAATACAACAAAAGAAAGAGATGCAAATATAGATATATAATTATAGACTTAGTTGGCACGAAGGCAACACAACCACATACAGTAAATATGTCATAAAGCCACCTTGTTTAAAAGTATTGCGGGACAGTTGCATCGGGAAAATTACTCTGAAGACAAAAAGTATAGTTTTTTTTTTTTTCTCAGGTCCATGAACCAAAATGTTTAGACAGGTTGTGATTACTAAACCCCTCCATCAAATCGAATACAGCAAAAGTATCTAACTGATAAATCAGGGATGATTTATGGCTTCGGTGGATATTTTAAACCTGTGTAGTCGGCACTGGTGCGTTTGTGTAATGAAATGAAGTTGTGAGATTGTTAATGTGACACCACCACAGATTTATAATTCAACAGTTTAATAAGTGAACCGACAGGACGCCCCCCCTTGTGGTAGTTTTGATCAGAGGACAGGTTGTGCATAAAGATGCAGCTGTCTGTGACTGCTCAAAATTCATATTTGATGTACAGTGCAATGGCGAGTTGAAAACTTAATATTCAGGCTGCGCTTTATATATCTAATACTAGTAACCATGCTTCCAGTTCAAATGTAGGGAACTACTTTTATTATTTATTCCATCTTTACAAAACAAAACCCAAAATTTATAAAACAATGTGGAAAAAAAGATTTCAAATGTCTTTTTAATTCAAGACCAAATGCATTGTTGCTTACATTGTCCCTATGTAGAAATCATCCAGCTGTGGTGTTAGTTGATGTTTAATTGGTCATTAGTACCACTCAACCTATGTTGTATTTTTTAATGAAGTGTGTACTTACATGATCCAAAAGGTTTCCAATAATGTTCAAACCCAAATAAATCCATGAAATTATTCAAAGTAAGAGGGTATTTTATTTTGGTCGCTTTCTATCTGCATCATATCCACTTCAGGCACAGTTTTAATCGTCTCTGCTATAACGTTTAGGGCAGGAAAGGAAAGGAAAAAACACATAGTCAGCCAGTTAGTCATTCTGCACATTTTACACTCCTTTGGATCCCATTAACTTGCTATATGACGTGATTAAAACTTTAGTACATTACATCATTTGAGAAAATAGTTTGTACCTGAGTCACGTCAGGTTGGTGATTTATCGATAATAGAGGTGAAGACAACAACTCCCATGTTCCCACACTGCTTCGTAACGTCATCAAACTTTAACTTTTGTTATTGTTTTGATTCAGAGAGCCCTAGCTGCTATGTCCCAGGTTGGATATTGAACATTCAGACTGAGCCTCCATTTGGAGAGAGAGTCCAAGTTCACATCCCCAAATTGTCTGCCACGAAAGATAATAAAAGAAAAATAATTGAGAATCGTCAAAATGAACAACTGCTGGATACTTTAATATTCTACTTGTGGTGTTTTACCAATGTGCTCAGTGTTAAGCCAGAGGGACACCAGAGCATGTCATTGAAGCACAAGTAGTTGTAATATTAATGGGAAAGGTCATTCCTGATAGCGCTACTCTTAGTAGTTGTGTCATTGCACCTAACCCACATGTCCAGGAAATGAACCCTCTCTCTGCTAATGTCTACTATGAACTTTAAATATCATATTTAAAGAAAAACGAGATGGTTCAATATATTCACCGCTGATGCAAATTACACGTTGAACCTAACCGCACCACTTACACAGCAAATTTAAGTACGATAAACACACATTTGACAGAAAATACTTAAAGTTTTATGTTTTGCCCCGGATGATGCCACTGTATTGACCCACTGTACTATTTATATTCTGCTGACACTGTACAAGTGCATTACCCCCTTTAACAGCCAACTGTAAAAATGAATCTCTTCCGTTTTATTTGGACAGCCTCTCAACGAGATGCACGGACTAAGTCGGAAAAAGAAAGTCTAATCCAAGAGGCGATGCTGATTTACAATTCAAACCAGCAGTGGCGTATTAAAAACACCCTCCACTCACTGTTGAGTAGTGGCAATATAATGAGTTACTGTGGGAAAGTTTTAAAATACCTTCATTTTAGAAAGCACTCAAAATGTGTTGAGTTTAAAATATGCAAAATATGTCCGTACATGAAATATTGTTATGCAAAAGGCTTTTTTGTTAAGATGACACAAATTAGCAACAATTCTCTTTCAGTAGAAGTAGAGAAACACACTTGTGATGGTTTAACTCCAATCAGTAGTGGAGTTCCAGTGGTAAGAACAGTAGTAAGGTTGCCGTGGCCCCAGCTGTGCAGACAATACGCAGCTTCCCTCCCCCTGCAAACAGCCCTTTTCATGTGGACACTCTGAGGGCAGGCAGCAGGAAGCTTGACCCCTGTGAGAAGAGTGTCCACCTTGCCCTTGATGCACAGAGCTCTGTTGTTAGCGTCGCTAGGCCAAGGATTAAGGGAATTCATAGGGAGTCCTTGGCTCTGCAATTCAGACTTCTCGGCTGTGTTTCCCAGTTCGTACCACCTGTGGATTTGCCGGGGGGAACACGGCCTGTGTGCCTTTGATTGATCAGCATGGCATTTTGACCTGGAAGCTCTCCATAGGCTCCACTCTATTAGAGAGCCTGCAACCAGCTCCCACCAATAGCTGAGAGTATATTGCCCTCCAAGTCTCCTGTGTTTCAGCCTCCCTGACATGAATGCTAAGTAATCTCTCTTTGGCCTTCTTCATTTATCCACACTTAACCCTTCGACCAATCGACTGCTTTGCTTGTTTGTCAATCTGCCTTCACAGTGAGGCACATGCAATGTAGCACAAGGGTGTTGCTATTCTAACTGCACAGCATTGTACACTGTCTACTTGTCAGCATACAGGGGGTATGTAATGTATCAGAGACTGCAGTCCTCCCCCTCTCACTATCTGGGCTCTAACAAGGCCAGGATGGCAGCCAGATTGACAGCTGCTGGGGCATTTTAACAGGCCTGGTGTTAAACTGCTAAACTCCGAGGAGGCATATGAATGATTGGCTGCCAAACCACACAGAGCACAAACCCACCGCCTTCGCTGTTCCAATGTTCCAACTGACCATAAGCTTTCACAAAGAGAAAAAAAACAACATCTTGGGATCCTTCGTTTGACTCTAGATTTAAGGACATATGAGTTTATTCCAGTTTCCTTCATCAGCGCTGCTTTAACACATGCTAGCTAATACTTTATTGTTTAGAAACATGAATGATTTTTAAGGAGAGAAGATTGATGATATAAGATAAGACTAAATGTTTCCGTTGTTAATCAGGATACGTAAAATAGCAATTAATAACTCATGTACTCATATTTATAAACAAAGATAATACGTTATTTGTTTATGTCAAATACAGTTATCTACAAACCATTCATTATTAATAAATCATAGCTCATTGTGTGTATTAATATGTACACCAGTCATTTGTTGATGCAAATGATTTATACCTTAATTTGAACCGATTACAAGGAATCATGAATACATATTTTGTGAAAAAACAGGCAGCACTAAATACTTTAAGTTTGATAGAGGTAACTATATAAACTATATATCCTCCATGTATTCACCCTGTATATCTGCTTAGAGGTCAGGGACTCTCAGATTTTGATCATCGACGTCTCAACGTCTCATTTTCACCTTAAATGGCACCACTAGTTTGCTCTTAATAGTTTTCACTCACTTCACTTTTTTCAGTCATATGCCGTTGGTTGTGCTAGAGAATTATCCTTGAGGGGGTACTGAAATAACAGATTTTACTATGAATACAGCATTTGTTTGGTACATGTAGCCACAATGCGTGGGGAGAAGATTTGGAGCAAAAACCAGATTTGTGAGCACTAACTACAGTGGACTTTGCCAGTTCCCTTTTCTGTCACCTCCCTTTCTCTTCAAAGCAGAGGGGACGTCAAAAACACCATTTGTCAGTGCAAATTACATCTCTGCTGTTATAGTCCCAAATGAAAGCCCAGTATGTGGCTCTTTTCAACAGAGGATAGTACCAGGCCTTGTTAATTGGAGTTGGCTTGATTCTGCATGAAGCCTTATTGTCAGCATGACTGACTGAGGATTACTGGGCCAGAATTGCACCATACTCCTCACATACACACAGACTAAAACACAAACCGGGCACAGAGTGCACAACAAATGTACGCTGTGAAACGCTTCCATTAAAAAACTAAATTAGTAACCGAGGAGTTGAATCTTTCCCAGCATCTTAATTTTATCCGCGCTATTGGACTCAATATGAACATATCTGTATGCAGACAACTACTGAATCAACCGTCTAGCATGGATGACTAAAAGGGATGGCTTCGATCAACTCTGTGCAAGTGGAGGAAAATTGCAGCCAAGTTTGTTGGAGATCCGAGGCAGCTCAATAAGCAGTTCAGTCAAGGTAATGTCTTGAATTCAGGATGTGTATTAAAGACTGGATGATAAAAATACCACATCATTGATGAAGGTTCCAATGCCATCTGGTTCTTGTGGATTAAAAGTAAACATGATGGCATTAAAACAGCTGAATGAGTCAAGTTTAGAAAAAAAAAGTCTGTTCAAATTCAGTATTTCATTATTTGACTAGATCAAGATTTTTATTTGGAAATCAGTCTTTTAAACATGTTTTTTTTACCATCAGGATTATTCACAGAGAAATTCAAGTTAAATGTATTAAATGTTGAAAAATTCTCACATTGTTAAAAAGTGAGTGATCTGAATATATTGGTTCATTCCTTGGGTCATGCTTCACCCCTCCACAAAATGTCATGGAAATCAGGTGAGTAGTTTTTGCATCATGCTGCTGAGTAACAAACGCGACAAACAATTACCTTTTTCAAAGGGGTAAAAATGCACATAGCCCCAGTTCCTCTCCCTTGGCACTACCCCAAGCTGATGCTGCATTTCTAATGCAATGCTCAAGGATTCAGCCTGGTTCGGTTTACAGTGTTAGCAACTGAGACAATATCGGCCTGCACGGCCGCAGTGACTGAACACCATTCACTGGGACTGTCATATGATTGGATCGAGGCAGACCTAAGCGCAGCTCGGGCTGCACTTATCAGCTCGCTGGCAGATAGGACTTGTCATACTGCCTGTCAGATCTGATGAGGGGACCACAAGCCTCACAATGGAGCTCAAATGCAATCTCCTCTTCTTCAGCTGCATGGTCTGTCTCAGAGACACACTTATTAGACTTTGTAAACAGCCAAATGTGAGCACTAAGCTGTGAGAGCTACTGTCGGTCAGGCTGTGGCTCTCAGCAAACTAGCCAAGACTAGGAACAATGCATACAGTACTACTGTTGTAATAAATATATCTATGGCTAGTGCTATGGCTATCAAAGAAACACACAAGGCCTCATAAGTCATGATATGTCTTCAAAGGGCTTTCTTGTACCAGGCCAAAATAATGAATTTATACATTTGATTTACTTAGGATGTATGAGGTCTTAATCAAGGTTTATGCAAAAATAAGGAAAAGTAAAGTGTTCAATTCAGTTTAAGTGTGAAAACAATTATCACAATTGATACATTTTTTTTGTTTTATATATTGTTCGGGGGTAGGCTTGTTGATAGATGCAAGTTATACCTTTTCAATATTTTGGGGTGGTGGCAGTAGTCAAAAGTAAGTGTTACTAAAATTATTCTTCAAATGTTTAAGTGTCCAGGGTACAGGGAAGTTAAAGATCAAACCACTATCCAGTGAAAATCGACACAAATCCACCGGAGGCATTACCCTTAAAAATTGACTTTTCAAAACTAAGGTTTCTGGAATTTCAAAAAAATAAAAGACTAGATTTCCCCGTAGAGTGACTTTGTGTCTGAGCTGTTTAATTTTGAAATAACTGACCTTGTGTCAGTTATGATTTTACTTTCTATCATTGTGTTTTTCGGTGTCAATTGCTTCTCATTTGCAATACTTTTGTGTATTAAGCTTTTAGTTTCACCACTTGAGAAACCAGAGTGTTATGTAGGTCTTTGTTCCCCATGTTAGCCTGATTTGACGTGTTTGGACATTTTGACTCTTTCTCTGGATTTTGATTACTGCCTGCTTCCCTCTGGATTAGTTTGCCTCTTTGGATTGTTCTCCCGGTTTTTTTCACTGTTTCCTGCCTGCCCGTTGTTCCTTTTTGTGTTAAGTCAATTTCGGAGCAATCTTAGTTCTGCCGACATCTGTTACTGGTTCCCAGTCAGTGGTCCAGCAGACACCCACGTCTGCCTCCCAATCTGGGGTTCAGATAAGCTCTATGTGATCTGGACAATTCCAACTGCACAGTCAGCCTCTTTCCAAACTTCCTGGGGAGTTCCACGGGACCCCTACTGCTCATCCTCCTGTTCTACCTCAAGAGGCATTTTGCCTTCGCCATCGTCCTCATGCTTTTTCCTCCATGGACATTTCACTATTGGCATTGGACTTCACAGAGATCCTGCATTAACAGTGCCCATACCTGCCCTTGTCCCTGCACTCACCAATGACCCTAGAGCGGTCCCCCCTTTGAAGCATAGTGGTCTTGCATTTACCTATTAACCCATTTATTCATCCGAGAATCTCTGTTCCAGCCCTGTTCTGACACCTGGGCTGTCCGAACAAGGTCCTGCTACATCCCTGCCCTAGCCCTCAGACCGCACACTCAATGCCTTCCCCTGCCCAGTCTTCCGGCAGTTGCCCAGAGATTCCCAGCGTCTTTGAGAGCTTTTAAAAGTGCTATCTAAATCTAATGTATCATTTTTTATTGTTATTCATCTCCATCTTGTCCACTGCGCTCCTTATCCTTTACAAGCATGTTCTTGCTCTTTTGACTCTCGCATCTCACTACCAAGGTAGGGACCACAGCTAGATCTCAATGCCATTTAGACCAACACAATCACCTTTTTTCATTTTATTATTATTTTGTTTTATCTTGCTTTATTCCTCGGACTCTCTCTCCCTTTTTAATATATCCCCTCTTTCTTGTTCTCCGATTATGGCCCTTTCACCATATGCCTCTAGTTCCCCGTGAAATAATTATATTTAAACAAGTGGATGTGAAAAGGATTGCCAGAGGAAGCTCAGGGACGTTTAATATCTGGCTGAGTACAAAGAGCGAAGAAGAAAGAGACCTGGTTGACGCAAGAGTCGTTCCTTTTTCCACGGAGCACACAGTCTCTGTTCTGGTTTCCAGAGATCATTAATTTCTCGAAAAGAGATCTCCCCGGGTGAGACTCATTCACATGCAGATGGCACTATTCCTCAGGAGCCTCTATCGCTCTTTCTCTCTTTCCATCGGGCCATTTAGTGCTCTCTTTCTCTCTCTTTTGCTGTGTAGCTCCCTCCTATATTAAGCAAACTGTTAGCTTGGCAGCCTTAGGTGACATAGCACTCATATTTCAGCACTGGGGAAAGGGAGTAATGCAATGTGCTGCTATGGATACATTACATGAAAATTTGTCTCTTTTAAATTGAGCAAAGTCGGAGAATGTAACAGGCATTTATCAATGGATATCATTTTTCTTCCCCATCCTCATTTATTTTTCATACCAAAACTAAAACCTAATCCCTTTCTTCCTCATGCTTGACATATGGCTTGGTATCTGGCATGTTGAGTGGTGATATGTAATGCTTTTACATGTTAGATGTCACGCCATCAGGGAAGACCCCATGATGTTGGATAAAAGAATAAATATTTCCCAGTAGGTAACAAGGAAGACAGCGCTGCCTTTAACTGCTTCATCTTCAATCAGCGTCCTTCTCCTGCTGTATGGTTAATGTTTCTGGAGTTAAAGAGCTCTGTGAAACCTATCTCGCTTGCATCTCAACTCAAAACCGTCTCTTCCTTGCAGTCAAACGGCAGCTCTTATGCTGGTGTGTATGCCATGGCAGTAATTAGTAATTAGTGACCCGTTACTGCATACGTTTGTGCCGTAACCCAGAGGCGTTAGCTGCAATCCCAGCCCCCACCTCTCTCTTCTCTCCCAGTTTATATCTAACCTGATGGACTTTGATGACATGTTTCTTTGAAGACCTGATCAAAGACTCTCTCGTCCTCTGATGAGAGTGATGGTTGCTGTTGGTGAGGAGGTAGGAGGGAATACCAAGCGTCTTTTTCAGGGAGAGATGGATATAGAGTGAGCGAGAGGATGAGAGCATATATAATGTTGAAGATAAGAACATGGCACTCTATTTACATATATAAAGGCTTTTGTCAGAACTTAAAGTACAAAATATAATAATATAATGAGCATAAAAAAAAACTGACAAAGCATAAACTAAATAAAATGTGTAACTGCTCAGGGCCTGGGGTAAAAAAAAGGTGAGGTAACTTAAGTCAGAATTGACTTAAGCTTTGATTTCTCATTGGGCAGGACAATTAGAGGTTGCCCAGATGATCGCAAAATTGTTCTGGACTATCGATAATAATGAAAGAAAACTGTGGGTAGGCTACATAGTTCACTAGGCCATATTGCATAACAATACATATTTGATTTTTGAGAGCATTTGGTGAAAATAAACAGCTATCGATATAATCGGAAGAGAGTTCCGGATACGATTTGAGGACGGTCCCTAACTTCAGTTCCTCAGTTGTCTTCTATTCTAGTTTCAGTTATTTGACACGTTTTAAAGGTTTGACAAAAACACACTGATCAACCACAACATTCAAACCAGTCACCTGATCCGTGCTATGTGTTCAGAACCTGGGAACAGAAAACCTATGCGTCTGTGCACGGCACTGTAATGGAGGTGCTACTATTACTAAGTATTTGGATGTTGTTCATATTTGCTCATATCTGAGTAATGTGTTTGTATTAATTTACATATCTTACCTGCTGCATGTGCAGTTATTTTTAATGTGTGATCCATGGTTCTCTTATTTTTCTGCAGCTCCATCAGACTGTTATAAACATCCTCAGTGGTTTGCACTTTGGTTCAGTGGTTCCCATAACAAGAGCAAAGAGAACAGCTCCCCTGTAATACAGGAATCATCCTGAGGGGGACATGTATTTCACAGTGAGGAAGATGGGCAGTTGCCTGGAAAAGGGCCACAATGCAGACAGAAGGGAATGAAAATGGACAGAGACAGGCGATGGAGGCGAGAAGTGGGAGAATAAGAGCCGAAGCAGAGTGACACGAGGTGCAACGGATGTTAAACGAACGATGTCGAGACGCAGCAAACAGCATCAGCGTGGCGTCTCTGTGGCTGTCATATGGCCCTGTATCAGATTTTTGTTGGTGTTGTGTTTCCCCTTTTCATACCTGTTCAAATTTGTCTGCTACGTTCATTGCACTGCCGTCGTCGTGTGCCAGATTTGAGCGCTGCAGAGGACCAAGCTCGGCATCTGTATTCAGGTGCACTAATGGAATCACTGAGGCTAAAATGGCAGGAGGTGAAAGGTGAGTGCACAGAGAACAACAGACAGCTCCACACCACCACCACTGCTGCTGTCGTCCTGCCAAACCACTCAACTGTGATGGCATGGAGAGTGTGTGTGTGAGTGTGTGTGTGTATGGGTGTGTGTTTGTGTACGTGAGAATGGCGGGTAGAGGAGGCAAATTAGAGAGGTTTTTGTGTGAGGATTATGAAAGGTATGCAGCGATCAATTCTTCTTGTTCACAGGCATTTATCTTTTGTTGGTTATTCTCTGCTATGGGTTTTTGAAAGATTTAGCTGTTAGGACTGTGTGTTGGGAGCAGCTCTAACAAAATAACTATTGACTTTTATGAGTATCCTAGAAGGCTTCTCTGTCATTTACCGATACAGTTAAGCTTTACTGACGATGCGGTACAGCGTGTGCAGACATTCTTAAGACCCTCAAAGGATATGCTCAGATTCTACACTTAATATTCACTGTAATAATTCCTCCTCTGCGTACGAGGAGACCTCTTCAAGAGCTAAACTGTCTGAGATGAGAGGTCAAAATCTTTAGCCTGTTCTTCCTCATTGAATATTTAACAGGTTTTTAAAATATGATAAATTGTGCACAGAATGCATGTATGTTTTCTGGCTAGCTGTGTTTTGGGAATTACTTTGTTTTCTTCCCCATGCAAACTGTAGATCTTCAGAAGAGCCTGAAACCCTAATACAGTTGGGAATACATGTGGGTGATGTATGTCACGTTTATAGCAACTCATTGTTATTTACATGATCGACTAATCTGCTGTTTTCTTTTCTAGACTCGTCGATTAATCATTTAATAAACAAAAATGTTAAACAGTCTGCATAGCAACTTCTCACAGCCCAAGAGGATACATTTCAAATGCTTATTTTGTTTTTTCGAAAATTTAAAAACAAATACTCAGTTTATGAAATAAAACTGAGAAATGCAGTAAATCATCACAATGTAAGAGGGACAACCATTTTGCTTATAAAATGTCTGAGACAACTTTTGACAATTTGTGATGAAGAGTTGATGATGGATACCATGTTGATCAACTTATTGATGAATTAAGTAACCATGTAAAGAGTACAAATAAAACCACGGCCCACTCTACAAGTGAAAACATGTTGTCCCTGTCAAAGACAAAATTATGATGTTAAACAGTAATATTTTGCAAGAATGGCATTGAGAAGAGCACTGCACCTAACAACGGCCCTGTATATCCCTGGTGGGTTGAACAGACCTCTATATAATTATATATGATGTATAGATTTTTAGTCGCTAGGGAAGGTGAAAAGTCGCAAATGGGCAACACTGGCTGTTGGAAATTCAAGCAAGTTGGATCCGCCTGGGATTTCAACTTTTTACTTGTTTTTTGATGTAATGTAATGTTCAAGACAGACTTCGAAAAACAAGAACTTTGACAGTAGAAGGCTGAGGTATGCACTTTAGCCAATTAGCCATATACTCGGTAGGAGGCGGAAGAGGCTGCCTGTGGCCGAATGCACCGCAATCTGAGAAATTGTGGTTGGTAGCCTGGGCTCCTGAGGAACGCAGGTCAACAGTCGTCCTGTCACAACGGTTCTCGAGGACAGAAAGTCATTTAATCTGTTATATGTCGGTGTTAGCATCCGCTAGCTTAAATGATAAACAAGGACTGAACAATCTGCCCTGCAGCTAGTGGGGATGATGAAGACTTTGCTGATGGGAGAACAGAACATCCCAATTAGGCTGAAGTGATTTCACTGAGGACTGTAGTGAACTGATTCTGTTTTAGACAGCAGCGCAGTCTGTGTGTGACAGAGGTGGGATCAGGGTTTCTTGAAAGACAAATTCAGTGGCAACAGAAGGAAGGGAATGTAATATCTTTTTCTGCTTGCGAGAGTTAAAATATAACAGATTTAAGGATAAGAGACATAGTAATAAAATGAAATGAGAGTTGATAAAACGTCACAGAATAATCGGCTTAAGTTCAGTTTCACAAAGGAGCATATAGCCAATCTCAAAGAACTTCTACAACCTATGTTTTTTTCCCCTCTTCTGTCAAACTTGACTTACGTGGAAGTGGCAGCTGCCACCAGGTCTCTCACTGCAGCTACACATGGCTTGACATACACTTATCGACCAGCGAAACACTGATCACAGAGCCCGGCGGACTTCTCATTAATCCAGCTATAAGCAACAGATGTGCAGTATCAGTGGGAGCTGGCTCGCCTTAAATCAGCCTCCTGACAGCTGACACTTGTGTGAGATGTCCAGAGCTTCATGTGGAACTTTGTTTTTTTACTCCAAGTTTACGGCTACAATCACAAATACAGTGATTAGCCTTTTTGATATAAATCCAGATCCAGAGAAAGGTTCAGTGTGTAAGATTTAGGTGAAAGGGATCTTAATTGTACAAATATTGTTCTTTACCCTAGAATGGGCCCTTTCTATTTAAGTACTTTCTATTTATATCGGGAGCGGGTTCTCTCTATGGAGGCTGCCATGTTTTTTACAGTCATCCAAACGGGACAAACAAAAGACCTTTTGAGTTTGTAAGACAACTGAAGGTTTCCACAAGTTCCCTTTCATGTTTGGAAGGGGAGGGGGAGGTAAGGGGTGTTCATCTGGATCATGCAAATGTATCACATGAAGGCTCTCCCCTGATTCAAACTAATACTGGATACTATTATTATTTGCTTTCTGCATTGCTTGTTTAGTATCTAACTCAACTTAATCATACAATTTCAGGGCATATACCTTTTTTTGTAATTGTCTTAGTTTGTTCAGATCAGGTAACAGTTCTTAGAGCCTTGCACACAGTAGTCCCCATTGTTGTCTTGCACATTTGCCATTGTTTTCCCGAGTTGTGCACTTCAGCCAAGTTTGTAAAATCTCTTCTTTCCTCTGTATTTTCAAAGCACTTATTGAATCAGTTCACAGGATGTCGGCTGAACCTGTGTGCCACTACGGTCGTCACACGGTAATGGGAACATGATGACAGCCTTAGCATCACTGTTATTTCAAGAAGGTAAAAAGCAAAAAGTAAAAAGATATATATTTTTTTCTTACTTACTTTCCATCTTTGTTCAGACAGATTACTTCACATCCCTCCTCTGTCTCTCTTTCTCTCTTTGTGTGTGTGTTTGCTGTTTGAATTTAAAGTTTGACTTTAATTATTCATGTTGGAAATAAATGTAATTGGCAGTGTAGAAACACAAACAGACACCAAATGGACACAAGACACAAAATAGTGCAGTGCGTCATCCTTTAACTCTAACAGCACTACTGAATGATGTCTCCTCATATAGTGATTGACAGCCAGAGGGAATTTAAAGACAATGATACTGGTTTGAAAAAAGTTAAAATTGGCAAGAAAATGTCAGAGGAAAGAAATACATTTAAAGTATTTGAGTCATCTGGGACACATAATGTTTTTTTTTAAGGGAACTATTAATCATCTTACAGTTCCTATACAACTTATTCTTAACCTTAGTCCACTGCAATAAATTGTCTTCCTGTATTACAGTCAACTTTTGATAACTTTGTTTAGCATTGTCAGGTTTATCATCCTTTACTTGAAAAAAGGTTTTAGGCTTTTAAAAGAGACTGTTAGAAAGTTTAAATATTTTTTAAGTAATAAAGAAACTTATATGTTATTAGTTTGCTTGTTTGGAAATTTCCTCTAATGTTTTGGGAGATGAGAAGAGCCAACTGCCGGGTGAAGGCAGCATCTTCTCTGCAGCCATCCGCCCTGGATCTGTTGTCTTTAATGTTTTATTAAATGACAACATTTTAAGGTTAGTTGCTGCTGGATGGTCTGAAGAGAGATGAAGCTGATAATAACCCTGAAAGGACTCTTATGAGAGCACATTACTCTGCCAATTCCAACAGTCCCCCTATGAGACCACATTCAAAGTCACTAGATGCATTTTTTATTTCAATGTGCACCAAATTGCACCAAATCATAAATAGCAGTCCCGTGTAGGATATATGTTCATCAAGATCCATTCATTATTTTTTGACAAATCAAAGAAAATATTACAATGTCATATCTCGCAGATTTAAGGAAAGTAAATACAATCACTTGATCCGCCCCAGATCCGGATCTTCATCAAAAATTCAATTGTTCTTCCTGACTCAAAACTTCCACCAAGTTCAATAGCTTTTGCAAAATCCTGACACAAACTAACTAACAAACAAACACAGACAAAACATAACTTCCTTGGAAGAGGTAATCAAGACATTGTTGTTGTGGTTTCATCACAGCATGTGTCTGTTAAAATAAATAAATGCATACACAGTAAAAACAAAGGTAACAAGAGGTTATACGATACAATTTTGTTCGCTGGGAGTTTCCCCTCCAAACAGATCCATAAGGGGCTGGAAAACCTTCCTCTGTTGGGGCACCACCACTACGTCATCTGCAGCCAACCAACGTTATTACAGCGACAAACAACATCGAGTAAAGTTATTTACAACAACCAACATCATAATAGTGAAACATCTGACAAGTGAAAGACAGATGCAACAGATCAATACAAGGTCAGTCAGCATGTTTATATTGGCTATTTCAATGTAATGTTAGCCTTGTCAATAGAAACCTCTGCCTCGCTGTGAAAACATTTCACACTTTCTACATTTTGTTCATTTAGCTGACGCTTTCATCCAAAGCGATTTACAATAAGTGCATGCAACCCTGCAGGTACAAACCAAGAACATCAAAAATTAAGAGTACAATTTCTTCAAAAATAAAGCATAACTACAAAGTGCTTTTTTTTTTGTTATGTCTCGAGCAAGGAAGGTGGCAAAATTTGTATATACAGACCGCAGAAGTAACGGACATTTACCTTTAGTGATTTTCTTTAGTGATTTTCCTGAAACACTCTCAGAACACTCCCCTGATAATGTAACGGCTTCTTGAAGGGCTGTCCCAATTCGTAGGGGAAGGATTCAACCACTACCCCTTGTGACTCCGTGTGAAGGGGCAAGATAACCCTTGGTAACAAGGGGTAGGACGAAGGGGTAGGGTAAAGGGGTGTCAAGGGATTTGGCCAAGTACCCATTTTATGGACACTCATCAAAACATCTCTGAAGAAGGTCCTCAAAACTAGCCTATTACAGACACACACACACACACACACAAACACACACACACACACACACACACATGCAATAAAGAAAGCGGCAGTATAAACTAAACCAGTGAAATATGAATAAATTAAATGAGTGACAGTAAAACATGAGACAGTAAGAACACATGATGCATAATTTAACACCAGCTTTTAAACACATTAACAGCAGCAGGAGTAAATTATTGCTCAAACTTTAACGTTGTGATTGAAGGCAGCAGAGTTCACCTTGTCTGACTCAGCTGCTGCAGAGGGGAGGTGTGGTCATCCCGGATGCTGCTGCTGCTGCTGCTGTGAAGCTCATTTAAATTTAGATTTCTGCACAGTTGTGTTTCTCGAGCCAGTTCAGCGTCACTCATCTTCTCCTCTGTGTCTGGTGTTTTTCAGGCCAAATGACAGAGCAGAATAAAACAGTGATTGAGCTCGCTAAAAATGTTAAAGCCCTTTTACAGTTGCTACTGGCTGCATGCGAACAGAGACGGGTAAAATATCAAAGCTGTGAGCGCTGTGAGTCAGGAAGAGGCTTGGACACCCGTTCCGTCTCAGAGCGAGTAAAGAGGAAATTGGGCTTTTGGAAAATGGAGAAAGGAAATTGGACACATTGTGAATGACTACGCCAGGTTCAAGACCTGTCCGATGTTTCCACGTAGTATGAATATGCCGCTGTCTGACTGGTATAGTTGTTAAATGGTTACCAGCATAACCATACAGATGCATTATTTCCCTTTCCTTTGGAGAGCATGACAGACTCTGGCGGGCACATCACTGCGGAGAGCAACGTGGGGCCAGGGGACCACAAAGGACCTTTCACAGGTTTCAGGGGGGTCCCTGGCAAAAAAGCTAAACTTTATTTTGACAATTTAATTTAAAGGTAAGAGCCTGATAGAATGTATGAATATTTTGGTCCTGAATTTCACACATCCTGAAATAAATGAATCGAAAAACCAATAATTTTGTCAAAGGGGGTTCATGGTCAAATCTGTGTCAGTTAAGGGGCTCTTTAAGTGCATAAGAGCCATTGGTGTGTAATGTCTCCAGAGTTAACATCTCTTCGCAAATTGGAGCAGAATACAAACAGATACTATGTTAGATATGAAAATGACATTCAACCATAAATGTCATTGGTTATCTGCCACAAAACAGAATATCCCAGAACTACATACATATTAATACAATTTAATTACACCAGGAAAGTTCCAGTAGTTGGCTGATTAATGATGAGGTGTACTTATACATATTAAGCACCATGGCAACATACAGATTATGTCCCACAGAGAGCAGCAGACGTGCAGCTGGACATGGCTGCTGGTCCCGTTCAAACTGTGCTTCATTTAGAAAATGAAGAAAAAGATTGAACACTATATATTTAGCTGGAGGCAGGCAGCTTAAATAAACAGGAACAGCAGGGGGCTGTAAGTCTACTTAATTACAGCAGGGAAAATAATAAGTGTAGTGAAATAAAGAAATAAAAAACACAAAATATCACTCACTCAGCCCTGTTATGACAACCTCACTCGGGCTCTGAGGTTTCTGTGGCTCAGTGTGATATCACACTGCAGTGGACGGTTTTGGGGGCCGACCAGCTGCTACTGACGGGAGATGGAAGGAAAAAGACCAGTGGAGGAGAAGTCAGCAGGGTGTTGTCTGTGCCACAGCTCTGGGGCCGTAAATCAAAATATGCATGGCATGGAGTCTGAAGGTCATAGGCATTAAGCAAGCAGGGAGGGTCTAATTAAATTACACTATTGGTTGCATCATGGGATATGGAGGAACCAGTTATTGTGAGGACTGACACAGGGCCCGAGAGTATCTCAGCCACTGGAACTAGATCATGACCCCTTGATTTGGTCAGTCGCCCACTTTTATGGAAAACATGGAATACCCCTTTAAAATGAAAGTTATACTTTTTTTCTGTCTTCCATAATATTTACCATCACCATGGAGGCTGTCTGCGTTGTTTGTTGGTTTATCTGTTTGCTAGCACGATTATGCAAACACTACTTAACCAATTTCCATGAAATTGTGGGGAGGGTTAGGACATACAGGATTTAATCAAAGAACAATTCATGGCTCTTGATGAGAAAAAATCGGACATGTTTAGGGGACTGAAAGTTGAGTCAAATTTGATGCTGATTAAAATAAAAATCCAGATCCAGTGATTTTACCTGTGGTTTCCTGAGGAGACTGTCGGGCCTTGGCAGAGGTAGCATAATAAGTGCCATTCTAGGTATTAACTTTGAATGAGGACAGGGCAGCTCCACCGTCTGTTGGCTTCTCCAACTTCCTGTCACTATTTTTACCCACTTAAAAGAAAAGAAAAGACTAAATTGTCGACCTATCATTGGTAGAAAAAACAACGATATATGGAATGCAAATTAACAATCTTAAAATAAATTAGATATGATATAGTACCAAAGAATTAGACAAAGTGTCATTCCTTTTTCCAGTCGTCAATCATGCTGTGCCTTTCCTTTGTGAATCCGAAGCACTCCAGGGTTATTTCTGTCCTGAAGCCACCTCGCTCTGACCAGTGGTGACAAGCTTCCCCACAGATTCCACTGAGGATTGCTTTCTCTCACACATACACATTTTCTCTCCACCTGTCTCACCATCTATGTCTGTCATTTTCTTTTCTGTTTCTGTCATGCAACCTCACACACACACACGCACACACACACACATGTATATATGTACACTCTCAGACGAACACACACACAAACCCCTGTCCCCTGTGGGTCCTGTTTGGAACGTTACTTTATTTCCCAGTGAGGTGCCATTGTGGAGCCACCAAGCCTGAGGGAGGAGCGGCCAATTTAACCCTCCCTCGATAAGTCCTTTTCTCTTTCTCTCTCTCTCTCTCTCTCTCTCTCTCTCTCTCTCTCTCTCTCTCTCTCTCGCTCTCTCGCTCTCTGTGTTTTGTCCCTGCTGACTTGTTTGTCCCACCGGTGTTTACCTCCTCCTCTCCCTCTGTTTGTCTCAGCCTCCACTCTGACAGTGCAAGGCCATTATTTTTCCTCTTTCACTTGAACCCTCTCCTCTAACCCTGATCTTCTCTTTTCTCGCCCCTCTCTCTCCTGGCTGCACCCACCTTCTCCCCTCTTTCTCTCCCTAATTGGCATGGCATTTTTTCCCCTGTCTCCCCCCATGTTGCTTTGAAAGCTGCAGTCAGCTCGGCAGGAGACAAGAAAAAAAATAAAACGACATGCAAGACCCCCCCATGCATTGACAAAGTCCAAACCACTGTTCCCTAGGTACCAGTATTATTCTGATTTGTATTTACACTACATGTCCCCTCAATTGTCCCTCAACATGCAAAATCATACAAGGAGGGGTGGAGGTTTGACGCAACATTACATATGCTCAGACGTGCATATATGTATGGATGCATTCCATATACCCCCACATAGAGCTGGACAAGGATCATGCACACAAACCACAACTACTGGGACACGAAGGCAGCAAAGTACATCATATTATTTTAGCACAGAGAGGAGGGAGTGAAATAGACAGTGCATCATGCCCAAGGAATTCTCTGTACATTTAAGGGTGTAAATATTTGAGTGGCTCCTGCAGTGGTGCGTATGCGTGCTATTATCCAGCTGCAGGCTGTCGTAGGCATGGTAATGCTCGTCCGTTCTCCAGGGGTGAGACCTTACTGCCGTGCGCAGCCGAACCATTACAAGGCCTCCTGAGGAGCCCCCATGTTGAAAATGGCAAACTGTCTTAAGTTATTCATGATGTGTTGCATTAGACCTGCTGCCCAGGCTTCCTTTATATATATATCCCTCATTGCACAGTACTCAAAGCACTGCCAGTGCAGACTCAGAGCCGGACATTCACCAAGAAACAACGTGTGAGTTATCAATATTCATGCTAACACTCAAATCTTTTGACTCTGGGACCTCAGCAAGCTAGCAAATGTGTTGCGCTGATTGCTGTTGTGACTGTGCAAAGACAGAAGGATGATGGTATCAAAGATGCGTTTCAGAGAAAGAGATTTTTTTAAAAAGGCGAGCGAATTGCACTGCTAAAAAAAAGAGGACTCCTCACTACCCCTGGGGTCTCATTAGTTAATTAGTCTTGTTAGCCGGCTTAAAAGTGGAGTCTCCCCAAAGCCTTCCATAGATTTATCAGCAGTAATAGAAAGGTAATTCCAGCTCCTGCAGGTGTAGCTCAGCCAGTGCTTCCAAAAGTGAAGTTAAAAGGTCCAAGTGGTAAAAAGGCCGATCTGGGCAGCAGTCAATTTCCAATCCAGCCATTGAGACTTCACCCGTCCTGTGCGCTACTGTCTACAAGTTTTGTTCCTTTGTATCCTTTTCTTTCCCGCCTCTCTCTTCACCGCTCCTTTTTAGCACTTCCCATCATCTTCCTCTATTCTCTCTCTCTGCCGTCTCTGTAGCTTCATAATTCATCTCTGCTCTTGATAAAGGGAACATCAACCCTGCAAAGAGAGTGAAAGGAGAGGACTCCCCTCCCAATAACACCTATCTGCAATGCCACCGCAGTTGGGAGCCCCAGGCTTTTCCATTCTCTCTTTCCCTCTGTTCTTCGCTCCCCTGCTACCACTCCTACCCCTGTTTCGCTGCTCCCCCCTTCTTCCACCCCCTCTGCACGTGCGCATTATTTTACCCCCGAGCATGCCCAAGATGCCCCCAGCTGTGAGGAAATGTCAGACGTTTACCACCCACCACTCTCCTTACCAAATATGCATGCTCACACAAACACACACACACACACATACACAAATGCCCACACCCTCTTGACATACAATACAATGGAGGAAATCTCATTAGTCGGATGGTGTATGGCATTGATTTTTGCTTCCGTCTGGTCTTGGTGGGATCTGGTTTGGCACAGTCGGGTTTGCGCTACAGAACCCACAGCCACACCACGGGTTAAGCCGATTACATTTTGGGGGGGGAGCAGCGAGACCTGAGGGGTAAAAGGATCCAGTTTCGTTCCGCTCCTCCCTCTGCAAACCCCCCCCCACCCTCTTTTTTTTTCCCTTTCTCTCTGCTGATTTATTCATATGCTCCTGAGGTTCAGCCACCATGGATTCGTGGTTGCATTCATTGCCTTGATCTGGAAATGATTTCAAATTCAGTGGGTCATATTTGTGAATATGGAACAAAGGGACAAATGGCAGGGAAGGGAGTTAGAACCGGAGGTGACAAATGGTGCAATGGCTCCCTGATATGGCCTTTTGAAAATAGACTTCACAGTGAGCCAAAGCGTTAGCAATAACCCAGTAGATAAGTGGATATTACATTGCTAGTGGATATATTTAAACACCTGAATAGCTGGCAAGGTGGCATAAATGTGAATAGAAGCCACGTGCATCTGCCAATTCCCTATCCTTAACCCCAAGCTTTGATCCGGCATCAGGTGTAGTTTGATAGGAATGCTTGTGGTGTCAATTTCCACACTAAAGTAATGCTGAATAAAAAGACCACAATACGTCCCGTACCACGTCCGCCCCCCCTGAAGCCTGCTTTGGTGTGAAAGAATTTACGGGTAAAAGGTGTGCCATTACGATAAAAACACTGAACACAGCCAAAGTCATTATGTTGCGTATTGTCTGGTCATTTCATGCTTGTGTCCACTGCCAGATGGTGGAATGTGGACCAGCATATGTGAGTCAAACTGGGAGAGAACAGAGGTCTCTCTGGTGCTGGCAGCGTCGTCCCTGTCGATTGAATTCTCATTACCGTCCCCTCATTATTGTGTTTTAACTTTTTTTTTTTTTATCGGATATTCTAATGGCTGCTGTTGCATGTAATTATGTAGCAATTATGTGCTTCCTCGCCTCAAACTGGCACTCCATCTCTGCACTGCAAAGTCAGATAGTGTCTGTTACACTCCCGCTGGCACGGCAGGTTCCCTTACAACACACATAAGGACACATAGTGAATGTTCGCCTAAACTTCCCTTCGAGTCCAAATAACCCCTGGCCTCCTTTTCAGTTCATTCACTGGTTCAGATCCAGTCATGCCCTGCCGGCCCACTCTCTATTACAGAGGCATAATTAGTCTGCAATCTCACAGAGAAGAAATCATTGGTATGTATTTTTATCCCTCTATTTTCTCCCCCCCGAGTCAAGTTGATTCTTTGAAGTCAGGGCGTGTATGAAATCACTTGATCTTTATTTCTTTAAGTTCATTACTTATTTTCTAGTTGTGTGCATGTCATGCATTTTTAACAAACCCTTTGAGTGGACTTTGTGATGGGTTGTAGGCACGAACATCAAAGGAATCCGTCTCTCTGTCTCCCTTTCTCTCTCTCTCTCTCTCTCTCTCTCTCTCTCTCTCTCTCTCTATCTCTCTCTCTCTCTGCCTTCCTCATTCTTTTGCCTTTTCATCTCCTTTTCCCCTTTTTACAGTGTGAACCGCCAGCGCTTTGCTTTTCAGAAAGAGCGGTGAAAGCTTAAAGAGAGGTAGAGGATTGCATTGTTGTTGTTGTTTTGTTAAACTCATTTAAACTCTCCTTTGATTCTAATTCAGAAGATTAAAAATGGTTCCATGCAAGTGATTAGATAATAAACACTTCTATTTCCCCTGGAGGCGGGTTTCTTGTAGACTTACATATCCTGCATCTGTTAACCAAAAGGTACTTACACATCTTATTCTTTATCCTTTCATTGGTATCTGTTGCTATAGTTGCATTTGAATCTGAACTTTTTTTTCATTTTTAGAATTGCCTCACACACCACTTAAATTCCATGTTCAAAATCAAGCCCCGTCCTTTATACAGACCACACCCCATGCAGGGAGACTTGACTAATGGTTGACATTATGTGACAGGAGTGCTAAAACGATTAGTCTGCTACGTGACAGCGACGACAGAAATGTACTTAAAATGTCAACAGATTAAGAAACACAGACTTGTGCAAGAATACTGGGAGCTCTTATTTAGGAAGTTTAATGGATTTCTACAGGGTTGCTATGACAAAATGTACACACACTAAAAGCCCACGCTATTAGTCATAGTAACTAACTTTAAAAATAAAGCCTTGTAGAGCGGTTAGACTATGTGTGGATACTTTTATAAACAAACATGTTGTTCTGTATTTGGGCCTCTCCACCACACGTTAAAGTCACCATCCTAAATACAGATTTTCAAAAATTCGTTTTTTTGTGTGTACATGTCAAATGTAGCATTTTGGAAACCGTGACTTAGTGCTTACTTTGCCTGTGCCCACTTTTTCTTTGTGTAATGAGTGTGCTGCAGAAAAAACAACAACAATGCTGACTCTGCTAGATCGCCCTCGCCCAATATAACTCGGACCACCATGTTCTTCTCGGGTATTTGTTAGATTGTTGATGTAGACTTTATCGCCACCTGTTGGCCCGGCATGCTCTGTTGGGTGTTTGATCCAATGATTGCATGGACAAAGTATTTTTGCAGTTGGGGAAACTATCAGATCAACTGTATTTGTCCACTTGTGTGCCAGCACATTTTCCATCTCAAACACCCGATCAGCTCTAAACTGGTTGAACACACCTGAACCAGCTAATCACACGGAAGATACAGAAGAGACATTAAGTGCTGGGGCTTAATAAAACCTTTACTTCACATACAGAAGATTTTATTTCTTTACTGTCCTCTGTAAGATCTTCTCAAAAATTACCATGGAGACACATGGCTGTCCCTGGACACAGAGGATTATCACAATTACAGTGATGATTAACTACGCCGACATATAGAGTTATTATGATTTAGCAAGTACATTGTTCATTGACTTAATTCGACTGCTACTTAACATAATGCTACTTTGACAAGGCCATATGTATGCATAGCACCATGGTGTATATGTTTAAATGTCAAACAGAAGGAAACACATCCTTCACCTTTATTGATGCATTTATGTTCCTTGCACTTTTTGTACATGACATGTCCAAGAATCAAGTATGTGAAAGCACTGTAGTCCACACACACACACACACACACACACACACACACACACACACACACACACACACACACACACACACACGCACACACACACACGCACACACACACGCACACACACACAGTCCTCCATCTGTGCCGTGCCCTTGCCAGACATCTTGTGGCCTGCAGGGCAGCAGCAGGGTGTGGTCTGCCCTTGAGGCACCAGTGGGGGTGCCCTCTCGCCTCAAGGCTCTCAGCAAAACCAGCTGCGCCGTGGATGGCCGCTGCCCCTGGGCACCGACAGAGTGTGTCGCATTCCTCTGATTCCTTTTTCACACACTCAGGGCACTGGCCTGCAAAAAAAGTTTTCCTGATAACCTCGTGTAGACGAACAGATAGATGCTAGCAGGGCCTTCCAGGTACAATCTGAGCATGTAACTCTCATTCACAGTGAAACATTATGGTAGACATGAAGAAGAATACAAATTTTTTTAAATGTAATGTTTTAATATTTATCTCACAAACATTAGAACATTCTTTTGTCAGAAGCTTGTTGTCTGAACCAAAGTTTCATTTTTTTTCCTATAAGTTGCTTGATGTTTTTTCACCTCCACTCTTTTGCACCAACATGTGTGAAAAGTGCTCCTTTTCTCAGCTCAACAATCTTTCTCACTCATGGGCTTCTCTCCCACATAATGCTCGGTGCACCAAAGCCTATAATCATCTTAGCAAGCAATTTCCTCAAGGCATGCACATTTTCAGAGATGTGCGTGTGAAAAAAATTACAAAATGGAAAAGGCTATCTGCAGAGTGACGCTTTATTCTTTTATATTTCTTTGTCCTTCACTCTGGCCTCTTCTCTTTCACCGCTGGAGTGTTTTCTTGTTAAATACCAAGTCAGAAGGACTCCTAGGAAGAGTGGATAGAAGTAGAGAACAGCAACACTTTGAGAAGAAGGTAGGCTGAGACAGTTTTAATTTTGTTATTTTTAACAATAGACTTCTGGACTAAAATGCTCATTAGATGAGTCATTTCATCCAGCGTTTTGGCAGCGAGAAAGGACAGCTAAGCTTTTGGCAAGTGGGAGACCTACAATGGCCAAATGTTGCCTTTACTATGCGTCATTGTGGGGCGTGCTGTGTGAGGGATGAGTAGAGGAGTCGGAGACATAAATTGGGCACAAAGCAAGTCAAATTTAATCGTCTACATAAAAAAAAAATCACTCACTGAGGACTCTGAGTCGTAATTTATTATGACTGTGTTGTTGAAGTTAATACGTCTGTAACGTCTGTTCTTAGAGGTGGAAAACCATCCGTACTTTCTTGGCATCACATCTTTTTTCACCGCTGGTGACAGAATACAGGGCATCTCCAGTGTCCAGCCAATGGGAGTCAGGGGGGTTGAACAGGGCTGCTGGAAAATCATAGGGGGGGGGGGGGGGTCACTCCTGCATGGAGCCTCGGCAGCAGCTGTTGCTATAGAGACTGAGGAGTTGTGGGCAGAAGTTTCTTTTGGATTCCTTACTGCCACGGTCTTATCTGGTCCGGCTTCCTTTAGCCTTTTGTTCCCTCTGTGAGGATTCAACAGCACAAACACACACACACACACACACACACACAAACACAATCAAAGAACTTTCCCTATAGTGTTTTGCTTTGTTGAACCAACTGGAGAAACCGTCAAATTCGGAAATGCAGCCTATTGTCACTGACATTCACCAAATGTGATCAGAGTGTTTATGCCCCCTCAATAAAATATATCTTCAATAATGTTGAAATTTGCCTTGCATTACATAATTTTGTCAGCCTTTTCTACACTGCTTGAAATATATATGTACATGCACAATACAGAATGTATGTGGGGGATTTTCTCAGCACAATGCAGGCTGAAGTCACATGAGGTAAGGAGCTGATGTTAGAACATGTTGGTTTTTAATAATGTGATGTATTACCCAGTAAATTGATAGACGTGGGTGATGAGAGGGATTTTAATCAAACTTGCCAAATTTGATTAGATCCGTCAAAAGTCGTCCCCAATCCGATTTGATTAGATTAATTTATCTATAACGACCTCCTGCTTTTAATATGACATTAATATTTACAGGAAAGAATAAGGGGAATTTTGAAACTTTGATACATTAAAAGCAACAGGAGTTGATTCAAAGTGCTTTACTATCATGGTAAATGAAAGCAACACAAGCATAGATAAACTGAAAAGTAAAAAATTATCAATCGGTAAATATCTTCAAAAAATCTGCTAAAGGATTAATGAACAGCTATTTAATGATGATGATTAATCAAATATTTTACAAACATACTGTTTTACATATCCAAAGATAACAATTACGTCTCTCACCAATACACAATATTTCCTCATTTATTCGATGTGAACAGTAACTGAGACTCCTGGCCTCTGCTTACATGATTTTGCGCATTTCTCTGCTGCCACTTTTCACACTAGCTATCGTTTACAGTTCATAAGCTCATTGACTGATTTGTTTGCAGGTGGGTGGGTCAGAAACAGTTTTCTTGTAGTGAACGCAGCCCAGCAAGGGATGAAATAAAATAGGGAGACAGAAAACCTACTGACATGGTTGCTATTACCTGGAATGAACTTTTTTTTCTGAAGATTGTGAAGAGTGTCAAGTCGAGAGGATTTGAGAGAATTCTTTGCTTTTGCACTGGACGTGAGAAGAAAAAAAAATTGGCAGAAATATTGTAGTCCATCTCCATACAATCGTCTCAGTATTGCAATGCAGACATCAGTCAAAAGAAAGACTGGGGAGTTACAGTGGTGTTGGGCTAAAGTAGGACACTATGTACAACTCGGAGTAAATGTGTTCTTAGCCTTTTCCACTCTGAAGTCTTTGCGCTGAAGCTGAAGTGGAACAGAGAGGTACATCTGTTCGAGAACAGATCCATAGCCTGAAGCAGCTCCATCTGAAACCCCCAAGACCACAGAACACGGCCATTTCCCATCGGCTCAAAATCAGTCATTTCTTGGATGGTGCATGCAACAAGTAATTTACTTATGGAGATAAAAACGATTCTGAAAATTAGCACAGCATGAACCTAAATTCATTAGGAAGTACTTTAAATACAGAGAAGCTGCTTAAAGATGCTAATTGTATTTTAAGAATATATATATATATATATAAATATATTTATAAATAAAAAGCAAGCTCTACATAAACTATTCTCATGATGTAAATGCTGTTAAATATAGTGGATGTAATGATCTAACTGCTCAATTCAGATAATTAGCTCACTGTTTGCATTGAAGAAGAACAGAACATCTAATTTTGACTCGGATTTGTAAGTTCTAAAGAACAAAAGTAGATTTAACTGCGGTGAAACTGAAATCTGAGTTTTCTAGGGGAAAAAATAGAGTGAAAAGCAAAAGGGAGAGACCACAGTCATGAATATCGTAAAAAAGTTTTTCTCAAATTTCAAAGATGCCAGTAAAAGTGAAGAGAGGCGAAATAGGATTTTGGGGAGGTTCTTTACAGGCACTCCAATTTCACACCATCAAATTAAAGTGTCCATTGTTTCTGAGGATGGATGAGTGATATTCCTGCTAGGTGTTAGGTGGCCTGCAATTCCCATGAATAATTTGAGTGTGTCACGTTGGGTGGTCCTTCAAAAGGAGATTGTGCAGGCAGGTGGCCAGGTAATGATAGATATACAGTACCTGGTTTCCCTTTCATCCCCACCTCTTCACCACAGGTTAAAAGATAATGTGGATCCTAAAGCCAGTGACCGTCTCCATGAATTTGTTTCAGTAGATCTCAGGAGCGGGTGCAGAGTTTTTTCCTGTCCTATACTTTCATCCTCCCTTCTTGTTCGTTCAGTATGCAGATCGTGGGAGTCGGGGGTCAAGTTTGAGGCGTTCAGGCGTTCCTGAGACACTTAATTTGATACTTGCGCTCCTAATCCAGATCTATATGCCACGTCGGTGGAGAAGAAAAACAGCCTGAAACATCTTTGGCACTGCGGAGAACTCCCACACAGCTTCACACTATCACTTGCTGCCAAGGCGGCAGCTATGGTGACAGAGGCTAAGAGGGGAGCCTGTCATTTGAGCAGAGAGGCAGGAGGGAGACGACACAGGGAGCAGGATCTCAAGAAATTGTGAGAGGGAGCCGACAGCAAGAATAAAAGTGAAATCGCAGTGTAGGAGGTGCCGGGGTGGTTTAGGGAGGAAGGGAGAGCTTAGTAAAAGAAGCGGTTGGTTTTTGTTTCATGTTTCATTTCAGCGACCCGTTTGGCTATGCAGAGCATGCATGTGCATTGGTTAGACAGTCCATTTCAGTACATACACACACGGACAGATCGATGCATGTGAGCAAAAAACGTGTCCACGGCACTCGTCTTCCTCTTTCCTCCCCACAGCTCTGTTCCCCTCCCAAGGCTAAGAGATGATGTGTGACTGACAGCCAGCTATGGACAGCTGGGTTAGACACACCACACTCAGGGGAGGCCACCAAGACTGAGACCGAGCAGAGGGGGTTGGAGGAGTGGAGCGAGGACGAGGACGGGGAGCTGATGAAAGGAGTTTTCAGCGGGGCAAAAAAAACCTAATCAGAGTCAAGAGCATGCTAAAACATAATGCGTGAAAGAGAAACAGAGAATCCAACGCATTTGGCAGGAATGATTAATACAGAATTTGACCCCTCTCCTTTTTCTTCCCCGCCAGCTAGGTTTATGCCATGCTCACGTCCCATCAAGGTCATAATGTGATTTTTTTCTGTGATAAACATTGATTCAAAAGTTGGGCGGGGATACAGGCCTTCCTACAGAGCGGAGAAAAAATGGTTCATGGATTTCGCAGAATTAGTTTTAGCCTTGATGAAGTGTGTGCCCTATCCGAACAAAGCAGTTAAGACTCAATACAACTTCGGTCAGAATACAACTCAGCACTCAAATATTAAAGGCAAGATTCTTTCTCTTAGAAAAAAAGGTCAAAAATTCACCCATCTAACATTGAAGTTTGAAAAGGCTGCAGTTTGAATCAACTGAATGTCTGTTTCCAGCTTCTTCTCTGCCTGATCGGCTTTGTTCTTTTTACATTTATCTGTCTGTAAAAGTTTGAAGGAAATTTACGTGTGTTCTTGAAGTTTTATTTGAATAAGAATATTTATATTGAATGTCTAACCTTTGCCTAGAACCATTGGTTTATTTTGAGATTTGTCATGAGCCAGTATAGACGGATGTAGAATTTATTTCTTTCTTGCAACAATAAGCCCCCATCATCACACATGCTGACAAAAGTGATTTAGACCGCTTTGGTATCCGGGTAGAGAGACATTTTGAAGTGTAATTTTTGTAATTTACGTACTACTTCTGCTTTATGAGAAATGACGGTTGAAATAATTTTCTCATGTGCAAGTCTGTGCATGTGTAAGTCTGTGCATGTGTAATGCATGCAACTGCATTACACATGCAGTCGAAGGCAGCTTGACAAACACTCTTCTCTGTAGCAAGCTGTAGCTCGTCACTCATCAGGGATCCCTGGATTATCCACAATGATCCATTATTCTACTATTCAATAATCCAACATTCCTTAAAACCTTACTTTGGTTAATTTCCTCAAACCAAGAAATTGATAAATGTATCTTTGCATGGCCTGTGTTGATGCTGGTTGCTGTCTTTCTGAAACTGTGAAAGTAACCTGCAGTAATTGAGCCATGGCAGTGGCGAACACCTGCTGGACTCATTCCGCAGAACCCTGAAGCGGCCCCCCCGCTGCTGCACAAAGAGCTGTTCACTTGTTTATTCGAGGTTCAGAGAAGCTCGACTCACACAGAACCCCAGACCCGAGAACCAGTTGTCGTTGCCATGGTTGTGAACATGCCTGTCTTTGTACGATGGAACGCATTTCATATCCAAATCCTACCAAATTCAACCTTGCGACTCCCTAACAATACACAGTCCATTTGTGCAGCCGATAGGATGAATGCTTTTCAAAATAAGAATGCCAGTCGTGAATTCCTGTTGTCGTGATCAACAGCATCACTTGCTCTGATGAGTCCCAGCCGCCCGACTACAGAGCGCTGAATATCTTCTTACTCAAAGTTTGTTAATATTGAACGTATGTATCACTTGCCTATATCCCACCAAATTTGACAGTGCGCTCCCTTTGGCCTCGACAGTTTGTGTGAAGCCGAACCGTTCTTGAGATATTCAGCCACTTGCACAAGGAGATTTCTGGAATTAGAAGTTGGATGACATAGATGTGTTTGTTCTGTGTGTCAGAGCTCATCACCTTGAGGGGACATGATGCTGATGCACCTGTCAAATCTTACTGAACAAACTTTGCCCCTGTTTTCCTTCATCTACAGTCACAAAACTTGCTCATTTGGCTTTTATTCAACGATATACATCATTGTGATTCATGCCTGCATGCTATCTGAGTGATATAATTCCCCCCATCTCTCCTTCCTGAGACGCCTGAGCTGTAAATCACCTTCAGAAATGTGCCATCTCTACAGCAAGTGCCAGACCTCTGCCTCTAATCACCTTTCTTCTCCTTCTTCCTTGCTCTCCTTCATCTCCTTATCAAAGACCCAGCCTTTTAATCCAGCATGCCTCTGTGGTCACATTCACTCATGAGTGTCCTGGAAATCCACCCCATCTCCTCTTCAAATCCATGCAAATCACAACATCTAAGAGCAGCGGAGCTTCCTCTGAGACAGAATTATGCACATGTGGGAATTGGACGAGTGCAAAAGGGGGGGAGGGGTGGGGGTGCATGTACACCCCCTCCTCCTCACCCTCATCCTCAGCTATGTTTATGTAATGCTTCTCTTCAGAAGATCTCACTTGTTCTTTTAAGTTGGTTCCGTTTGGCAATCTTAGAGACAGCGACGGGGCGGGCGGGAAAAAAAAACAAAAAACTCCCAGGCAATTTGGAGAGATAAAATATTGTCTCTGTGTTTGGTTAAGTGCTGGGGTTTAGAGAGTGTGTGTGTGTGTGTGTGTGTGTGTGTGAGAGAGGGGGGTGGTGACTGTGTGGTGGACAGGGGCAGCAGAGGGGGGGAATGCTCGACAGTTAAATCTGGGTGCAAAGAGGATGAGGGATAAGTGTAGGACGACTAGAGCGGATTGACATTACACAGGCATATTGCATGAATGCGAGTACATGCACACACACACACACTTGGGCCGAGGTCAGATCCGGGTTTGACTTAATCTTTCTCTAAAGTAAAACCGATATGTATTATATTTCAAAGGTTCACATTTTGTTTGCTGACATGTTTGGCACCGGCGTGGCAATGCGATTATCTGACATTAAAGATTTCTGTGAATTCCTGAAAACCCTTCACGGCTACAGTTTACTCACTATGCAGCCGTGACTCAGTGAGGCAGTGTCGCTCTCAATTTACAGCTCACTGACAATCCATGTAACTTTCATTCTTCTACCATTTGAGGTACAAATTTAGACTAAACTGTGATCGTGTCACCTTAAATGTTACAAGGCAATTTCGAACTAAACCTTAAAGGACAAATTCCAAAGTGATCATCCTTCATTTTAAAGGGGACATATGATGAAAATTCCACTTTTGTAGTGCTTCTACATGTTAATTTGGGTATCTGGCATGTCTACTGTCCCAAAAACTCTGGAAAAAAACAACTCCCGCGATTTGTTGTGGTTCCTCTATTCAGAAACTATACGCTAGAGTGCGTCGAGTGGGATTATGACTGAAATAAACGTCACAGTCTCGCTACACAGTCTCGCTTGCAAGATTGTATCTTCTTCTCCAGTAGCCATATTTCTACAGAGGTAATGGATAGCTAACAATCTGGGCGCTTGTATCTCGTAAAGGAGGTAGGAGGGGTGAGGGGGTGAGGGAGGTGAAAGGGGGGTGAGAGGGGGGGGCGGGGCACTCAAAACAGGTCAATCTGAGGAGGGCTGTTTTAGACAGGGTAAAAGGGTGCTGTTTTAAATGCTCCTTGTGGTATTTGGACCAAAATATGTTAGAGACATTTCATTAAGACCCCAAAGAACCATATCAACCGTGGTAAAATGGGCATAAGATGGGTCCTTTAACACTTGTCAGACAGTTTTTTTATTTTGCCCCATCCTTCTGTTCGCTTGCTTGTCTGTTTAGAGCGTTTACTCAAAAGTTGTTAATGGATGTGCAGGAGTGGATTGGGTCGGAGGAGAACTCCAGGCTCCTGTGTAGATGCACACATAATGCCATACGACTCCTGAGCCCCTCTCAGCAGATGACGAGGCAAAGCGCTCATTATGAGCTTAATCATCACATCATCATCGCATTTTGATTATATAAAAGGGGAGCTGAATGCTGATTAGGCCCCAGTGAAAAACTCCAGGCTCAGTATATGGCAATTGGTTAGTGTTAATTGTGCATTTGTTTGAATGTAAGGGAACGTGAAGGAATAAGGAGCATTATTTACTAGTGTTTTGAGTTTAACCTTATCTGATTTGAGGCCTTTTGTCGAAGATGGGCCCTTCACCAAAATCCAGCCAGAGGACGTCCATTACTTCAGTTGGCGTGATGCGTTAACTTAATCAGATCAGCACAGAGCAAACATGTCGGCTCATTCTCTGCTTCTAATTTAAAGCGATTATTAAGTTAAAGTTGAGTTTCAGTTTGTCGGCTCTCATGACTCAGCAATCAGAAATGCGCTCTGGCCATTTGTGCCAGAGGAAACGCTTTGAGTTTGACCATCAAACTTCCCCTTGTGAAACTTTCATATCTCGCCTCTTTTAATATAGCTATAGATATGGCCATAAATATTTTCTATTTTAAAATATAATTCTCACACATGTATATCAACCTGTCTCTTGGAAATAGAGTCGCAATGAGATGATAGGTGTGTGAACAATAATGACATATGAGACCTTGCTTCACACATCCACTGTCCCTCTGTTGGCAGGCAATAAACACACCTTAGTTAAGGTCATGGAAGAATTGTGATTGGTTACACTGTTAATAATAATTCCAGAAATATCTGTCCGTCTTTGAAACCCATATCTCAACGACCGCTCATCTTCAAGGCTTCAAATGCTGCATGTGTATTCTTAAGGGCTGAAAGAAATGCAGTGCTGAATTTAATGCAATTTAGAGATGCAATATGTTCAATAAAACAATACTGGGACTTATCAACGTAAGACATATTAACAATCCCCATCAAAGCATGTTCACGACAAAGACAACTGATTTTTCCAGCTGGGGGTCTGTCTACTAAATCAGGCTTGACTAAACTTTGAATTTACATGTGGGCAGCTCTTTGTGCAGCAGTGGTGAAGCAGCTTCAGGATTCTGTGAGTTCTGTAGCTGGTCTTTAATTGCTAAGGTGCAATTGCAGGTCACTTTCTGAGTTTCAGGAAAAAAAAAACTGCATCCAACATCAACACAGCCCAAACGAACAGATCATTTTAAATAGAAGTGTTTTCAATGCACACTCGTGACGTTAAACAAATTGTGTCTGGAGTCACCGTAAACCTTCTCTAACCAGAACACAATCTGTCCATCGGTCACAAACTTTGACCGTGTGCTGTGAAATGCCCAAACATGTTATTGTACTGCAAAATCTGATGTTTTGGCGGGAAACTCATTACGTTAATAGAAAATGTAATCCGGTTGCAATTATGTTCCCTACAAAATGTAATTGCTGTTGCAAATTAGTTGTATATAGATGTGATTTCTAGGAGTCAAGGTTGATAAATGCACAATTTCAATACCCAGTGGGACCTAATTAAGTGAGGCCTGGATTAAATAAATTACAAATGAAAAAACACTTTCTTTAAACCTGAGGTAAATTTCGTTTGTTGTAATCACAGCACTGAAAAGTGACACTATAGTACACAGCGCTGTACCTCTTTAGAAACCACTTCCCGGCTACTTTCATTAAAATAACACAACATGCTGTCGAGATTTGTTAATAGAACTTGTATCTACTCCAGTGTCTACTCCAGTGAGGCAACAGCTCCAGTGAAACAAAAACTGTGCACTATACACATTCTACTCGTAAGATTAAAACAGAAACATTTCGCATGGGTGGACAACATCACATAAAAGTCCGACAATATCTATATTGTATAGTAAATTTATAATGATAGTTTTTTTCAATAAGATCAGGACCCATATTGGAGTATAGGCAACACACTGCCAGCTCTATGCAGCTCAAATAAATCAAAGTTATTTTACAGTTGCAGATTAAGTATTAAAGCGCTGTCCTTTTATTGATTGACACAATATAAAAGGATGGAAAACTCTACATAATGTGACAAAACACTGTAGCTTCTAATATAATGCACCTCATATACCACACACACCTTAAGCCTCATAGCCTCCTCATGCAGACACACAAACACACACACAGACAAATACATACACACGCTCACACGCTCTGCTTGCGGCGCTCTTATCTGCAGAGTGCCAGATAGGTGCTGTGTGTCCTCTGAACATCCTGATCTCATCTCCTGGCAAAGTGATTGACAGCTCTGACAGCTGGGCTCCATCCACTGTGCAGACGTGTGGACAGCCGCACACACGCCTCACAGCCGCCAGCGCGCACACACACACAGCAGCAGAAAGATGAAGGAGTGGGAGGAGTGAAGGCAGGGCGAAGGAGAGAGGAGGAGGGGAAGGTGCTTTGCAGATTGATGAGGAGATACTGTTCAAAGAGAGATTGATTGATAAATGTAGACACAGACATAAAAGCGGACATGTAAACACATGAGAAAAATAAACTTGAGGGCAAATGGAGCGAGTCAGCAGAGAGGAGACTCCATGCGTGGGCACTGTGGACGCATGAAAGGATAATTATCCCCTCGACACACGTGTAGCCGCAGCAGGCCCACAGCTAAACACATGTGCATATTTCAATAGGCATTTCCTCTGATAAACACTCGGAAGGGCGATGAAAGGCCAATTATTCGGAATGCGCACTGTGGAGTCCTGAAGAACTGGGCTGAGGGCCTCTGGGGACCGCCGGGAGGACACTGAGCCAGGTGGTCGTGTTTTGCCTCACACACACACACACACAAATACACACACAAACTGAGACACACACCGAGGACTCATCAGCGGGCGAGGAGCAGGTAGCCGGCCCCGTCTGCACAGATTCACGCGTCGGTAATCACGCAGCATCACCTTGTTTTTCCTGACTGCTCAGGCTTGTCAGAAACACTCAGGGTAACAAGCATCACTCACTTCCCTGACATCCATCTTTGCATGCGTGCATGTGTGGTCAACACGTATATGTGTGTATGACCTATCTCCATCTCCGCCCTGGGAATGACAGGCAGCCCATCATTAACCTCTCCGCACGGCTCCGCGACATGCCTGCTTCCCGCAGCGGCCATTTTCTCTCTACCCGAGAGCTGCGTATTATACACAGGGTAAACCGTCATGAGGACGAGAGATAAGGCGCCGGAGATAGAGGACGAGCCGCCTCCTCTACTGTTGTCTCGCAAATGACCCAATAAATGTGTATCAATACCTGAGTCAACGAATGAAACTGTCTCCAAGAGGGACGGAAAAGGCTGTTGAGATTAGAACCTTATGAGATTGATGTCAAGTGATGTGTTTCTCAAAGCCACCGACAGATATTGTCACTTGACACGACAGCAATGAGTTGAACTCGGGGCGCGTTCTAAGAGAGGCTTCTTGGGCTAAGACCATCGAGTTGTCGCTGGATAAAGTGTGGAGGCGGAGATAAGACTCGAACACAGCAGGAGGGCATAATCCTAACCACCTAACTCCTCAGATGCTGAGCTGCACAACACCATCGAGATGATTAAGCAAGATTTCTCAAAAAGATAAATGTTTTCGCAAGAGATTACTCCCTGCTGGTCCTCGCCAGAGAAGTTCGCTCGCCAGCTTAGAGAACTTCTGAAATCTGTCATCCGTGAATGAGATCAGGCTTCGTCATGTGCGGGAATTTGTTATAATTGGAGTGATTGCTGATGGAGTAGGAGAGAGAGAGAGAGAGAGAGAGAGAGAGGAGTTATCTCAGAGTCATAAGAGAGTCACTTTAGGTCTTCTAACGTGCTCAAGTCGGCTCTTTTTCAAACATTATCTCAAAAAAATGTTCTGTGTTGTCTCTCGGTGGTTTCTGTGCCAAAAATAAATTAAGGACAAAAACAAATGATGAGCCGGAAAAGGAGGATTTTTTTCCCCGTCTATGTTCTGTGAGACACTTCCACATTCTCTGTAGTAGAGCACAGGCCCATCACACTTCATTTCCTCTCAGATTGTGTACTGCTGCTGCTCCTGTTGCTGAATCAACATCACGCTGGCCTGAGATAACACAGCGCCGTGTCAAGATTAGGTCCTCAAGTGTGATTTTACAGATTCCGCCCGCAGCACTGACCAAGTTCAGCTGCTAAGCTGGACCGCACCGTGCGTGTTTGTCTGTGTTTTCCTTTCCATATTTTTGTAACAGATGAAAACTGTATTATAGTTACACAAACTGTCAGTAGGAGAAAGCAGAAAAAGCAGTACTGCAATCATTCTAAGTTTTACATTAATTGTTTTTTGGTCCCTGTGTCTGTTTAAGGGCGCATGTTCATAAAACATGTGCATCCAAGGATTTCGTTTGTCTATGTTGTCACATTGTCATGTTGTGTTGTTTTGAGTGACCGGACCCCTGCCAAAAACTGCTGCAGCACACAGATGCATTAATATTTAAGTCTCCCTCCGGTAAAAGTCAAGGTTCTAAACATGTTAACATTTCCTCTTTGTGTCTTTAAAAGACAAATTTAGAGCGAAAGAGACAGTCAAGGCCATGTCCGAGTGTTCCCACCTTAACACTGCAGTAAACAAATACCAGTCTGACACTGACAGATAGGGCTTGTGATATCACAAACCTAAGAAACCAATGCTGTCAACTTGTTGGTGGGGCTCAGAGGCTTGTGAAGGTTTTTCAGCCTGTGGTGGTGCTGTGACGGTGGAGAGAGGGGGAGCAGGGGCGAGGCCATATTACCATTTTCATAGACCCCAGTCCCGAAATGAAGAGGGAAGGTGAGGAGATTCATTTAATTCAAGGCCATGAGTGGAATTGTAGCAGTTTTAGGAGATTGAGGAGGTTTACTTAACTGCTTGAATGGGACTCTTAATTTGTAATTTTAGAGAGGGTTGGTCATTGTGTGTTACTCACATATTCTGTTGTGTGACCTTTACTGTGACCTTTACTGATTGATCTTTTCTGAGGTCACACAGTGGGACAACGCAGGCGCCAGTTGTGGGAAAGTTGCAGGAAACTTAAAGATATCATAGAGAAATCTAAACAAGTGAACGAGAGAGAAAAGTGACAGGGAGACAAACAGACAAGCATATACTAACCCGGTTCTTCACTCTTTTACCACTCATGATTAAGCTACACAGAGCCAGGAAATCCCTATACATGGTCAACAGAATCTCCTTTTCAAAGCAGTAAGCTATGAAGGCTGTTCAGAGGCGCACAGATAGTGAACCTACCAGTCGTCCAGCTTGTCACGATTAAATACCTGAGAATGTGTGTGTGTCTGGACTGCGGACAGCCAGTGTTACCTTGGGCATTCTGGCACTCTACATGTGTGTGCATTTTCCAGCGCGTGTGCATGTTTGTGTCATGTATATGCGGTTGCCTCCATGTGAGCCCTAAATGCCAGATCCTCAGACTTAATAGGCTCCCATTAAGAAATTATCTCTGGCTTTTGTGCCTTTCCCAAGAAAAACCTAACTACCAATTAAGTGGTTGTGTGCGTAGATGGCCCATTTGCTTGGCTGTTGGTAATTACGGGTTCTCTCAGTGTTTCTTGCTTCTCAAGCCGGCCCTTCTCCTTTTGATTAGGCTCCTCCAGAGTATTACAATCCACAAACTCTGTCACTCTCTCCGAAATTAGCTGTCATTCCAACCGCATGCATTTTTCATCATGCCCTGAGAGGAAGAAGCCGCGGTTGAACCACAGAGCTAGAATGAGGAGACGGAATACAAACTTGGCTGATGCTCTTAAGACGCCCCTGCAAATTCAATCATATCCTTTAGATGTACATTTATGCCATCAAAGAGACTCTATGCATTATAAATAAATGGTCTGCAAACACAGTGTTACCCAGCAGAAGCGTCTCAAGGGTGAATATTGCAGTAGGCTGTGTTTCTTTAACTCTGTGTCCAACAGAGAAGCTGTAAGGAGTGAGCTTCTTGTTATTATGTGAATAGAGCACTGCAGACTTTACACAGGAATTTGTCTCTCATTGTGGTACAGTCCTATAGTCAAGTATTACGGGCATAACCCTGTCGCAAGTAAAGGCAACAACAGAAATTATACTGTAGTCCATACTCAAAGGAAAAACAGTAAGTATAATATATACTATATATGTTCCTTATTGTTTTTTCTAATGTGTTCGTTATGTTCACCCCAATATTTCATCTCTTATTGAACATATTTGCATTATTTTTGTCATTGATATCAGCAGCTTTCAGAGTGGATTCTCCGGACCTCTAGGATGACTTCAGGATGAGACATAGGTGCTGTTTAATTTGACTAATTCTATTTTACTAAATGTACAGTGACAACCATCCAACCACAAACTAATTAGTTAGGGTTTACATTAAAGAAATGAAATGAAAACATCAGAATGTTTATTTTGGCATGATCCCTTTATAATGAAGTGGTTCCTTCACCCTGAGCTCCCTATTTTGCATTAGTCTACAGTGACCCAGAAGGGATGAACCAAATACTGAGAGGACTTTCACCACTTGAATGATACCTGAAGGCCAACGCAGGTTCTCCAACATAATTGAAAGGGGAGCGATCAGGGGAATGGTTGGTTGTAATCTGCTGCTTTACTACTGCCTATAATCCATTGGTAATCCAATTCAATTTACCAATGCTGTCATGGACCTGGGGAAACCAAATGGCTCCAAAAGCTGACATTTTCAACAACAGCAACAAATGTGAGACTCTGTGAATACAGAGGAGGCACAGAAAACTATCTTAGTTTGTTGTCGTTAGTAAAAATGTTTATTAAATTATTCTAAAACAAATTTAATTATTTGCTAAACATCAGCACAAAGTATCTTTAACCAAAGCTTATATTTGAAATCAGCGGACAGGCCTCACTCATTCATCCAGCGTCATGTTGGGAACTTGTATTTCACCCTGTTCGGCTCTTATGGCTGTGCTTCCTCCACTGCTGCCTGTCAAGGTCAATGATTGTAATTCAGGCTATTCATGCTCATCTCCGAGGTGGTCGTCTTTCATGTGGGGACAAGGAGTTGTTTTGAAGACGGGGAGGGAGACAGGAGGAGGTGGGGGAAGGTCGATTGATTAGGAAGATACTTTTGCTGATTAGAGCCATCAATCAGTGTCACAATTATCAGTGTCATCAGCTCGTCTGCTACGAATTTTTGTTGCATCCTGGGACAGACCAACGCCCTCTGTGTGTGTTTGTGTGTGTGTGTGTGTGTGTGTGTGTGTGCGTGTAGCCTCCTCACTATCTAACTCACACTGCCAATTACTCTACCTGATTGGATATATGCAAATTGGACCAAAATTAAAAGCCACCTGCAAGGGGACCCCTCATGGGACAGTTTTGTATACACATACACACATACACACACAGACACACACACACACACACACACACACACACACACACACACACACACACACACACACACACAGTATTATTTCTTCAGCCTTAACCTTCATCTGTCCCAATGGTAGGAAATCATGTCTGTTCTCATACCTGGTGAACACAAACCTGCTATAATTGACAGGACATAGGTGTAATGTTATTAAAGCTACAGTCACATGGACACAAACAGGGAAGAACCTATTTGTTTCACCTCTGAACTATGTGTCTTTCAAACTTATTTTTCTCTCTTTCTCGGTGTCTTCATGATTTTCTCCTCCGCATGTATCAATCAAATTCTATAGCACATCTGCAGTCTCTCCTCAGAGGAGTCTCCAGGTGTGATAAAAATGGTCACTGAACCACTATGACCAGAAGGCACTTCTCCTCTCCCCCGCCCCTTCGTCTCTTCCCTTCTCTTTTCTTCTCCCACCTCTGGAGGATTGGCAGCAGAAATCTCTCCTCCTCTCCCCCGTAGGCAACCCCAGTAAATCTCTCTAAGCTCTGCCTCCCCTGCCATACCTTCAGATTGAAGGCCACCTGCAAAGGTCACTGAGCAGAACTGATCCCCTGTATTCTCTTTATCCCGAAAGGCTGGATGAGACTGGAGAAGAGGGGTGGCCTGGGGCAGGGGGGGAGAGAGGGATGCAGAGGGAGGGGAGAAGAAGAAAGTGAGTGATAGGAGGCCGGAGAGGTGCGGTTAGGGCATGGAGGTGAGGGGAGGGAGCAGGAGAGGAAGACAGGGGGACATGGGAGCTGGCGGAGCGGGAGGGGTAAGAATATAGCCTGAGGCTGGGAAGGAAGCAGGCGCTGCAAGTATTACAGCAGGAAATTACAGCAGACGCCATTTCAAAACTGTATACCAGACTTGTTAAATGTAATCTGCCAGAAATTAGTGACATGCTGAGAGCAAGTGGTTTTCCCTTAGGAGTGTTATATAAGCAGGCGATACAAGAGTTGATAAGTTCATAAGACTTTCGTGTGGAAAGAATTTAAAGATGGAAGGTGTTGATGACAGAGAGTTTATGAGTCTGCCTGTGACACCAAGGAAAACTAATAATAGTGAAAGGAACTACTAATGCTCTATATTTGAGACAGCTCTATCTTCGCTATTCATTGCTATCGATTCAGTCTCTAACGTGAATGAACCAAGTTTGTTATGAAACCTTTTAAACTTGTAATTCTTCTCTTTGACGCAAGCACTTTTTCCACTGGAGAGAAATACTTACATCCGGCATTCGTGTGAAATGGGAATAGATGCAATCGACAGTCACTCGCGGGTCACATGACTCTGCAGTAGATACACGTTTTTATCGGCTCCAGCTCCGATCGGCACTGATGGGAACATGACAGCTGTGCTAATTTCTTCTTCTATCATTATGCAGTCTAGACACCGTGACTGCACCGTTAATGGCTCAATGTTATAACTCACAATTCACTTTTAAGCTATATGAAATATTCTAGTTGCTGTTGTGTTTGAAAGAGTAAAACATTTGGAAGTGTAAAAATTGAAACATTGTCCCTGGTGTTCATGTTGTTCTCTTCTGTTGCATTGGATTCCAGTGCCTTGGTCTCCGAATGGTTGGTTTCCAGCATGTTGGATTCTGATGCTTTGGATCTTTATGTGTTGGCTTCTGGTGCGTTGGTTTCCAGCATGTTGGTTCCCAGCATGTTGGTTCACAGCAAGTGGGATCACAGCCCGCGCATAGACTCGCTAGCTTTGGTGTTAAAGTGATATCAAAGTTGGTACTGGGCAGGAAAACACCATAAGTGCAACTGGGCTAGCCAAATATTGCTCTCCTCACAGCTGTTTCCTTTGAACACCGTTAACACACACTAACACTCAGGAGTGCTATCCTCCAACTAGCCTAGATAACAATAATACCCAATTGTGTACAGTGTGTGTGTATTTAATGTGTAGATGTGTGACTCGTCAGCCGTTAAATGGCTGTTTCTGCCTTTCTTTTGGCATTAAGCGGCTCAGACAGAGGAATATAGATATGAGGAGGAGGAGAAGAAGCCCCAGCAGATGAAGACAGTGTAATAGCTCTGTCCTAAAGAATGAGGGAAGGGGAGAATTGTGCAGTCAGTGCTGGAGAAGGTGATATTCCTCTCTCTTGGGAACCCTTAGCCTTTTAGATTACGTGCTGGTGTTATGATGCTTATTATGTTTGTTGACAGCATAATGGTTGTCAAACATCCTGCAGTCTACAGACTGCATCTAAATATAAGGGAATTGCAGTGTGTGTGGGGGTGGGTGTTGGGTTATCCATGCGCTGTATATGCTTTTGTGCACATGGAGGCAAATGTGTGTCTTTTTTTCCCTCTATATTCGTGGCTACTGATTGAAGCTAACAAGGTCGGCTATTGCATGCAAGCCCCCATACATCTCTGTCTGGTCCCATCCGCTGTCTAACCCATTTGCGCGTGCCATTTTGCCTGTGTAATTTCTCTCTGTAATGAAAGTTCCTCTGCCCATCAGTGGTTGAAAATGATACAGGAAATATTAATAAGGTCCCCTTTTTAACCAAATTACATTCTATCAGAGCTGGGATTAAATTAGCAACCGCCAAGGTGTGTGGGAACAAAGCTAATGGAATTGGATGACAGCATCCGTCAATCAACAAACCATTTAGGTCATTCCCATCCGACCTTGTTCCCCCTACTCTTATCAATCTGGTGCACACGTGCAAAAGTGGCATAGCTCGGGGAGGGGCACCAGAATGTTAAATCGGCCTTCTGCTTAACGGATGCAGCTCTTATACAACAATGCACACGGGAGAGAAAGAAGGAAACCCTGTGGAACACCAGGTTCAGATGCACATTTGAACAGTGCCCTGTATAACTGCACTCAGTGGTGATATTGTAAATGATATATTTGCCGTGGCCGACCAAGGTAAAGCTCGGGATCGCCTCAGACGGTGTCAGCAAACACATTTTCCTCCTACAGAGTTATCTCTGAAAAACAAGCACCCGGGCAAAGAGCGACCATTATGCTGCAGACACTGGCTTCAATGAGGGTACATGGTTTTTGCCATGCGTTTGTGCAGCTGCAGTCATTTAGAGTTCATCAGAGATAAAGGGAGTGTGTGCATGTATTCCTGCAGAGAGACAGTATGGATGCTGTGGATGAAGGTATATCTTGTGCTGCTGATAAGAAATATATCTTTTAATAGTAGGGAAATGATTTGGACTGACTAGCAACCGCTTCTTTCGTAATTGTCGTTTGATTACAAAAAATGTTTAATGCCGATGTGCAGGCTGCATCGCAGTCATCCTTTAATTTGCCTCTCTAATACGTTCCTCTTTCTTCTCCTGTTCTCACTCAGGCACATGCACTTTCTTTTTGTCTCCCCAGGTGTGCGTTGGTCCAGGTGTACGTCTTCACGGGAGCTCATCACTGCTCTAATGAGAATGATCACTGCTCATCTGTCTTCATCCACATCCAACAGAGAGCACCTGCTACTATCTGTGTGAGTGTGCGTGTTTGTGTGCAGATTAGTTTTCGTGTTTCTCCCGACATACTTTTCACAATAGTTGCTGCATATTCAGCTAATGCACAGTGTCTATATCACTTGTATGTCCCCAGGCTGGACTAATGCTCAAGCTGCACATATATTTATATAGTGATACTTGACATCGACTTGTGAACAGGAGTCTTTGTTTGAGAGCCAGAGCTGAACAATTGCTAGGCCACTGGGAACTTCTCCACGGGAATGAGGTTGTTTTGATTTAACCCTCCAACAGACATTATTTGTCACCCGCTTCTGTCAGCGGAGGTGGTTTGTCTTCAAATGAATCAGAAGAATGAATCAAACCGCAGCGAGCTGTCAGTGAAACAGTTTGAGGGAAAGTTGTAAACTGAGAAAAAAAACCTGATCAACTTTTTAAGGACCCCTATTACTTTCACCCATGTGGTATTTTGAGCTAAAGTTCAAGGCTTGAACTAATGCCACTGTAAGACTGACAGGTTGAAGGTCAGCCACACTGAATGATACTGAGTAAGACTCTCCAACATACTGCTCCTGATTTCTACACTTGAAGACTACCTAAAATACTTTTGTCTTTGTGGAACTATAGATTTGCAGTAACCAGTTTGTGTTAGCAGGACATAGACGGTAAAACTTTTACACACAATAAGTAGATTTTGCCATTAGGATATTAGTTTGCAGCACATTCAATGCAAGTCATCCCAAAAAATCGTATCAAAAGATAGTAAAACGTGTTTTGGCACACACAATAAAGCACTAATTTCTGTATTGTAACAGAAGGTAGGAGAAACTAAATGGACCAAGGTGTACCACGATAGGTGGGACAGCCTTTGTTGCCAAATGTGGAGATCAGAATGTGTGGTGAAAAACTGTGTTGCCTGCTTCAGAGCCTAATTGCTTGAGGAACAAATTCATATTTGGATCTATTTCTTGAGAAATGAGAGGGACAATACTGTTACAATAATGGCAACAGTTCAATTGAGTAGGCAGGTGGGCACCTCTGGCCGCCCACAATCTTATTGGCCTTCTTTAACATTTAACGTCCTTGCTGCTGTGTCAGTTTGTCTTTTGCTTCAGCGACATTGGAAGCACAGTAAAACCGGTTACATTTAGTTGTTGAATGATAACAGTTCAAAAGAAAAAACCTTCTTTGTCGTGTCCTTGTAATCGTTAGATGAGATAGAAATTAGCTGCCCCCAGAGGCTTAAAGATTGAATTAATGCAGCATTTAAATGTTTATGCATAGTGTTGAGCACTTTTGGATTAATACTAAAGACCTGAAACTCTGACTTTAAGATGTGTTTCATGAGCCACTATATAGTGTTGCAGCTTCTGAGAAGACTTTGTGATCACTGTTTTATCATCTGTTGTCGTGGTGCCCTTAAGCAAGACATTTCACCCCCTGACCTGCTCTGTTTAATGTCCAAAAGCTCAAACTCTGGTTGTTAAACTTTTAATTATGAACTCATTATCCTGAGTAATAATAAAATCATATTACCGAATAAGATACTAAGCCTTTGTTTCTATAGTACTTCTCTAAACAACGGTACAAAATGCACAGGGATAAAATAGCACAGAACAAAACAAGACAAAAGAGTACCGAGAACATAACATAACACAAAGAAAATCCGGCATTCAAATTCAAAATAAAAAAACAGGTTGACTGATCGAAATCTCCTCAGACAAGGAAATCTAGATCAAAATCCTGGTAACCTTAAGTTACCAGTTTTGTATTAAAGGAACTACAAGCAAGTGTTGGTTGTTATATATCAGATTATGGCTCTGAGCGCAGAGAGTTGGTATCTCCACAGCAACGCAGAGAAAATATCAACATTGTCATATTACATGGTTGTAGCTGGGACTCTCTCCAGGCCCCCTGTGACCATCAAAGGATAAGTGAAGGATTTGACTTTGCCAGCTTTTCCTCTCCCGAGATATCTGACGCTGTGTTATTTAAGATCTCATTCATATATGGAACATGATGCAAAGTTGCTGTTTACGTATTAGCCCCTGACTCATGAACGGCCCTGCGAGATGTTCAATGTCTCCCTCCTCCACCTCCCTCTTTCTTTCTGAGGCGTCATCGTATCAGGTGGTTACTCTCTTTAGTGCACCAAGGCTTTTGTTGTACAAGCTTTGACTCGAGAGCTACTTGACTTTTTCCTGAAGACTCCTGAGACAAGTGTGTGTGGGCGTGCTTGTGTGTGTGTAATTCATGAGTTTAGACTGTGATGATCACGTCTGCTCTCCACCTACTTTAATCAAGCAGCCTTGCGGGACCTCTTCGCTTTGAAATGTGCTTTTTTTCCCTTTTTTTTATTGTACACCGCACTGCACTCGGAAATGTGTTTACTTAAAACTGAGACGGGAATGGAAGCAAAACAACAGAGATTGTATTAACCCTCCCCCCAGAGGCCGTGTCAACTGGCTATTGCCGAAGTCTAAGTAGATTTTATGTAAAACTCACAGTCCATGCTGTCAGTATTGACCAAACGACAAAACGCTTGTTCATTTTTTCCTCAATCCAATTAGTTTTCTTGTGGCTTTCTGACAGCTCGTTTATATATGTGAGCGAGTGCACGGTGCTGAATGGGTAATTGTGCACTTAGCGTAGGCCTACAATTGTGTGGAGAATCTTGTTATACCTGAGTTTGCACAGGAATACAAACTGAATTGATTTAGATCGGAGATTAATAGGGGAACATTGTGATGGGCTATTGATTGCTTTCTATGATCAAATGAAATTAAAGCTGATGAATGCAGTACACAGAGCGGTGGCCTCTGACTGTACTCTCTTCTTCCTGCTCCATTTACACCAATGATTTGTTGGAAGTGGAATTTTTTTTAAGTTTGAGTTTCTTTAGCTGATATAAAGGTTACTATACGTGCGGAAAGTTTTGTGTCACCATATGATCGCTGTCTTTCGATAAATCGATCAAACTCTGTTGTATAGCCCATATTCACAAATAACAGTTTTGCTTGTAGGGTTTACCAAGATGTCACATCCTCTGCCCTTAACCCTCAACAAGTGAGCAAAACGAAGAAATCATTCTAGAGACTTTAAAGAGAGCTGCAAGTGAGGGATTGTTCTCCCAGCATGGAAAGGAGGGCAATAGATGTTGCGTGTAGCAGAGCACGTCAACCAAACTAGGTCCACTATACATGACCCTGTGGGCGCAGCCACAGTGAGATGAAGAGGGAAAGGACAAAAGAGATGTTTTCCATGGGGGCCAAGTGTTGCCTGACAATCTAGGTCTACTGCAGAAAATCTAAGAACTGTAGTTTATATATTTGGTGTTGGAACCAGCAGCTAAATAGTTCTAGAGCTCTATTTTCTCACTTCAATGTTATCCTCTGTAAATAATATATTGCATCATAAAAATGGAGGAGTTTTTCATCAGGAACACACTTTTATTTATCTGAAATCAGCATCAACAATTTGCAGGTGTCTTGCATTTTTCAGTGTCCACTAACAGGGCGTTAATAAATCAGCACCGACAACAGAAAACAGCAGCTTGATCTTCATTCAAAAGGTTGCCGTTCAGTTGGCCGTTCCTCCAGGTGCACAGTGCTTGCTTGATACAGAGACATGAGTGGCCATGACAGTGACGGAGGGAAAAGGTCAAATATGACACAGCATCTAAGAAGTAGGGGAACATGACAAGCACTCATGTCGTTTTCTGTCCATAATGGGTGAGTAACATTTAAACACTGGGAAACGACTTCATCACTGCGCTCAAGAATTCCAGGTGGTGGATTCTAATGAGCAAACGTTGAAAAACCTGCATCTATTTGTCATCGAGAGAGGCATTCAAAAAATCACAAATTACAAACACCGGTAGAGAACAGTCGGCAATGCTAAAAATGAGGATGCACAGAAGCTGTCTGCATCGGCTAAAGATCACGATGAGCAGTATATACCTGACACATTCCATTTTGCCCCTGCCAGACAACACATGCAATAATGATCGAGTTCCACGGGGATGTTTAAGTTCATCTTCAAGCTAATGAGTCTTAAGTGCTCTGCAGACTATGGAGGAAATTATCATTTGTTTTACTTAATGCATACATACAGCCTTTCTGCCAGACAGATCCGACCCTTTAGGCTGACGATCTTGTTCAGCCTCCAGCTGCCAGGTCAATGGGGTTGCGTTACCCTGTCCAGCTCTGTGTCTTCCAGGCGGGCTGACACGAGCCATCCTTGGCCTCGTGTCTCACTCAGTACCAGTCCTAGGTCCAGGAGAAGCCATTAAATAAGCAATTAACATGCCCAGTCAAAGAATGATGAAGCTGAGGGGAGGGTTTCCACAGTGTGCAGTGACTAAAGGGCTTAAGCTCTGGCTCTTTAGTGCCTTTAGTCTTTGAAACTGTACGTCATGCATTAGAAATCCTTATTGATGGCTAGTTTGTTTCCATGTTTAGCTGCTTTCAGACAGGCACTGATCGAGAGGCTGTATGTGAGAACACAAACATCTGAGTGAGAGGCTCTGGACATTCTGCCCATTCTAACACACATTGGACACATAACTACAAAAAAAGGATGGAGAAAAGGAGCCATACAGGTTGAAGATAAGATGTCAAAAGGATTGGAAAGACAACAATGGTGTCAATGAGCTATTAACAAAAAACACCTGATCTGTGATGTGGATTTATACATTACATGCTGTCTCCATCATGCCTAGCCACCCCTCACCTGAACGCTCTGGATATGTCTGTGTTGTTGTGAACGCCTCTGCCCACAGAAGCTCCTGCTGCTTTGTACAAAAACCACATTGTGTGCATATTCATCTATGAAAACATTTTTTGTCTCATAAAAGTTGGAACTAGCTGAATAGAATGCTGCATTTTTCCATGCGACTCAGGACCCGGCAACTTTTCTAATCAGGAACAGGAGATTGCTCTGTATCATTTAAATTGTATTCAGCTGTGGAAGAAAGGAAAACCAACAGTTTTAATGTTAGGGTTTCATAATTGAGCCAGCAAGCTGGTGTGTGCACAAAGGCCTCTGCCAGTACCCTCTGACATGAACAGAATGTCAAAGATATCTCAAAGCGCTGCCTAATACCTGGCTACCATCATCCTTCTTTTGGTTTTTCCTCACTGGCAGATTGTGGGCGAGTAAACGGTACCTCTACCGCTTCAAAGGGTCCTTTTTCATTTGATAAGACGAGTGTGGAGGCTGTGTGTAGCCTAACGCAAACATTGAGCTAAGCTTGTTATGGTAACCCTGCTCTGGACCAGTGTCCTCATTAGATCCAGTTCCCCTACGGTCTTTGTGTGTATGTAAAGAGTCATGTCACGTACAGGACCTGGCAGGATCTGTACATGAGTGTGCGTCTGTGTGATTGTGGGTTTTTAGCTTCATCACAGCCGCCCGTAGGCAGGCCACTCTCCAAGAACGATAAATACAGCCGCAATGTGATGCTAATGAAGACAGATAGGGGCCGAGCCTGCACAAGAATGGGACAGAGAGGAAAAGATGAAAGAGAAATATACAGTGAGTACCCCTCGACACCGCTGCAGGTTAGAATGTAATTGTTCCCTGCTTGACTATCACTATGCGGTATCTAAAGTGGAGCAAACAGACTTACCCCAAGGCCAAACTCCCACCGTGTCGCTGACTTTGCTTATGTAACACAATCTCGGGGTGACTGATGGAATTAGTCTGGGAATGTTTTTGTGTAAGATGGGAAGTGAAGGAGGGGTGCGCTTGATAGGCGGGCACACACATGTGGCGAAAAGTGAGGGCGACTGGCAGCCGTCCTTATTACTGTCCACAGGCAGGACTGGAGTGCCCTATTAGACGAGCATTACTGCTGCTGATGGGAATCTGTACTGTAACATAGACACAAACAAGACGGAGAGATCTGGGAACCTTGCCAGGGCCGCAGTGCCAGGGCCTCCGGGGAATGGGTGAGATGAGGCTCTCCGCCCTGATCGCCACACTCCTCCGGCTGGGTCAGGGTGCCTAAGTAGCGGCTGGTGTGTCAGCGTGCCATCTTCAGTTCCCCTGGAGCTAAGACGTGTTCACCTAATTAAAACCTCTCTTCCCTGCTAGCCGCCGGGAGACATGGGTAAAGGAATCTAGTGACAGGGATGGTGAGGGAGGGAGAGTAGGGAGGAAATAGGCGAGCACATCAATGACAGAGACAGAGGCCAGCCACACAGGGAGGGAGCAGAGAAATAAAGTGGCTAGAGGAGAATTTTGCAGCTGAGAAGCAAAAAGGTACGATAAACATAAATACAGTGCTCTAGAGGAGGGGTCAGAAACCAAGTCAGTCCGGCTCATTTAGAAGTTTTTTCAGTTTCTTTGTGGTGGTGGATTGAAAAGAACGAAAAGAATGTGGAGTGCGGATAGGAGAGGGAGTGATTTTTTTATATTTCAGTTGCTCATTCTGTTTTTCTTATCAAACCCCAATGCAGGGTTTGGCATCCAAGGCTGAGCAAACATTGACAGAATAAGAGACAGAAGAGAAGAAATTATTGGGAGAGGCTAATGAGTACATTGTGCATAGATTGCAAGGTGCAGAACAGAAAGCGTTGCTAGTTGGGAAATGTTGTTGTATCGTGCCAGAAACTTAAAATTTTCAAATTTCGAGAAAAAATAACGTACTTGACCGGAATAGGGAAGGGACCAATATTACCAGTATTTCGGGGCTGATATTCTGAAACGAGTTAGTGGACAGAAACGACCCTGTTCCAGGCACAAGGCTCTTATTTTGATACATGGGAGAGGAAGCACTTGTATTAAACTTACGAAATCATCCCAAACATGATTGGCTGAATGCAGACGTATGGGTCCATATTCATATTCCTCCTCACAACCTGCATGAGTTGATGGAAAGATCGACATTTTACTATCCAGATTACAACATATTATACTTAGTGTCACAAAATCATCATACGTCATGCATTATTGGTCGTACATCATAAGGGAGGCAAAATGATCAGATGAATACAATAATGATCGTACATCTGGCAACATTGAGCAATGAAAGGAGAGAAAAACAAAGAAGGAGTCACAATAGTACTTGATAATTAGCACAACACCACAGTCAGAGTTATGCATCTCAAATACTTCTGAATAGTTCTGCACAAGGCTACTTTGTATCTTGGCCTCCTCCCACTAGAAACAGAATAACATTGTCTGAACAATATTCTAAAAAGCTGAGTTCAGGGCTGATGGAGGAGGTGGGATGTTTTCAACAAATTGCTTGTGAAATAAAAAAAAACAGCTCAACATAGAACAAGGCGAAAAAACAGTTTGATATATGCTGCAATAGACTTGTCTGATTAATGCTCCGTGTTTGGTGAGTAGATTGTAAAAACCCTGTATGTACTGCTAGCTGCAGTTTAGTAGGAATATTGGTGCAAATAGCTAGCCTCTGGCCTAGGGTAATCTAGCTGTTTCCCCATTTCCATTCATTTTTAAGTGAAGCTAAACCACTGCTGTAACTTCATATCAATGAAACAGAGCTGAGAGGAACTACCTCTCTACAATGAAGCAATTAGGTGTAGCCTACTTCCTGAAATGGTGAAAATTGACCAATTACTCAGAATCTCTTAGCCCTATTGTCTGACACACATCCTGTGAAGATCAAACTTATTTTAACAGATACAGCCCTGTATATAGTAACATTGGTTTTAATGACTACCTTCCAGCTGCAGAGTATGACTCTATGTTCTGTTCTCTAAAATGTACAGCTGTGTTTTGGAGGAGAAAAGATTTCTGCATTGATTTCTCATGGTTCGAAACTGTATTTTGGTTCAGAGAGGTTAGGAGAAGAAGAGATAGTGTCTTTTGAGGGTAGCAGCTAGTACTTATTTTGAAGGTTGCAGCTACAGCACTCAAGGAGTAGACAAATACAGCGCAGGTTGGATGCACAATTTGAAACACCTTACAATATGTGCCCTCAAACACTGTTTAAATGATCACAGCACTGGGAATCCACACGGCAACTGTGCATCTCCCACAACCTGCCAGCTGAAAACCATTCCTTCACCATCCTTCCGTGGCTTTGCTGTGGATTATTGTCGTCTTTTGCAGGTAAGAAATGGGAAGAGGTGTGAAATTTGCGTCACTATGGAGGATTTGTTTGAAACTGAAAAGTGTCCTTGGAGATGTTTAGTCATTTCAACCAGTTCTCGGGTTATTTTTGCTGAGGTACTTAATTCATTGTTTACCTCAGCCTTTGCAAATTACCTCTCACTGAAATCTAAAGTGTTTTTCTTTTCTTCCAAGGAACGGGTATGGAGGAGGGCTCAGGTGTATAGACGCACAACCGGTGGGATTCGACTGGCTGTCCGGACAGGTTGCCATGGCGAAGGCGGTGATTAAAGCTATTAAATCAGCAGGTGTAGGGTTAAATGGGAGCTCCGACTGTTCCTTCTGTCACAAATTAAACAGAAAGGTGGGGGGAGAGATAGGGAGGTGGTGGGGGGGGGGGGTTGTACGATGAGATGTGGGAAAAATGGAATTTAATGGAAAAAAAATGCAGCGAGACAAAGAAAAAAATGCGGGAAAAAAGACTCAAGTGCTGGTGAGCGAAATGTGATTAGTTGTGCTCAAAGCACGGCAGGGTCCTACCTAATTGATTTCTTTTTACAGCAGATGAAATAAAAGGTTACGGTGCTCCAACAATAACCTTCCTATCTATGCCCAGACAGGGGGCTTTATCACACTGTAAAAGACAAAGGGCTCGTTCATCATCGCGGTCTGATGTGTACCACAGGCACTCATGGTGGGAGGCAGGAAGAGTGTGCGTGTGCGTGTGTGTGTGTGTGGAGGACAAGGAAAGAATGAAACAAAATATAACACAAATATAGTGTTTTAGCAGAGTGACATGTTAATTGGCCCTACTGCAGGTGCAGCTGTCTGGGAAACAGGCATCCAAGGCCGACCTGTTCTGATCAGTATAGCTTCACTTCACCTCTTTGCTTCAGAGAGACAATCAATACAATATAATGATGTTAACAAACACATGTTCAGGGGAAGCTGGTGCACAGAAACACTACATCAGGACACAGTGACTGCCAATCACCATCAGTCCCAGTGCAAAGTGACAGCCGAGGAGCATGGACACGGTGACATGACCGACCCAGGATCCGAAGAGCAGGAACAATAAGTATGAAGCATAACTATGGCACAGAAAGTCTTACATGTACTTGGATTATATACAACATTGGATGTTTAAGAACAGAGGTGGACCGAAGCACATTTACTGCACTCTAGTAAATCCAGATTTTTTAAAACTGTAATTAAAGTGGGATATTTACTTCTCTATTTTTATTTGACAGCTGTATGGTTGCCGGTTACTTTGTATATTGCTATTTTACCCACAAAGATAGATGAGTTTATAAAAAAATGATTTATTTCTATTGATCAAATCAATCATCAGTCAGAGCCGGCTTGACTGCAAGGCCCAGGAGACAAAATGGTCTATTTTCTTTCCAAGAATCAGGTTGTATATGAGGCCTTGAACAAAATTATGATAAATGCATCATTCTGAAAACAGACACTTTTTAGACATGTTCGCCCTTTGCAATTTCAGAAAGGTGACTGCACTACACACTCAAAGCGCTTCTAGAAGCCGCATTCACCAGATCTCACACACACATTCATGCGGCTCTTCTATATGCAACGCTTTTTCTACCACCCATTAATACGTTGTCAGAGCAGCCATCAAGGGCCACTTCGGGTTCAATGTCTTGCCCAAGGACACTTTTGAATGCAGACTGGAGGGAGCCAGGGATTAAACCACCAGCCCTTTGGTTATTGAATGAGCCGGTCTATCTCCCGAGCCACAGCAGCACACTCTACACCTGATCAATCCTCATTCGAAAGGTTTTTATGATCTGGCTACATGGGGGAATAATGGGCACCTCAGCCTTTCCTCATGGGCTCCCACAGAAAGTCTGTTTCTAATTTGATTATATGCAACACTTTATTTTAAAGAATATTCACCGTGTAAGCAGAGCATCCTCTTAAACATTCAATGTGTTCAACTCAAGTCAAGGCATGTTTGGGATTAAACAAGCATGTACTGCAGCAGACACTTTAAGGACCTTATATTCTTTCTTTTGTTGTGTATAGGGCGGTGTGGCCTAGTGGTTAGAGTGGTGGTTCTTTAACAAGAAGGTTGCCGGTTCAAACCCCACTCTCTCCCATCTGCATGCCGAAGTGTCCTTGGCGAGATACTGAACCCCTAAATGGCCCCCTCATGAATGTTGAGTGTACTAATTGTAAGTCGCCTTGGACAGAAGCGTCAGCCAAAATGAAATGTAATGTGTAAGTGATCCACTAAATATTAAACATATGTGTGATCAAATAAACTACCACAAAGCATCTACAGTGCTCTGTAGAGCCACTGAAGTGGTAGTTCAAATCATCTCATTCTTGACCAAAGCAGCATTACAATGCTTTTCATACATCACTGCATTACTAATTATTGTCCAATCATAGAATAAGTAAAAAAAAGTATGAATTTTACATGAATATTTTTGCAAATTGCTAGTGCTGGTTACACTGCAATAAGATATCTTAATATGCCACCACTGCAAAATATAATATTATAATTATATAATATATAATGGCAGCATCTTATACTCCGGTGCAAATTTACAAAATTTGTATTTTCATCCCAGAAAGAGGTACATCTGTCTGCCATAGCCCATGCTTGGAAAACAAGTGAAGTGTTTTGCTGAGAGGTGTGTGTCTGTGTGTGTTTGTGTGTCTGTGTGTGTGTGTGTGTATGTGTGTGTGTGTGTGTGTGTTTGCGTGCGTGTGTGTGCATGTGTGCACGTGTGTGCGCGCCCGCGCACGTGCGCAAGAGAAGGGAGATGAGAGTAAGACTTCTGAGTGCAGGAGCTGTTGATTGTGTGTGAGAGCTCTGAGAAAGGGTGCAGAGAGCATCTATCTGTATCATTCACTCTAAAAGCCTGGAGAGATGGAAAGGATGGATGGGAGGACAAGTAGAAGTCAATAAAGAGATGGCTGGAATGGAGAGAGAGGAGATGAGAGTAGTTCAATGTGAAGATGACTTAGAGTTATCTAGGGTGGGGACGGAGAAAAATGGAGGGAGAGAGCAGCGCATGTGGCGGCGGAGGAAAAGAGAAAGCCAGGTACCTCGGGAGAGAATAAAGTGTGGGGAGAAGAATTTGGCAGGGTAAGAAGCAGGAGTGATAAACAGAAATGTGGTCGTAAGACAGCGGATGGGAGGGGGGGCACTGCAAGAGAGAACACGACACAAAGATGTACCGGGGAATTGAAGAGCACCTCCTTACACTCACACACAACACACAGCTTCTACACCAGACTACATTATCCTCAGCCTGTCTCATTAAACATCTTCAAAAAGCCGATGTGAAATTTAGGCCACGCGTCTAGCCTCCGCCAGGAAATACATACATTCACCTTTGCACCTCCTGCTGTGCTCCAGAGTTGACTTTACTGAGCCTGCTAGGCCCGAGTGTTTGCACTGTCCTCACAAAGCCAGAGGTTACACTTTGGAATCACTGCTCAACCCGACCGCCTGTCACTGTGGACGGCGCCATAAGAGACGGGAAGAAGTTTCAACTACCAGGTGATTGAGAGTGAAGAGGTCATCTCATTCTCACTCCTCACACATCTGTAATTCATTGCTCAATAATGAATGGCATGTGTTGCTCTGAAGTGGGAGCTGTGGTGGATATACTGCGCCACGCTGGTGTGTCCTGCTCCAAGCTGATTGAAGTCCACTGCATATAAACCCACTTCACATAGGGGTTTTCTAAAATGTATTAGCTGGAACGAGCATCCACTGGTTCGTCTGTCATCTGTGATACAAACGGAGAGGACAGCTCTCAGGCAAAAAGCTAAAAAAAAAACACATATTAGCCACTAAGCCAAGGAAAACCACCACCAACATTATCCATCTGCTAAAAACGCATTGCAGGTTGATCCATCCAGAAAGGGCCTACAGATAGGTCAGAGGTCTGAGAGTAAATCCTCAAATTTGTGCTGTGCTAAATGGAGCATTATGCAATGTTTGGCGTCTCTAACTGAGGGCTGTTACTGAACATCTTGTCCCGTCGCTAATCCTGCCAACAGCAAGCAGCCAGGGAGCGAAACTAACTCTGACCCTCAATACATGCACACGCTAATGGAGATATGGGAATAGGCACACAGGCAGCCACAGGGAAACACACTCAGACACACTGCATGGACAGTAAAAGCATGTTCATCTGCAGAAACATGCAAACAAGCTAATGTGCACAGGGGCGCTATGAAAGTAATAAGCGGGCCCCGGGCAAAAAGCTATGTGGGGGTCCCTATCGAAATCTAAGTAGCCCCCCCTCACATAAAGAAACACATGATTCACAATAGTCGTCCATCAGATCTCTAAAATCTTGACCTTTTGAACTTTGTGTTGTTGCTTTCTCCTGTTTAGCACATCTGTGGATCAGCAACAGGAGCTTTAGTCCTGTTGCCTTACCTTTTTTTTCTTTTTTTTTTCTTTTAAATGTATTTTATCTGTGTTATGTGATTTTTGTGTGTCTTGTGACTGTTGACATTTTTTTGTATGCTGCTGTCTTGGCCAGGCTTCCCTTGGAAAAGAGGTCATTGTATCTCAACGGGACCGACCTGGTTAAATAAAGGCAAATAATAAGAAAAAAGGTGGGGGGGGGGAATTACCAGCACCGACGCTCTATGTGCATCACACGGCAAAACTGTAATTTAGCTCTGACGTATTTTGAGTAGCGCACAGATTTTATTACTTCAAGCTCATGAAATAGATGGATTTCTATACGCTTCAGTAAGAAAACAACATTCCCTGAACATTTTCACTTATTCACATTTTTTCTGCTTTAAATTCAATCAAGTCCCAGATAGTAAATTACCCATTTCTTAAATACATACGCTGGATGATTTCTATTCATCAGAGAAAATCCTCATGCTGCAACCAGCAGGGGATACTGGCGTGTTAATGGATAATAAATCTATATTTAAGGATATAGCAGAGCGGAAATCCAATTTATGTCAGGGCTCTCCACCCTATCCCCACTTTTATCCCCGTACGCGGCTGGCTGGAGGAGTAATCGGCTTTGTGTAATAAAAAGATGATGATGACTTTATCTGACATTTGTCAAAGGGAGGAGCCCCAGATCTCGGTGGGTCTGTGTTATCAGCCTCGATCCAGTTTGTGACGGCATGGAGGGAGAGGGAGTGAAAATGTTGTTCTTGGGAGTAAACACAGGGGTTACACTGAGGTGAACGGAAATGTGTTTGCCGAGGGTTGTGTGTTTGATGCGCCTGTGTCGTCTTTCTGCTTGTGTGTGTGCGTGTGCCTGCTTACATGCTCACGCCGTGTTCTCGGAGAGCCTTGCCGTCACCTTCCTCACCTGCCGAGTGGAGGAGGATGATTACACACCGACCGGCGAACTTTATCTCCATGGAGATCCGTGAAGCAACGCGGATGCAAGGAGCACGCTCAGAATACCTCTCGGTTACACGCAGCAGCCTGTGAGACAGAGAGGAGAACAGAGACAGACAGCCGAGCGGAAACAATGAGATGGAACCAGCTAACTGTGAGAATTGTCCCATAAAAGCTGCGTTTTCTGACAAATCTGGGCTGATTCAGCCTAATGATCTGAGGCGCACACACATCACGGTCCTGCACCGCGTCGGCTTCAAAACACATCACATCTCAACGCATGCATTCCCTTTTGCTCCAGATCTGCCGTTTTCTATGCTGGGACTGCACGGTGGAGGGTTTCTCTAGTGCTTTCACAAGGGCCTGCAATTAATGTGGCTCTGAGTTAAGTGGGCCCTCAGGGGTTAAGGTCTGTCATGTCAGATGGATCTGTTTGTGCCGAGGAAAGGGAGGATCCCACACTCCACTTGTGGAGGGGAAAAGAGACGCCTCAGAGCTCATCTCAGTATTCCCTTCACAAGCTTTTATGGCTTGGAGGGATTTGATCTTAGAAACCTCCACATCTCATGTAAGGAGATCTCAGAACCTCTCTTTCCCCCTTCAAACTCACAGCTGCGAGATGGAATTGCATATTCATATTCTGTGTGAGTGGCATGTTTTCTGTAGGACCAGGAGATTGTAAAAGCACCCACAGAGCAATGGCTGTAAATGATTTCCCATGGATGTAGCACACGTGTTTATATACTGTACATCTGAGCTGTGTTTAATATTAAAAGATTTACTGAGGTAATACCCAAACTCAAACGACACCCTGACAGGATGAATCCTGGCGGTTTTCATTACAGTCTTCACAGAGACAGCGTGCGCCGCCTCTTGTCAATTAAATGGAGTGTAATGTAACAGCTAAAGAAAACAGCTACATTATCATCTAAGACCAGACTAATTGATGAGTGCTCGTCTGCAGGCTTTCTGAAATGAGTTGTTTGCGAGCCCCCCCTGTATGACGTGCCAATCTTCTTGCTCTCAGTGAGCGCCAGCACCAGCCATCTGAATAAAAAGCCTGTCACACAGCTAGACGGGGACACTAGTGAAATATCAAGGGGCAGACACCCACGTGTTTTCTGTAGGATTTGGAGAGGAGCGCGCAGCCATCGCGAAAATGAAAAGGTTGGAAAAAAACCATTGCCTCCGCCTGCTGTACTGTGTATACTGTGCATCTTCTGAACTAGATTCTGCACATGGTCTCTCCATATTCCCTGACAGGATACGTTACCTACCACTGACTAGGATAATAATGGATTTAGAAAGATGAACACGGTGCAGCAAGGTATGCATTTTCTCCCTCCATTCATCAGCAGGTAAGGTAAGGTTCAAACACGGACCAAATGAATGTGTGTTATTTCAACCGAGTCGGTTGCATTGCAGAACCTTCTCATCAGTTACAGCTACCACCCCTGTGTTTCCTACCTGGTGTAATTCTGCACCAAACAAAAATGTGTTTGCTCTGTTCAGGCTGACGCGCATGTAATCTTCCGTTCCACTGACCCATGCACTTTGCACTTGGATACATCGTTGCATCTCTCAGATCGTTGTTTGCCTAACACATGGCAGGAGGGAGGGCAGGTGGAGCTAACTATAGCTTTTAAAAAAATGGTCCGACAACGCCACCTGGGGAATTTCCCCCAATTGAGTTTTTAGGAGTCAATTTAACCACTAACTCAAAAAAGGTCACAATACACAGCAACAACAGGCATGATTAAATATTTATTCATACAAAAATGTACACATTTACCACGACCAATCAAAGAGGAAAACCACAAGAAAAGTATTTTTGAGCCCCTACATAGACAATAGCCTATACTAGTTTGTGGCACCTCAATTGCACAACAGCCTATGGGCCCACTGGTGTGTCAGATAAACCAACTATAAGGAGCAGAGCTGGGATTACCATGGCCAGCAGCATGGATAAGTTGGTAAATGGATCTGGATGTGAAACACTACATGTGAATGACACCCCCCACCATCCAGAGATGAGACGTCCCTGTCTGTACAGTCAGGGCTCAGTGAAGGGAACGCCGCCACAGAGGAACTGGCCTGCCTTAAGCCCAGCAGTCAACGGAGAGAAACACACAATTAATGAAATCAAGTGGCGTGGACAGGACCGGCAACAATGTTGCACTGCATGCACTCTAGCACTGCATTATAATGGGCTTAAAAAACATGGGACACAATGGTTACCAAAAGATAAATCCCAAGACTGTTTCATTTCATTTCATTTATTGTTTCTTTCAATGTTCTCTCAGGTGTTGCCTCCAACAGAAGTAGGCAAGAGATTTCACACAATGAAAATAGCTGAGAGTTGAAAAGCGTAGTGGCAATCCAGAAATAGAATGCGATTTTTTGATCAGGTTGACAAATATTTTTTATTTAAGGCTATAGCTAGAGATATCACGGAAGCTATTGAATGAATTAAAATAGCAAATTTGAGGTGTTTTTCCTCACTGCAACACAAAATGTACTTGATCTTGGATGAACCATACAGTAAGCTTTTCAGCTTTTAAGTACAAGCTTGTAGTCCGAGTCCTTCACTTCTTCATGTCTCCTCTCCTCGGGGGGGGGGGGGGGGGGGGGGTCCTCCTTTGACACATGAGCCAGTGTGGGTTCATACGTCAAGTATATAGGCACCACGGAGCTGAAGACAATGTTACTTACAGTGGAGAAGCTCCTCGCCAATTAATTATTTTCAAGTGGGGGATATAGGAGTGATAAGGTTGAATCTAGTCTTATCAACACTTCCCTCTGTGTTTCACTCTTCCACTCACACGTGTACAAAGATAAGCTGACATGAATATGCATAGAGGGCGCCCATGTACCTTTCTGGCAAAAAGTGGAGCTATTTGATGGATTTGTTTCTTGACCATCAATGACAACTCAAGAAATACTAATGCCACTGCATGTCTGTGCCTGGGTGTCCTTGTGCATGAGTCATAGGTGGGTTGGCAGGTGGTTTAGTCATCACATGAGACACGATACCCTCTTTGCATTGTGTTCAGAGTCTCTCTTTCTCCGCTCCCCACTCAGCATTTTATTCATGTAGTTTTCTGTCCATTTACTCTCCCCGCAAGGGCAAATCAAGGCAAGGCCGCTCACTTATTGAATTAACAGCTATCGGGAAGCATTAGGCAGAGGTCCCCCGCCTGGTTTTCCACTCAATAATACAGTGACATTAGGGACAACACACAGATACAGAGGCTGTGGCTCATGGTCTGCTCACTTGGTCAAATCAAGCCACGGAAGAAGAAAAAAAAAACACTGCATGACTGGGGCTATAATTGGAGATGTACCCCCCACCCACACAGAGTGGGCTGGGCACGGCGAGAGAGCCGGGGGACGCCGCAGAAACGTCGGCAGGCCTGGAGGAAAGGGCACGGATCTGGGCCGAGGGCTGCTGGTAACATCTTATCACAGCCTGGTTTCTTCAGTCTGACTCACAGGCTTCAAGCCTGCCTGAGGACATGTCGAGGCAAGGCTGTGCCGCGGACACACACACGCACACAGGCAGACACACAAACACACCATCCTGGTACAGGGCAAGGCCCCTTCTTTGGTAGAGTCTGAATAAGCTGCGTCACCATGGCAACTGCCTCATTAGAAAGTCACTGGTGGTGGCCGGTGCCCATTCCCTTCCCTTCTTTGTTTCTTTTATTCCGCTTTTCTGTCTTTTGTGATTTTCATTTTCCCTCAGTAATTGCAGCTTGAATTGTTTTTTACTCCAAAGAAAAGAGGTTTGTTACAAGTAGCGATAAATAATAACCATTGAACTTGTTTGAAATGTGAAAATATGACAAGAGACAAAGGTTTGAAGCGTTAAATTGTGTTATCATGCATTCTAATAATAAAACCCGGTTTTACCTAACCTGACCTTTAACCTAACATGTTTTACGTTATGAATTATAACAAACATTGTACAGCATGGACATGAAAAAAAGATTATTGTCTGCACCCTGCAATTTAAAACTACTGGAATACATTTTATTTTTATTTTGAAACTTAGTTCTTCAACAGTGGAGGAAGGTGTGGCTATATGTTTAAATACAAAATGTCCTGGATCCAAAACATTCCATGGAGTTCTTGATTTTGCTGACCTTCAGTGAGTGAACACCAGTATTCACAGCAGTACAGCACACTTTGACCCATGTGATACAAATTAAAGAGGAAATAATTAAAGAGTGGCTTTGCTACAGAGTTAACGCGGAATAACTTAAACATGGACCTAACTGAATCAAAAATTGTATATTGATGTTTATAAATGACATATAATTGACCTCTCTTTATTAAATGTGGCCCCTTTAAAGCCCCGGATGCTGCGCCACTGGAACAAGTGCGTGTTTCTTTTTTTTTCTTTTCAAAACATTAACATGTTATCAATCAAGTAATTTCACATGGTGCTCAGATCCAGGACAAAAGCGTACAAAATCCTATTGGGATCACGTTCCTGTCATTTCAAACTGAATGAGCAGTACCCAGCCTTTTGTGTCTTGTGTCGTGATCAAGTGACAAATACATGTTTTGGTAAAACATGCAACATTTTGTCAACTGTTTCCTAGATTTCTACGTCTGGGAAATAGTTTTCAAAAGCTTTTAAACCATGTCATATTTAACATCTCTACTTGGAGTAGGAGATACAACAGTGGCTGCACTGCGACAGATAAAGTAAAAATGCCACATGGCTTTTTCCCAATCTGTATTAAATCATCAGAGGCCCAACATTAGTCCCTTAATGTACATATACCGTGAAGGTAATTTCATAAACCTTATTTTGTCTCCTAAGGCATCGGTGTTTCACTTAGCTCTTGGTCTTTTATCTATTTATGCATCAAATCAAAAGGGACAGTGAACCACATTTAGAGAGTGGAAAGTGTATTCTGAAGAATTTAATAAGAAAAGAGATCTTGATGGATTACAGACCTTCTCCACATCTGAGACATTTTCAGAATGATAAATCACAAAGGTCTTTTATTCTCCTCTTTCTTTTTTCTTTCCCCCGTCTTTCTTTCTCCTCTCCATCTTTCCCTGCCTCCTCTCCTTCTCATCTCATGAGCCCTGGCTTTCAATTGTAAGAGATTACAGGAGCATAGCCGGACCGTGGCCCCGTCGAGGATCTTTTATTAAAATTCATATGCATATGAAACAAGCCAATTCTAAGCTGTCGGTAAGCAGCTGAACCCTGTGGCTCCACTGTGTACATATATATATGTGCAGGAATCTGTGTGTGTGTGGCAGGCGTATGAATATACGGTGTGTGCTTGTGTGTGTGTGTGTGTGTGTTTGTGTGTGTGTGTGCCCCGTGTCATTTTGGCTCTAACCGCTTAACCCCTGCGCTGTCCCAGGCCGCCTCAGCCACCGGTTATGTATCAGAGACCGCGAGTGGTGTTTCCCTCCAGGATTTGATCGTTAGCAGGACCTCTGGCTCTCTGTCTTCAAGGTTAAACAGGACTTTGAGGGCAGGGGGGGTGGGGTCCAGCGGCGGCAGCGGTGGGGGTTCTAAATCTGCAAACAAGTGTGGAGCCTGGCAGTCAAGGCTATCGAGGAGCTGATATCCAGCCGGTGGAGGGAGCAGAAGGAGACTAATCCTTCATACATAATAGATAACCAAATCCTCTAAAACACAGAGCTGCTAGCTGCCTGCACCACAGAGGCCGTGCCACTGCTAACAGATCAGACATCAGGCATCCCCCTCCTCGCCACCTTCATTAATACTCAATTACAACAGGGCTCCTCCAGCCCCGACACCATTGTCTTCCCCTTGAAAGGCAGACCTTTGTCGGGAGAACAGGTAGGGCTGTGGCCCCCGTGCACACAGAGATAAATCTGTGCAATATCTTTGTCACCGGAGTTAAGAGCAGAGAGAGAGAGAGAGAGAGAGAGAGAGAGAGAGAGCGAGAGAGAGCGAGAGAGAGAGAGAGGCCCAACCCAAGAATAACCGGAAAAAAACGACACTGCTTTTTTCATTTGTCTGTCATTCCGCCGTGATCAAAACAGGATGGCAGTGAACAGATCTGAGGGGCTCTTGTGGCTGTATCATAAAATGAGAACAAACATCTGCAGCATTTAATTTAGTCCACGTGCACTCCGGAGTCCGTGCCACAGACACACAGCACATTCATTTCAAGCGAAGCCGAAGCCGCGCGCTGCAAGTGGTCTCCTTCCTCGACACTGTCAGCCAGTAATATGAGAGTTGACATACGCTCAAGAGCATTTTGATCAACTGACAGCACATTTTAGCTCGAGTGTCTTTGTGTTGTTCAAGATGAATTCATGGTGATAACTTTCATCATATTGATTATTCGGTTTAATCCATCACATACAGTATGTTGTAGGGCTTTTTTTAAACTTGAACTTTTTCATTATTTTTTTTTTTTTTACTTTCTTAGATATAAATGAGGGATGTTAAACATTGTATTCTGGCCACTCAATTTTGTGTGTTGCATTTAACTAAAACTTCTCCTTCTCTATTATTTACAAGCGAAATGAAATCACCGTCAATCAGTCATTGTAGTTAACCGTGTTACTAAAGATCTCTTTATCACAGCTGGAAATCTGCAAATCCCCCAAAAGGCCCACAATTTCAATGACGCACAAAGCTGCGGGCGCTGACTGACTCTCTTTGAATACACTGCTTTTGTAAGATATACAGTATGTGGCCACATTGAATGGGTGAATTTCATTCTTTCTTTCTTTCTTTCAATCTTTTTGAAAGATCTTAACCTTTTAACTCTCTCTCTTTTTACACATTTTCACATTACACTTGAAAATCTAAATTTCCTTCTTAAAATATATTCTTCTGTGTGTTAAACATATATTTAATCTCCATACTTTTTGTTGGAATGCGCGCTCCTTTGAGCCACAGTAAAACTGCCTCCTGTGCTGCATGGTTTTTGTCACCATTCCCAACATTTGTAGTAGGAACGTATAACGCTGAGTGGAAGATGTCACTAATAATACTGCCTGGCATGGAATGAGTCACCCTGGGAGTACTGATCCTGTTGTTCTTGTTAGCAAGTCCCTGCATTGCTTCTTCTCCTCCCCCTCCCCCTCACCCCTTTACATTGCCCCCATCTATCCCCATTATACTCAGTTTCCTTCTCTTGCCCCTCTTTTATTTTACTCTTCTGTCTTTTCTGACTTTATTACAGAAACTTTGGCTGCGTTGTTGCCTTTGGCCATCAGCGATTTTCAGACGGAAATATCCTAGCAGGTAAGAGCTCTTCCTCTCAGAGAGTGAAAAAGTGAAAGTATTTTCTTCCCTCGGTTTTTCCTCTGCATCTATCTTTTTCTCTTTCTCTGGGCACGGCTCCCCAGGCAGCGGGGTCCCCGCGGGCTCCCGGTGCGATCTGTGGGTGTTTAGCTGTTAATCTGTCAGACTAATTCTATGGACAAACACTGAAGCGATGTATAATTCCCAGTTCGCAAGGAGGAAAGACGTGGGGGCCATAGGGCAGCCAGGAGACTGATGAGCCACACCAGCATAATTAAGGCCAGCTCCTCCCTCGGGTACAAGCCTCCATGTCCTTCTCCTCCTCTCTCTATCTCCCTGTCTATCTATCTGTATACACTGTCTACCTTTAAGTGCCCTCGCTCTTCTCCTCCTTATCTTCACCTTTGCACATATTGTGTCTCATAAGCAGGAGGAAAGTGCCACAGTGTTTGTCTGAGTTGTCTGAAATTCATCAAGGTATTAAAGGCTATTTATTGCTCCGCGCCTCACCACTAAACTAATGCATGTTTAATTGTTTTATTTTTTTTTAACACAATGTTTTTTTTTCTGCGACACCCACAGCGAGTTAAAGCCACTTCTTTCCACTTGATGGCTGTCAATTCCCCATTTAATTTTCAGCCGGTTAAGGATTTGCCCCGAGTGAGGCGGAGGTGGAAACGAAATAACTACAACCCTCATTATTTCATAGTTATATTAAAATCAATACACATTTTACAAGAACAAAATGCATCAAATGTGTTTTGTTTTCTTATTATCTTGACGCTATCATTGCTATTGATTGTAATTTGCCTTTAATTTTTAAATAAGTTCTAGGTTTTAATGCTTTCTTGCCTGCTAGATATCTTGTGGTATATTGCTTTAAAAACGAAAGCTCTAATTGGAAAAAATGGAAACGTGTGTATAATTAAAGTGTGTGTGTGTGTGTGGGGGGGGGGATGCTGTGCACACAGCCTATGTGAAATTAGATACAGAGTTGTGATGTAAAAAGCATTAAACACAGTATGTGTGAGAGCCATGCTGCTATCCTTGTTAAATGTGACCTGTGTGAGCAGTGGGAGCTGGAGCTTTGTTAGCAGCAGCATGTGACTCTATTCTGGTAGTGGAAGTGGTTGTTACTGCTGATCTCGCTGTGAAACACAGTGCCATGTCTCCAGGCAAGCTGGAAGATACCATCGCACGCTCACACACACACACACACACACACACACACACACACTGACACACACACTCTTTCGCCTCACATACAACCTCGAATGTGGGCATGGACAGCAGGAATGAGATTGGAAAATAGACAGTTGTCGTTTCCTCCCTCACACCTGTGAATTCAGTAGGCCGCGTATAAGAGCTCTTTTCTTTACCTTTCTCCATCACCCTCTCCCTCCCCTGCTCCTCTCTCTCTCTAACAAACGCTCTCTCTCTCTCACTCACTCTCGTCTCTCTCTCTCTCTCTCTCTCTCTCTCTCACACTGCGGGCGATTGATTTGATCTCTGATCCCTGTAGTCCTGCCACTTTCCTCCCTTCCCCTAAACCAAACGCTGAAGTGTTCTCTAACCTATACGGATCTGCACTCTCCACACAAAAGAAAACACAACAGAGCGGCTTCCTTGACATAAACACCCCCCGATATTTTATCAGTGTATCTCGCTCCAGCCCTGCGCAAAGCTCTCCACACACGCTAGGAGGCATTAATGGGATTGGGTATTTTTATTTAGACATTTCCTTTGTTGCATCAGTGCTGTGGTACAATAACTCCCAGGTGAGATATAAGGGAGAAAGCAATTGAAAGATCTAACCAAAAAAAGCTTCATAAAAAGATGTCTAAATTGGTGTTGCCTAAAAAAGAGCTCCAACAAATTGCCTTGCCCTGCAGCAACCTCTGAGTACAGAGCGCAGCGGTTTGACGAGGCACCACACATTCTCCCTCCGACCCAACATGTCAGCACAGCATTGAGAGGGACAGGTCTTATGTGAACAACTACATTTTTTTTCTCCCTTTAAATACCATCAAACAGTGAGATAATAAAACAGAAGCATTTCTGGGTTCGTCTGAGTGTCTACATTTGCACTTGTCATGGATTCGGCGCAGCGCCACCGGAGCAGTGATTGCTGCGGAGAAATCTCCAGAGGAAAAAACGACCTTCCTCGGGAAAGATCAAGCGCTGCAGTATTTAATTTCGTTTTCCACTATATGGATCTTTCAAATGGTTCTCAGGGGACTTGTTTTCTGTGAGAACCTTCCAAGAAACACGGCGGAAAAAAAAGATGTTTCGTTCAAACCATATCGCCGAGCCTTCTGTCTCGACAGCCGCCGAGGTCAACGCTAATAGTCGTGCCGCTGAGTAAAAATACCATTAGTCATTTGTTTGTGCCCCTCCATCTTTGATGAGAGAGCATTATGCTGTAAAAAAAACAGTAGCAGGTTCGCAGCCTCGGACCAAGTTCTCATGGGGGTGGGATGTGGGGGGGTAGCAGTTGGTTTTTTTTTAAGAGCTCCATTCATTCCAAGCTGGAGAAAAAACACACCGAGGCATATGGCGGCCTGATTTAGTTAGCTTGTGAAATGATTTCAGGAACCATGTTTGGATGAAGATAACAAAGTAACCAAGCAATTAAATCGAGTATGGTCAATTTGAAGCACCTGATGGTACAGATCCAGCTGTGGTGCAACATCTGGTGGAAGCCGTGGATTCGGCTCGTTCCGTTTGCAGAATCACATGCGCGCCGAGTTACAATTAGGCTCCCTCATGTTTGTGTGCTTTGCTTGTAATTCAATGTTAAACTCTTTTTCAGATGCATGTTTTAGAGGTTAACGCAAACTGCTGGAGCATTCGTCGGCTGTGTGGGGGAAAAAAGAAAAAAAAGTGAGTGTTCTCTGCCACCTGGCAAATGGGCTTCCTGTGAAATACTGGCATGTATCCCTGCTACCTTAACAGTGGTGACTGAGCTGCTGTGAGATTTGATGCCGGACCGGAGGCTACAGCCACACTACTACGTTTTCAGTTATAATTTCCCGCCCATACCGACATGCCTGATCATCACGTGACCACTCTCATAGCTTGTCTCCTGCGCATGGTAGTAGAATCACTGTGAAATGCCGAATTTAAACTGCACAACAGCTGTTAGCAAAGACAACAGGGTCAGGAGCGCTTGTTATAAATTATCCATGTTGCGTTCTGAACTGGTAGCTGTGGCTAATGCCGGTTGTTTTCTTTGGGAAGGGGGTCCTGTCATGGGAGCCTGAAGAATCAGCAAAGGCTACGTCGAGAACTGAGAGAACCAGTCAGCAAGCGAATGGGAGAGTCTACATTCTCGTTTCCAATCATATCTATTTCTCCCCATCCAGACGCAAACACAGCCGGGAGGTCTTTTAAACTAGAAAAGCGTTTTCAAACGTCTTGGTTTAACCAGCTCTTTGGGTCTAGTGTGGATGTATACGTTTTCAAACCTAGTAGTTAAATAAAGATGTAGCCCGACCGTGCACACAGACACAGCAGTGTGGAGCTCTACACATAGATGCCACTGCTATATTTGTTTATTTTATTAACTTGATATCTCCACCACTCTGACATGCAATTTTTATTCTATTGGATCTGTGCAAAAATGAAGTCTCTTCTCAATTTTGAATTCCTTTTATATATACATATTTATATATTTATATATATATATATATATACTGTAATTTATTTTCATTGTATTTTCTTACTTGAAGCTCTGACTCTTATTTCCATGATCTTTTATACTCTAAAGTTTTATTCTCATGTCTACTTATTATTCATCTTCTTGCTCCACAAAAAATATCATTGCACTTGTACAGTTTTCTTTGACCTGAATGACTCAGCTCACCTGGCACACAATTCACCACTAATCAAATGCGTCACTCCGGCTTTTAAAAAGAAAGAAAATCTTTTCTTCCGCCCATACAAACTGATCCTCCTTACAGTGCTCTATGAATGTTGGATGAATGCAATCAATAGATAAGAGAGTAAGTGAAACAAATGGGAGTTAGTGAAACAAACGGGTCTGATTCGAGGCTGCAGTCCGTGTGTGAGCGTTGCGCGGGGGCCTAGGAGACAGCAACAACTATTATTAATGGTAAACAATGAATAAAAATAGTGTAATAAGACATGCATGATTAGATAAAGAGAAAAAGGTCACAGCAGGTTGATGCATCTGTCTCATTAGCTGCTTTATTTATGTCCCTTCGTTTACCCTTCATTAGCCTGCCTGTTTCATCCTCTTTTCTTTTTCCCCCTCTTCTCGTAGTCTCTTCCTTGATTAGGCCTCTCTCTATGTGTGAGTTGCGGAGTGTAATGGCTTCCTACAGTGAGTGTGTCTCTCAAAAATGTCACCCCCAGTCTCTACACCGCGCTCTACTTTTGACACGAGCACTATGTGCGGCAGGCAGTGCATAGGGATTAATTTGCCATGTGTGTACCTCAGCAGCAGACAAGGGTAGAGACTTTGACTGAGGCCTGTCTGACAGCGGAGAGACGGAGCCTGGACTCGCTGAATCCCCTCACGTCTCCCATACTGCACTTGATGTCACAGGCAATGAGGAAAAAAAAGAGGGGAGGTCTGCGATGGAGGAGGAGGAGGTGCAAAAGTGGCCTTGTGCGAATGAGAGAAAGAGAGACAGGCAGACAGAGGCAGGGTGGGTGGTAGAAGGGGAGATATGGGACAGAAGTGAAAGCTGGCGTCAGGGTGAGAATGAGGGAAAGGAGATGGATCCCAGCTTGGACAGACGGGGGGGAGAAAAACAGAAGTCCAGCACCAGTTTGTGAGGAGTTATCACTGCAATGCAGCTCAGAGCCAAAAGAGGTCATGTGTGTGCTGCAGATTCATTAGTTTCAGACAACGTTAATATCCTATAATCATTACAGCACAGAACAATCTGTATGTGCGAGGCTTTATTAAGCACCATTCCATAAACCTTGGGTAAAGTTTGAGATTAATGAAACTGTCTCTACACCATCCTGATTTGCTGTTCATTTGTCAATGTGAGAGAGAGAGAGAGAGAGAGAGAGAGAGAGAGAGAGAGAAAAAGGTTTCCTCAGATGTGACTGCATTTCTTGAGAGTTTTAATTACATCACACTGATGCTGCTTGTTCTTCCTCTCAAGCTCATTTTCTCATGCATTTACTCATTTTATTAATTTGTCTGTTTATATTAACTCAACATGCAGCACAGACCCAGTCACACTGTATTATTATGTTGTACAAATTAGTGTATCTGCCTTTGAAGGAGGAAAAAAGACAACATATGGAAACAGCGAGTTCATTTGACAATCGAACAGGGAACTCATTTATGAGACAATGTGATGAAAAGTGGAAAATAAAAGCTGCATTGAAGTATTTTAAAGAAATCCGTATCCATGCAGTTCGTTTTGACTTGTTTACTTATTTATGTTTTTGCATCGACAGCATTTCATTCAGTTCTCCCTCCGATTTGACTTATTCCACAACATCTCAGGAAAACCAACTTTAATGTTAGCTAGGCTTACTTTTGAAGGTGGTAATTACTAAGCATATCTGTGATTTGATTCACTTCAGTTCAAAGATCTATAACCGCTGGATGAGTTTGCAGTTTCCCTGTGTTGCTCCTCGGCTACTTTTCTTCAGTAAGTGGAACAGTAAGTGAACACATCACCTGTTTGTTCCAATGTTCTGACTGTTTTTTAGGAAGTAAAGTTTCCACATTCTGAGGTGAACTGGTACGCAGGTGTCCACATTCCTTTTACTGTGTGAACATGAATACATCCTGGGCGTCATATGAAGGACTGCCTGATTCAAATCAAATTCACGTTCAAATCAATTGTATTTGTCCCCAGGGGGCAATTCAATGTCAAGGACCTGCAAGAGTTTCTCAAATATTCCCTTACAACTCGTCTCTGTGTGCCTATGTTGATTTGTTTGTGCTTCCATGTCAACAATGACCTCAACAAAATTATTGTGTTTCTCAAAAATAGGCACAATCATTCTTCATAGCAGGGCATTGATTCTTCCAGTCCGTCCTGACTCCGCTCTCTTTCTCGGTACCTTTATCTCTGTCTCACTTGAGCCGTCACACACAAACACATCATCAGACACATCTGTATAATCAGACTGGGTAATAACATCATTTGATCGTCGTGAGCACAAATGATGTACGTAATTATTTGCATATAGAGCGGTGAGATGTGATCACAGCTGGTCACAGGAGACACATTCAGGACGCATTTTAATACCAGGTGGAACTTAACCCTGAGCGCTTGTGATGGGATCTCTCACGTTGGATGTCAATACCAGGTCTGAACAGGGCCCTTGTCAGTGATTTAATGTAAAGACTTTGAAATTTTGATCACAGACATTTTTTTGCACTGAACCTTCATATTCCATATCACAAGAGGGATACAGACTTAAGAGCAAGGAGACCTGAGGTTAAATGACATTAGGACAGGTATCTTAAATGACTAACACTTCAAAACAAATTCAATGTGGACAGGAAAAGAGCTGAAATTGTCAAAATTGCAGGCTATACAGTATCTACTCCAGACAGAAGTGCACAGCAGAAAATGACAGCACATTAACTGGAAACTCAACCAACTACTGCAATGGGAAATATCTGGAGTTTATAAGCTTCGATGCTGCTTTACACAAATGTCCTTTTGCAAATTCAGAAAACTATGCCCATTACATTTTACACATATTTAGAGGAGTTTGAATTTCAGTTAAAAAGTACATTCATGTCCCCCGGAAGCCTTGAAATAAGTGAATTTGATTTCTGATGCTTTTTAACATAAACACCAACAAAAGCAATACTACTAGATGTGGCACCTACTGTACATCCATGGTGTTGTGTTGCAGAGCGTACTTACTGTAATGGCAAATGACTCTCATAAACCTGAGCTGCCATGGGGTTCACGAGGCACATCAGTTTCCATGTTTGCTAAACATTAAGTCGTCTGCACAAGTCGCACTCCGCTCCGCTCTCTCTGCCCAATAAAATTACAGACATGTAGTTGTACTGCTGTGTCTTGACCTTTTCTAGCCGGCAGAGAATATGCTAATTCGCTGCTAGGTAGCGGTGAAACCAATCCTGCTCTCCTCTCCGATGATGAACTTAACAAATGCATGCAGCACACCTGCATTTTTACAGCATTGTTCATGACAGCCCATCGCTGCCTCGCCCTCTTAATAAAGTAATGTCTGGAGTGGATGTGAGAGCCTTGTCTGGGAGGGCATGCAATGGGCTCTGGAGTAATGAGCAAGTCTGAGATAAATAATGGATCGCCGTCATTCACATTACAGAGGAAATGACTGTAATGGTGCTTGCCGGGTGAAAGACCTCCATCTAACACATTAACACTCAGGACAAAGACAGAGGGGAGAGGGGGACAGAAGGAAGGAAGGGGATGAAAGTGGATGACATCAAAGTGGAGGAGGGAGGAATCATCATCCACAAAAAAACATATCCTGCCACTCGAGGGCTGCCACGAAATGGAGTAAGAAAGGAAAGGCAGGAAACGAGCGCATGACTATTCTGAGGCTGAGATTGATGGAAACACGTAAAACTTGCATTACCAAAGTGACTTATGTCAGGAGGAAGTTCTTTCACTCTCCTGATCCCTATACCTTTCTTCTCCATCCCTCCCACTTACTCAGCCAACCCCTCCGACCCCCGCTCACTCCCTCTCCTCCTCCACTGTGTTCTCCCTGGGCAATAGATACAGAATGGTCTGAATGTGAGCTTACAATAGTGGAGATAAATGGGATTTGAAGCACAGGCTATAAGGAGTGGCAGTCATTAGACAGTAAGTGAGCCAAGCGAGTTGTTAGGACATGAGCAGTGCTAGTCGTTAGGAAGGGATGGAGGGAGAGAGATAGAGCGATGGAGGGAAGGAAGGAGGCCACTGGCTGTTTGTTCTAGGACTAAGTGCTGGATAATGAGATCAGACTGACATGACCCGGCCCAGAGCAGAGAGAGACAGCTTGGCCATTACACCTCTCTCTCTCTCTCTCTCTCTCTCTTTCCCCCTCTCCTCCTCTATCTCTTGATCTCATTCTCTTTGTCTTACACATACTTTCTCTCTCTGTCTCTATTGCTCTCTCTCCTTTATCTAAGTCTCCTTCTCTTACACACACTACTGCAAAGTGCATCGCCGGTGGCATATGAGATCTGAAGCAGACAAAACAGTCTAATAATACAAGTACTAACAATAAATCTGGTTATGGTATTTCAGTATTGTGGCTATAGGCTAATTGATCAAATAAGACACTGTAACACGTGCATGTTCAACCTTGATTTGTTGAAGTGGACGAGAAAATATAGAAGACTGAAGACGTTTTCAGACATGAACTCTCGAAAATGTCTGGACAACTGAGTCGGCACATTCTCTGAACTTACTGATATGTTCAAACTTCATATAGATATGGTTCTAGGATTTTGTTATAGCCGTTTTCAGACATGAACTAAGGGAAATGTTTTGAGAATTTGGTCCAAACATTCTCTGAACTTTTCCTTTCACAAACTAAAAATGCAGCAGGAAATTGACTGAGTCAGATGCATTCACATCAGTAGGAAAATATCTGTAAAATTCATGCGGGGGGTGATGTCAGGGTAGAGCCTGCAGGAAGTAGGACGTGAAGTATACATTCAGTTGCCGAAATGATATCTTTCTATTTACAGCTCATCTACATTGTCGTCGGTTCTTGTCACCAAAAGATCTAAAATCTCGTCATATTTCTAAGTTGACATCTTCAGCATCCTCTATGTTAGGGCTCCTTTTGTCATCCTGAGATATTTATATTTGTTTTCTTCAGCCCACTCGCTTGTTATGAATTCCCATAAACATAATGTTGTATCCTCACACAAGCACACTCAACACTCTGCACAATACTACGGAATGGCTGGTGCAACAGTCTTGGACATTTGCTTTCTCCCACACAGCCCCTCCGGATATTTTCAGGAGAAAGTCTGGAGTTCAGTGCATGTCTGAAAGCACCATCATTGTGTTTTCAATAATGTAAAGGTCTGACACAAAACATGTTGACTGTTCTTGGGTAAGAGAAATTATATAATATTTCACAAGGCCTCAGTTTGCTTCCAAGTCCTTGTCAGATGGTCAAGGCGACATCTCAAATCCCCCTCTGTCAACTGATAATTTCTGTGACTTTCCAAAAGCCGACAAGCAGTCCAACTTAAATGGAACAACTGGCCAGGTGTCCAACAAGAAATTACACCGAATTCAAACCTGTCACTCAAGCTCTCTTTGCCATTTAGCACAAAACGACTTCCATTGCTGTTTGTGAGTGCAACACCTGGGACGTCTTGGAGGAGAACCTGCCCAGGTGTGGGCTGTTATCCCCATTTAACAATCTATTACATCAAACCTACTTCATTATGGCGAACATTTTGACCAGCAGTGGAGTGTGGCAATTTGGAACAGGTATTAACCGGTTTTGGAACGGCTAAACTGTGGCAAGAAAACACTTTGTACAAACTAAGTTGTTTCAGCTCCATGAGTGCTCAGCCTAAAAAAAACAGCCATGACTCAAATCATGGTGACTTCCCTTCAGCAAGACTCACTCAAAGAAATACTTCACTTCTCCCCTCTTGTGTCTGTTCGACACTTCCAGCACTATCCTTGCTCAACTGCCAAAGTGAACCTTCATTGGAGCAGCTTCCCACATCTCATTTCTGACCCTCCTGCAGCATTCAGGACCAGCTGGTGTGGGCCAGCCTCTTTCCATTAGCAGATGCCAGCGTTAGTAGGACTTCCGTAGAGAGGTCGAGTGAGGTAACGGCTATTTGAGGACTTCTCACCTCTTGGGTGGAATAAGAAGGTGCAGCTTTGCAAAGATCAACTACAGAGGGGAAACCCCATCACTCTAAATATGGACTCGGGAAACTGTGTTCAAATCGATCATGCTAGTCCACAAAATACTGGCTTCCAGCATCTTCCCCCGAAGCTGTGACCTAGTCCGGTAGTAGGAACCCTATCCCGCTGGACAAGGAGAGGATGATGGAAAAGCTAGACAAGTTATTACTCTTGGCAACCCAGATGGAGGACGTCTTGAATGTTGCACAGGGAGACACAGAACAGACTGAAATTAAGTCTTCGAGTTGATCTTTGTTTTTATTTCTCTTTCATAAGACGACGTACATGATGTGAATATGAAATGTGTGCTCGGTGATTCTCTGCCGAGCTCCTGTGTCTGATTTGGCAACCAAACTTACTGTTGGCAGCACTGTTGGGGTCAGGGCTACATTTTGGATGACACAAGATGTTTACTGCCTCAAACAACAGACCAACATTTGCATTTTAACAGGAACCAAACACAATTATCCAGGCATTTAAGTGTTTTTATTAACAACTGACTAAATTTAGCATCTTATTTGAACTCAAATTTGTTTATGCAGCATGTTTAGTTTCTGGATTTGCTGTGTTTGGCTTTGCCAGCTGTGGAAAGATGCTGGTGCGTGCTTGCTGCACCACTATGTGTCCAGAGTCATCTTATCTTTCAGCACTTACCAAAGGTCATTGCAGCTATGTGACCAAGTTTTGATTGTCTTTACAGGTGAAGCTGCTGCTGCAATGCTGGAGATCTGGAAAATCTGTTTCAAGTTGAAAATCACCAAAACATTTGATATTGGAGGTGATAATTCCTTTAAGCATTTAAAAAGTTTGAGCCTTTCTCAGTCCTTTCTTTGTAGAGGCTATGCAGACGTTTGGTGAAGTTATGGACAATAACAAGATGTGGTGTATTAAAGAAGAACACTCTAGCTCAGATAGAAAGTTGGTTGAAAACAAGCGTATGACTGATGCCTTTATGCTAAGATATATTTAGCAAGTTTCTTTAACTGGTTATGTTGGAAAGGTAATACAGTGGCAGCTGCATTCCATTTACTCAGCAGATGAATTGCCCAGTTACTGCAGCTACTTCTGTGCAAAAATGTAATCCAGGTGGCTTTGTTTGTGCCAAAGCACAGAGCATCACTGTTTGACTGACAGACAGTTGTTTGAAGGCAGACATCAATGGCTATTTGGCAGCGTATTGATTGAGTTTGTGGATGACTGTGATGCAAACTAAGGTTTGTGAAGTTGCCATTGGCCTTTTAAAAACTATTGGATTTGTGCTCTTTGTCGTTACAGACATTTGAAGCGAGGGTGTCCAGGAGTATGGGGACATTTTCAACATTTCTGAAGAGGAGAATACAGAAATTACACCAAAGTAGATTGTAATTAGAATGTATGTTAAAATGCTCAAATGACAGGTAACGAATACACATATGGACATACTGAAGAACAGAAAGAGACTATTAGCAATTGCATGTCACCGCAACTTTGTGTGACTGAATCAAAGACAAGCATATGAGAGACATGGGAAGAGGGAAATGCAGGTGATGATAGGGGATGTACTACTCACTGGGCACTGTATTATAGGAGAAACTGTACACATGCTTTTTCTTGCAAATCTACATTCAGCTAATCGTGTGCAATTAGAACAATTTACACAAATATGCATTTACAGATCAGGAGATTTAGGTAATGTTCACAGACATTAGAGTGGGTAAATCTGATCTGAGTGACTGACTGCTGCAAGATTGCTGTTGCCAAAGATTGTATATAAATGTCTCTGTATATAACGACATCTCTCCACTTTCTCCCACTATCCAGAAATGTAATCAAAATACTTATATAAAAATACTTGTGCAATTGGATTCAGAGTCTGCACAGTAGCAATCAGGGATAGAGCCATAGGAGCGAGGCCCCCCTGATACATGCACTCGACCAATCTGGAGTGAGCCTCAGCTGGGAATTGAGATGTTTCAACCCATTTTGTAGCATCAAGTAACTAATTTAAACAAACTATCGGAACTATAAGCTCTTCATAGGTGTCGTGAGAACTACCTACATGCACAGAAAACATCCTTGAAAACGTTTTTTGACGTCTTCTTGGACTTTTTCGTTTGGCCCAAGCTCCACCCATTTACATTGGCAAGGCCGGATTTATGAACTATGCTGAAGCCAGCCACCAGGTGGCGATCATCATGCTTTGGCTTAATTTTTCCTTTAGAGTCTATAGTTGGTGCAGTCAGGCCGTCATTAATCACGGAATGAGTCATGAGTAGGTTATTCCGAGAGCAAAGCAGAGCATACACAGTATTGGTATGGTGTTCCGTATAAAGTGATCAGTGAGTATTTAAATTCTAGATTATATCGTCTGCTGCCTCAGAAATGGCCAAGAAATAATTAATCAAGTAGCGCGTCTTGGATTTTTCCATTTAAAGCCCTCAAAACAACCTATTTGATATTTCCAACTGATAATGTGCGGAATAATTGAAAGACATCATCTGAAATTAAAAGTGACTTATTTAGTCTCTTCAAGTCGCGACAGCAGAATTAGAAAAAAGAGCGCTTTACACTCACATGATTTAAGATGACAAACACCTCTGTGGCCTATATTTTGTATACATGACTGTTTGTAACCATAGTAACCGATAGTAGTTTGTTATAAACATGAACACAACAGTTTTTACAAAGCTGCCAGTTATACACATGTAACCCATTTGAACATACACAATACATATTAAGCGTTTTTTTATTCGAGCCATCTCAATGCACAGCTCACTCAAACTGTTTTTCTTTACACCCAACAAGGAGGACCCCCCTGCTTCACTTCATTGAATTCCTAAATCCTTCTTACTTGATGGGGCTGTAACTTAGTATTTTTTTCAACAGGAGTATGGAGACAGGTAGAACTTCAAAGTAATGTCAAACTGAGTTTACTGAAAGTCTTTGTTGAGCTGAGCCTCGCAGAACTTTGAATTCTCTGTGCTCACAGTCACACAAACTGACACACACACACACACAAACACACACACACAGAGCGAGAGAAAGCGTCAAACATTGTCACAAAGTGTATACACTTGTCACACATAGCAGAACATAAAAAACACTCACGCACGAGACTGAGAGTCATGCAGCTGCCTTTGTCGTTCTGTGATGTCTCGGGGAAACGCGAGAAAAAGAGTGCGTGGAGTGAAGGGGGCTGTAACTGAATCAGGAGGGGGTCCACTGAAACGTCGCTCTTCTTCCTCATAAAACCAGCGAGGGGCATTGGGGGAAAATGGAACCATTTTAATTTTCAAACAAGTGGTTGTGAAGTGTCCCACCGGTACTTTCAACATCAAACGTGCACGTTATCCCCTGTGCATGAATTTACACATGCTCGGAGATGCATAATTCAACAACACACACATGAATGCATACATTTTCTCTGGTACAAACAAGGAGAATATGCATTTTGGAAGACTCATGTTACAATGTAGAAATTCAGAAAGATGAACAAAACATGTTGTTTTAAGCTCTGTCCTCACGAATGCAGGTATTTCCCTCTCAGTTTGGGCTGCTCGTCCACACGTAAATGTTTTAAAACTGAGATTTCTACAAACGCCAATTTTAATTGAAATTTCCAAAACCTTTATGTCTGTGACAATGAAGCCACAGTTTACTTTGCACATGCCCACTGTTGCTCTGTGTGTTGAGCATGCACCAGAAAAACCAACAAGAAATGATGGGGGCTGTACTCCGGTCTGGTTAGTGCTTTCGGCCCGGCATGCTTGTTTGTATTCTCTTTGTTTCAGAAAAATATTTTCTGAAACAAGAGCAATGTGGACAAAGATATCTTTAAAAAAGAAGGGGAAACTATTTGTTTTGTTTTTTAAATATCCACAGTAGGTTAGACAAGCTGTTGATCAAGCAGTCTTTAAGCCGGCGTGGGTCTCAGCTGCAAATCCAAATCTGGGAGTCAGGGTCTGTGTTGTGATCAGCAGGCTCTTCAAAACAACTGTTGCCCCATTGACCAGCTTCTCTGTCTGTGTTTGACTCTGTTTAGACAGTTTTTTAAACATGAATACAAGCGGACACACAAATGGCAAAGAGCTGCTTTAAATTCCATAATTTCAAGGTTGTTTTTGCTGCTGTAGCTGTGTTTTGTTTCACTGATCCATCTCTTAACCGCCACCCATGGTGAAAAATAACCACTTGAAGTCTAATCTGTGAGCGCTGTGTGTTCCTGTGTGTATGTTTCTGTGTGTGTATGTGTGTGTGTGTGTGCGTCAGCACACATATACCTGTTTGCATACGAGTCCACTCTGTGCTTAAATCCTGAGGTGAGATTGAAAACGTGCTGAAACCACACGACAAAGGGGAGATAGGCTCTGCTAACAAATTGACGAAATGCCAAAGCAAAGACAATTGTGGTGAGCGCTGCCAGGTGTGTGGGGATTCAGGGAGGCAAATTTAACTCAACTGGCTTTTGTGTTTGATAATGCGTGTGAGCAATTTAGAGGAAATCTTTTGATTAATAAGCACTTTATTTTAGAGGTTTTATTTCAATCAAGTATTCCGCACTCCTACCGACCACTGTGTATTATAGCACTCACACATACTAACGCCTAGACCAGTGCTAATGAACTGAGAAAAGAGGAACTCTATAGGTAAAGTGGGTGTGATAAACACAAGGCTTTAATGTTAGTATGATGAAAATTAGACCATAACCATTCTTGTAACAGCACATTTGTGGACTGAGAGCTTGGATGGTGTTGGAGCATCTCATTGAGCCTGGTTTCACAGATCTGTGTCGTCCAAATTATCACCACTACTGTTTTCTTCTTGTGTAAATGTATGTATATATATATATATATATATATATATATATATACACACTCTTGTCAAAGGGGGCGTAACCTCACCACCAGTGACCGCTCGTGAATGGGAATCTGGAAAGATGTGTTCTTTTTCAAATCGATATACGGAAAAGTAACCCTTAGGTAGGAGTATCTTAGCCCCGCCTCACAAAAATTCATTGTCAGGGCATTTCTTTTCCTAAGGAGAGAAGCCTTAGGAATGAAGTTACACCAGTGAGCTGGTTGTACAGCTCCATGTATCTGTTGCTCCCACCTACTTTTTCCATCCATCTACTTCCTTTTGAACTGTCTGGGAGAGAGCTCCTGTTGAACCACAGGTCCTACAGTTCTCTTCATATTCCTGAGCCTTGTTCATCAGTTCGGTGTGTTTCCAGTCCCTTGTTGTATTTTCTCATTTCAGTCATCTCTTTAATGTGCTTCTGGTGCATGTTGCAGGAACTGTCTTCTCGTGGCTCTACCTCTTCATACTCTTTATCCACACCTGTATATTCTGCTGTGAGATATTCTATGAGCAGTTTATTCTTGACAGACACTTTTAAGGCGGCACTTCTCAATCCTTTGACACATTTTTGTAGCCATGGCCCTCTTTTTTATCCAGCTGTTGTGTAGTGTTTAACTGATGCTCTTTGTGCGCTTGACTTTTGTTTGAATCCTCGAAATAACATGATGAGTTTCTCCAATGTCGGCAGCCTCCATGTCCTCTCTTGGCAGCTAAATCCGCTAAATACCAGCTGGGTATCTGATGATTGGAAGGATGTGATGTGTTGCTGGCTTAGATCTTGTTATTTCAGTTTGAGCAGGATCACCTATCTGACTCTGTCAAGATACATGAATGTTAACGTCTCTCTTGAGGTATCATGGCTCCAATCCAACTGTGGACCCCCCACATTCGTGCAGCTGTTCTATGTTCCTTGGATAGTTTGACTCTTCCGCTGCCAACTGCGTAGATCCTAGTTCCTTTGTTGTTGCTACAGGTATATTTTATATACGCAAGCAGCACAGATCTCACTAATTATACGAAATAAACCCTTAGTCAGCTAATTGCTTCCATGTATTCTGAAATTATTAGATCGTCATTAGTGATAGGTGTATCCTTAAATTACTACATTGGAGCATCAGTAGCAGCATTACTATTGAGTCCTGACGTGACCCATCCCCATCTATGGGTCCATTTGTTTTCGCTGCTTCCCAAAGACAATCATCCCTTTCTCATATTCCACTCCACTACAGGCTCCACTTATTCGGGAGAGAGTCCAGCAAAATTAGCCTAGAACTGGTCTCCTGCAGTGGCTCTGTGCGAAAGCCACTCAATACTGATAAATAATGAATGAAAACACCACTTATTGAAACTAGTTGCAATATTTCACAGCTCAACTCCCCTGCTCAGACACTCACCCCTCTCAATGCCACATTTGAAATGGAGAGTGGTTCTTGCGAAGTAATTGGCCACGTCTTCGCCAATCTTCCTCTCAATTTAGCAGTCATTTACTTTCTTTGATAATGCATCTCAGTTCAATAGTTGTTGTACAAACATGCATTTCTGGCACAAAAAACTTGTATATTAAGATGGACGACATGGAAGCTCTCCAAAAGTGAAGCCAAACGGTCCCTGTCACCCCCTAGTGGCTGGATAGGTCATAAACACCGCCTTCTCCATGTTAGTGGATGGGACTTGGACGGAACTTGTATCGGTGGGACCCCGTGACTATGACTCCATCCCTTATCCCTGCAGTGCAGATTCTGCCTCTAAATGCGCAAGACGGCAGTCTTCGTAATCAAGAAACTTCTGCCTAATGTTTCAAAAGTGGGAGGAAATGGAGCTGTATCGTCCATCTTAATATACAGTCTATGATACATATATCCACCAACCGTACAAGCCCAGCGGGTATGTTATCAATAAAACAAAATGACACATAGTAAACTGAATTTATCCATGTTAGACAATTTATAAATAGAAGTTTACTTCACAGATAACAAGGTTGTTTTTGCTTAAACAACAAGCTGTATGTGCTACGTCTCGTATAATCATAAGAGAAGTTTAGCTATATACACAATACACCGTACTGAATGGTCAACCCAGTCCTGGATGGGATCCACAACTCTCAACACATACAAATGAGAACCGCCTACATGAGGGCCATCTTCGGTTTCTGATACCGGACAAGCCCAGCGGGGGTTGGCCCGTAGTACTGAGAGGTGTCAACAAAGGTCACTGACATAGCGTGGCTGCAGTGAATCCCGAGATGAAAACATGTGTCACCGCCCACACTCCTAAGAGTAAGCCACACTTTGTCATCGTAACTCGCACAGCATAAAGTCGGTTTGCGGCACCACACAACACATTAAGTTTGTGGTGCTGACATTGTTAGAACAGTAATATATATTGGACGTAGGATGGCGAGACGAGGCAACTTCTTGCTTTGGTTGGACAGTGCAAGAAAAAACAAAAAGAATTCCTGAACAAATGACTGCTAAAAATAAGCTCATAAAAACCATTTATTTCAAATTTGGACTGTAATGAAAAGATCAGACTAGCGAAATAGAAAGTATCTGGAAAAATAACAGATGTGAACAGAGAGCATTAAATCCGGCCTTTTAGCTTGCCCTCACTGTAATAGAGTTATTATTGTCTGCAGATGCCCTCAGTGAAACCAAAGAGTCAGCAGCCAATCACAGCGTGTCTAGGTTGGACACAGCTGAGCTCCAGACCAGGGTCACAACATGGCAGGTGGCGCTGCACAGCTGCCTCGGCACATCGTCTCTCAGCGGAGCCGTAACGCAGAGTGATCTTGTTGATTCTTATCTGCCACACTTGAATTTATAGTGCTGTGGACCTAACTGCACTGTCCTATATTTACAATAGTCTACTTAATATGTTTAAGTGGAAGGATCCCTCATCTCTTATCTTATGTGCCACAGGTCTAAAAGAATAATTGGAAGAAAACACTGCATATTAATACAGATTATCACAGCGGGTAATGCATGACTTTCCTAAGACACTTATATGGAAAGCTTAAAAAAGAAAGAGTCTGTAAAATCACCAGAGGGCTAATCCAAATTCCCCAAGGCTTTTAAGTTGAGCCAAATGCCAAAGCACATGCCTCAAAATCAATGTTCTGGGAATTTCGACACACGTGCCAGTTTATTTCAAAATCCTGGACGGAAGAAGAACGAAAATGCTTATTTTTTCCGTCTTGTAATAAGCCTCATGTAATTGTTGAGACTTGTTTTATAATCCTCCAGTTTAGACAATATTTGTCTGTGCCAAAATGTTCACAGACAATACAGCACAGTGTGATCTGGCCTGGCCTCTGCATTGGAGACGTGCCTCAGGTGGACAGCAGATACTTTGTGACTCAGGCATTTGAGGGAGAGAGGTGAAGTTACATAAAACAAAATTTATCTTGCCGAAAAACTGCTGCCCTGTGCCCAAGCCTGGATTCCCTTTAGAAACAGTATCTTAATAACAAGTCTTGATGGGATTTAAAGCTTTTTGGCCCCCAGTAACTGGTTTAACCACTGATTAAAGAATCTACACTTTTGGTCTTTTAAACATAAAAGCAGTGAGATAAACTCCTTTTATTAGGGTTGGAGATTCTTTCATTACCTTGAAAGTCTTCCTCAGACGCATACCATAAATACAGCTCTGTTCAACAGAATGTCATTTCCTAGCTGAGCTGCTGATGGATGGAGTCAGATTCTCTTCTGCCTACAGCAAACATAAGCTTTAATTGTGAGAAACAGCTGGTGGTATAATCTCCGACTGCAGGAGGAGGAAGGGCAATTTAAAAAAAAAACACAACAACAACTCGCAACTTTTAAAAGGAACTGGAAACTCACCAGCCCAGTAAATGAGATCGTCCTCATCTAAGAGCTGCCTTGGCACCTACAGGTAAGCAAGAGACCACCCAACACCTAAAGTCTCACACGACAAACCGGCTCTGACAGAGCAGCAGATCTCAAACCATTTTTTTCTTGTCTGCCAGCATTTTCTCTGCAGTCACCTGGTGCTGCAGGTGTGAACCGCTGACTGATTTGGTGTCAGCACCTACACAACTGGTAACTACAACTTAGAGCCACTGTTACTTTATACGCACCCTAACACTCTGTAAAATGAAATGGGCACCTTTCTTTCAGATGTGTCCTTTAGATCTTTTTTGGTTTGTGGTCCTCTTTTTAAGATCCTGGCTAAACAGGGACAATATGATAATGTTACTGCAGCTATAGCAGATGACGATACATATCCAGCGAATACTATATATCAGGAGATTTGAATTCAATCCAAACATGAGTTGTGTCACATATAGGGAAGGTGGTACTTTCTGGCTTTTATATTTCACCGTATCTATATCTATTTGTCCGGCAGTGTCGTGTTTGTTACTGTCCTGTAGCTTCCCTGTTAGTTTAAAGGTACATTTGAATTCACTCTACAGCAGGATGTGTAATGTCCCTCACATTACATTAGCTTTTTCGTGGCCAGCCCGCCACCGAATGTTATTATTATCATAATGTGGAATTTAATATTCAGTGTTGGTGTCATTTCTTGTATGTGTTTATTGTCTGGGCAGAGGAGGTTATGTTTTCACCGCCGGTCAAACATGTGCTTGTTGGTTGATTTGTATGAAAACCGGATAAAACAGAAACGACTGGACGGATTAACACAAACCCTGGTGGAAGGATATGATATGGGTCAGGGAAGAGCCCATCTAGTTTTGGTGTGGAAATGGATCAAGGGGCGGTGCCAGGATTTCCCCCTCCCCCTTTCTTTAACATTGATCAGTTTTGTTCTTTTAAATTACGGTTGATTTCTTAGAGAATAACTCATGGATGGTAACGACAGAAATCTGGCATAATTAGAGGACTGACATCTATGTGTGAGTGTGTGAAGAGAGTGTGTGAGAGTGTGTTCAATTAATTATCAGGTCTGAGCTACCAGGTTATTTAGCTTTATCTCAAGTGATGCTTTGACCTTAATGAATTGTTAAAGTTGTCAATGTTGATTTTGAGAAAGAACTTTGTGCATAAGATATTCACTGTCACTGCTCACAAAAACTTTTCTGATTTCAGCTTTAATAAGGATTCTGTCATCCCTCATCTTTTTTCTAAACAATTAATACATGGTATACATATTTATTTCAGAATTTTCTAATCGAATTGTCAATAATTGGATTGAAACTGATTTAAACATTTTTAACTGTATGTGGCTTTTCTCACAATCACACCAAAATGCAGGTCCCAAAACATCCTGTGACCAGTCCGACTCTTGAAATCTCACTCTTTTCCGTGGCTTCTTCTGCCTGACAGCGTTTGTATTGATTCAATTACCTGAAAGTCATGCCGGTGTTTGTCTGTGTACCTCTTTCACTTGTTTGTGTGTTCCCTCTGTCCACCACATATATCAGCCTTTCAACCTCCCCTGTCGTCGGCCTCGCTCTCTGTCCGTCTGTGTCTCTCTGCGCGTCGGGATCCTCGTCCCCTCCTCTCGCGTCGACATCTCACATTCATTACTGCGTGGCCTTGGCTCAGTCTGCTCTCTTCCCTTCTGTGGTGCTCAATTACTCTGTCTTCCTGGGGCAAGCACTGGTGTCAAGCTACTGTAATGACTTTCTGATTATCTGTCTTTATGTGATGAATGAGATGGAAATGTACCACCACGGCCAAACGGGGGCTGGCGTCGTGCCAAGCTGCCACACCACAGCCTGGGCGGAGGGGAGCGGGGAGGCGTCGCGCAAGAAAACAAATAACGTGAGATTGTAATGCAGATGCAACTGTTGTTATCTGTGTCACTGCAGCTGATGGAGTCGTGCTCAGTTCTGGTGTTTTTAAGGGCTGTGATTAAACTCATTGTTTACGATGGAACGTGGAAGACAACAGTTCAAAGCCGCCTATTGACTAATTCATCAGCCGGCTTGCGAGGAGGAAATAAAGACCGCTCAGACGGGGTCATTATGAGAAATAAAGTCTTTGTAGCGTCCCACTGAGACGTGGGCCTAACCTCTACCTGGGTGGACGTGCTCTGTGTGCAGATTCAACGTCGTAAAAACACACCCACCGAGGATAGAATCATCCCCCATTTTAGCATCTAAATCTGCGGGGCTTGCATGATGTAAAGTGATTGTTGATGCTCGACTTTGACCTTCTAAAACTCTCCTATTGATTTTCTCCCTTTTCTTCCCGATGATGTTGATGCCTGCTCGGCCTCTCTAATGCGCTGGAGGTGAAAAATGAGGTAGATGTAGACATGGTTAACCATAATGCTAAGCCGGATGCCACCCGATAGCAGCCAGACACCTGAGAGAGCAGGCCGAGGTCCAGCTCGCCACTCACCCCCCTCTCCACTTCTATTATTCATCCCTCTTTCAAATGCCTTTTATGCTGCTCAATTACCCCTCCAGCGGCCCAGTGTGGACACTGTAATGACATTCTGATTATCAGTCTGTAAATGAGAAATGAAATGAGTGTGTGATGCCGTGCCAGGGGAAGAATGGGACGGCGAGCAGCCTTTCAAAAAAGATGGAGGTTGCGGCGGAGGGGGGTAGGTGGTGAGCGGAGGACAGAGGGTGGGATGAGTGCAGCACTCTGGTGATCATCGACAAGACGATAACAAGAGGAAACATTTTGTAACGTGCGGCAAATGTATGAAATTACACTTAAGAATTTAATTGCCCTTCCATTCAAGGCTTCACTGTGTGCGCCCTAACAACGGCTGGAGATTTCTTTATGTTTCCAAACAATCACTCAAGCAGAATGGAGCTGTGTCGCAATTGAAAATATGGGCAGTCATCTCAGGGAGCTTAAATAGCAGATACCCTCCTCATATAGTGAAATGGACCCAAAGGAGAAAATTCACAGCTCACAGTAAATACCGGACTGTGCCCCGAAGAGCTCTATTAAAATTGTGTTGAAGAAAGAAAAGCCAACAAAAAAAATACCATAATTTGGAGATAAGACTTTGTTGAAACAAATGCACTACTACAACAAAGCATGCGTGGTGAAAGTGTACTCAGTCAATCTGTAAATGAGAATCAGCGCCGCATACTGTACCGCAAGCGTGACTGCAAGTTGAGGTTTAATGAAAACTAAATGTTGATTCAAGGCAGTTTCAACCGACGTATCCTTTGACAAACATCACAGTGCACGATACAATGTAATTGTCTCCATGAAACGCCTTTCATTAGCAATTACCCAGAGTTGTTCTTGTCCAGGTTTATCTGGCAATGAAATGCAACTGTGGGCCATCTCCACCTTCATTAGAGCTGCATTCTAACTGGCCCACTAAACTGCAGTCGCTCCGTCGTGGAGAGTCACTCTCATTTCAGGCCAATCAACAGGAATGCTCTGCAACCCCAGACTGCTGTTAATAGGATATTAACATCCTGATCAATCACCTTAATTGATATTTTTTAGGCATTAACGCTCTTAAACTCTAACAGATGTAATTGTCAGATAGGGAGTAGAATCCCCATCGGCAGTAATTGGGCCATTATGGATGCAGGCATGACTGAGAGATTTAGAATGCCAATGACACAGGAGATGGATAGAGCTGGGGCCTTTGTGGGTGGATCCGTGTATCACTCATGCTTGGGCACCAGCGGATTTCCTGCTAAAAGGGCTGGTCTAAATTAGCCGGGGATGAACCCAAGATGTGATTTTAACAACACCGAGCATGTGGGCACAAATGTGTTGAGCGAGTACCAGCGTAATGCCTGTGTTTCCTATTGTCTGTGCTGACGTTTCAGCCCAACAGTTCCTGGTGTGTCAGTGGCAATGATGCCATATGGCACCTTGTGTTGACTGCATTTGCATGTGTGCGTGTGGTTGGTTGTGTGTGGTTGGTTGTGTGTGTGTGTTGTGCCATTAGAGCCAGAAGCTGAGGAGTGACTTTGGCATCTTCATTAATCCTGGCTAACTCCTGTGTGCCAGGGAGCCCCCCGTTCCACGAGAGCCTGCTGAAACTAGCACAATGTCAAAGCTCACTCAGTCACTGCTAACGTCCCCCTTCAGTGCACAGTTGGAGGAAAGGGACCAATTGTTTGCAAAATATCTTTCATTACTCCATTGGCGGAGAGCATTTGAAGTGAATTTGTGTGAATTATTGCCCATAGCTGAGTTTATGATGAGGAATTTCCATAAGTGCACTTCGAAAATGTTTTTTATTGAAGATGGTAGAAGTAAGCCAGTGAAAAAGCAGCGCAGAGGCTAAGTAGGAAAGAAGAATTCTCGTTAAATATGATTTTCTCTGCACTTTAGGAATTTAGGCTTTTATGGGCAACCTCGTGCACATGCTTGTTTTGGGGGTTCAAGATAATGCATAGAAAAGATCCTTCTCTCACTCACATGCATTAAGTCGTATTTCAGGGTAGACGGTTTTCTTCCTTGTTTATAATAATGGATTCTGTATTTATGTTAGAAAGCAAAGCTTCTATTGAATTCTATTCTGCTCTACCTACTGTCGATTTCTACCACCTTGAAAAGAGGATACATTTTTACACAGCAGGGCTGTGATCATATTTCGTTTTTTTTTAAGGGAAGAGGCATCTCCCGAAGCGTTTTCATGTGCAGCATGTGCAGAGTAATAAAGTAGCAGAACACACGTCTTGTTTCCATAACAACAGGCTCCTAATTTCAGTTTACCTGTTGCCCTGTTGCAGGCATGTTCGATTATTTAGCAATGTTTAATTATTACAGCAGACATTTCTCCAAAGGCTCTTTCTTCACCTTAGCTGTTGTTCGGGGAAATATGAAAGCAGCTTTCCCTTTGTTGAGATTGATTGGTTGCCAAAAAAAAAGAAAGCATTTAGCAGCCCACACATGTTCAACATTCTCAGCATTTCAGTATGTGGCTGCTACATGTAGTTTGTTGTGATGATTGTTGTAGGTTACTGATATATTCAATGTACTTCTGTTTTAATGATTGCAAGAACTCAACATAGATGGTTCTAGTACATACATATATATATATATATATATTAACAACATCTATACAGTATATACACACTGTGGATTACCTCAAAATAGCCAACTTGATGAGCTTTTCGCTCCTGTTTAAAAAAATAATCCACTATCGTGCTGGCACCGCTTCACACAAGGGTAAATTTCACACTGAGCAAGATAAAAGCAATATTAAACAATCCTATTATTCATTATTAATAGAAGAAAATAAGAACAATCCCAGGTTACTCTTCAGCACTGTAGCCAGGCCGACAGAGAGTCATAGCTCTACTAATCCATCTATTCCCCCTAACTCTGAGGAGCAATGATTTTATGAGCTTCTTTATAAACAAAATTTAACCATCAGGGAAAGAATTCACTAACCCCTACCCATGAATAGCACAGACACGTTGTCTGTGCTGAATTCCAGTCAGGATTTAGAATCCATCACAGCACTAAAAAGCAATGGCATCAGATAATCTTGTCTCTATACTCGTCCTGTTGGATCCTAGTCCATCGTTTTACACCATAGATCATAAGACACTATTACAGAGACTTGAAAAACATTTAGGGAAGTCATATTTATCTGATAGATTTCAATTTGTTAATGTTAACAATGTCTCCTCCCTGCACACACAAGTTTGTCATGGAGTCCCACAAGGTTCTGTCAATGGACCGATACTCTTCACTTTATGTACGCTCCCTTTAGGCAACATCATCAGAAAGCACCGTGCACACTTCCATTGTTATGCAGATGACCCCCAGCTGTACATATATATGAAGCCTGATGAATCTAATCACCTAGTTCAACTTCAGGAAAGTCTTCCCAGTAAGTCTGTGAAAAGTTTCCAGTTGGTCCAAATGCTGCAGCACGAGTACTGACAGGAAATATACGGGGAGATCATATTACTTCTGTCTAAGCTTCTCTGCATTGGCTCCCTGTATAATGCAGGATATAATTCAAGATCCTGCTCCTCACATATAAAGCCCTTAACATCAAGCCTCTTCATATATCAAAGATGTCATAACACCGTAATGTCCCCATAGATCACTTCCCCCCCGAAATCACAGGCTCTATTGTGGTTCCTCGAATCTGTAAGAGTAGAATGAAGGTTAGAACCTTCGGCTCCCAGGCTCCTCTCCTGTAGAACCAGCTCCCACTCTGGGTTCTGGAGGCAGACACCATCTCTACAATTATGGTTAGACTGCATTGTCATTAGCTTGAAGCTGTGTTTTCCTGAATGTGGCTGTCAGGAAGTGCAAAATGAAACCTCCAGCTACTGTCTCTGCTAACCGCAAGGGGAAATGCCTACATATGTTTTTAAATTTGTGTCACAGATTTTCTCTTAATTAATCGTTATCAGGATTTACAGGAGACATTCGAGTTCCGTCAATAAGTATCAGTCTCTATGTTGTGCTGATAACACCCACAACCTCTATTTTAGATCCTGATGCTGTTTTTCTGTTTGCCCTGCCCACAGTGACACAGCTTTTGGACCGAGCAGGAATTGGCTGCCCCTAACACAGCCATTACGCCAAGGTCAATTGAATTTGTCAGAATGTGTCTGACTGAACCTATCACATTATCTCATTGTTTTTGTCTTTCTTTAGGGCCCTGTGCATCTGTTCAACGAGCAAATGAGCCTGGGAGAGCAGGCAGTGCTGTCAGTCTCCCTGTCGCTGTATTCAGATCACAGTTTGTGGTGGCTGGATCGGCAGATCAGAACGCTTCAGTGCCGGAGGAGACACCTCTGTCAGGAACGTCATTTTTTTCCATATGAGTAATCACTTTAAGCTAAACTAGATTCACATTATGCTTTGAATAATCTGTGTTTTCCTTAAAAAGCACTGACCTACATGTCACACAAGCTTAAGAATCCACATCTTACAGTTTGATGCATTACAACAACACAGTGAAGAAGAAGGGAAACAACTGCAGCTGCTGTGTGTGTGTATAAGAAAATACCATCACCTTGAGATCAGATGTTGTTGGAACAAATCCACTACTCCAACAAAGAATATATACACATTAAACCTATATGTATATTTGGTTGCTGCGACCTTGAAAGATGCCCACTTTATTCCTCATTAGGGAATCCCATCGCTCGCTAAGGGAAATGGAACTCATATCTGGTCTGCCCCAAAACATGACTTGCTTTCTCAAGCCCTCTCTTGACTGTGTTTTGAGAAGCCTTTGAAACAGTAATGTGTGTTTATACCTAAGCTTAATGGTACTTTAGAGCACCGTTGTATTTGGTAATTGGTAAGGGTTTCACCTGATTGATTTTACATCAGTGGTGTGCCTCTTGCCTGTGATTTTGGTTGAGCCTGCACAGATAATCATGGCCCAGGGCATCGTGGAAGTTTTCACTAAGCAAACCAACAACTGATTTGGATAAAGGCTGTGAGACATGACTGAAGAGCAGGCGCTTCTCTTTAGTAAGGAGGGTCTTTGTGTCATTTGGAAACATGCACTTCCGCTCACTAGTGTAACATTAACACACACATTCAGGGATGTGAACTCCTGAAATTGTTTCATGGTTGATTCATCATTAGTACATGTACAGTATGAACTTATCCTAGCAACAAGGGAGCAGGGTTGCCGAGAAGAAGAGAGCCAAATAAAGGAAAAGGGCAGAAATAGCTAAACTAGACTGAGAACAAAGACAGAAGGAGACAACAGCTAAGCTAACACCTCCGTGCTCTCAGACACACTGCAGGGTTTGAGCTTATTGCTAATGTCAGAATAAAGTTTATTGTAACTTCCATGATAAAATCTGTTTAGTCAGCATACAAAAACATAAACAGTCACAAAAGGCCCAGAGAAACAAATAATAATTAATAATGTAATTAGGATAGACTGTATGTAAAGATTTGGGACACTTCTTCACTCCTTTATGTCGTACAAAACTGAAGCTAAACTATCCGGGATATGGATGCCAGCTTCTTACGATTTTAACTTCCTGTAGAGTCTGTGCAGTAGCTGCTCTAGATCCATGTGCTCGACCGATGGCAAGTCTTATCTTTAAATAATGACAACTCGACCCATTTTTATATTGTATCAAAAAACTAATTGAAAACGATTTAATCAGAAACATGAACACTTGAAACTACATGACTGTGTAGGTGAAAGTTGCAGATAATACCCAGATTAACAAAAAACAGCAAAATAGAGAGATACAGGAACTCTAATTTCTTTCTCTGATAAAATGTCTGAGAGGAGGCTGGTGTCAACGTTGAGGCCGTTCGTCCGTCTCGTTTTGAAATGTTGTCGAGGAAAAGGCTCCCGTTCAAAGTTGCACTTCTTTGTCAGCACGGAGAACTCTGTGAGAATACATCAGAGATAAGCGTGCGGTCGTCTGGCTGAGGGCATTCTTTTGTCAACGGGCAGAGTGCTGTCTGACTTTGCACATTTGTCTCCTGCACCGAGGCACATCAGCAGTTCATCTTGATAAGAGAAAGGCCTATGTGAGCGGATTGGGTGAAAAAACCTTTTGTGAATATAATTTGAAAAGCAATGTGAGTGTGTGTAAATAAAAAAAAAGAAAAAGAAAGGTGATTGCATCATCAAACATTTTATCTCAATACCTTTGTAGCACTGACCTGGGCCTCATAAGAAATAATCAACGTTTTCTCAATATGCGGTATTTTCTTTGTGCTCAATTGTTTGGGGGAAGTTTCGGCGAAAAAAGTTTTGCAGTACCAAGTTCATTTTCTGCGTGGACAGTGAAAGGCTCTCAGGGATTCAGGCGAGGATACTGTGCAATGCATTAGAAGTGTAGTGGTGTTTTACCATTGCATCTAAGGTATCTATTTGTCATGTGAATAGGACAGTGGAGTGGCTCGATGGAACAAGCAAAAGAAAAGGACATAAACTGTAACCACCCTCAGCAGCTCCGAGTCCTGGAGGTTGCCGTACAGTTGATCCCCATGGTAACACAGATGAAGGGCACAGCACTCTGCACATCATGCCACTCCGACCCCATCCCCATCTTTTCATGTGTAAATTCCCTCCATTGTCCCAAGCTCCTTCTGCAGAAATGGCATCCTGGGGAAATGGCATCTTCATGTTTGGCAGGAGATGTTTTCTAGAAGAGAGGAAGCATGAGTGGAGGAAAAACAGAATTCGAGGAGCACCAGAAATAAACATTTCCAATGGGTTTGATGGATCCACCGGCTCAGACAGGGACTTTGTTTACCTGTTTACTAATTTAACATGCTTTCAAGAAGTTATAAAATGTACTTTGTCTGTGGAGTGGAGGAAAGTAATGATTCAGAAATACATTAGCACAAGCATCAAAATGAGACGCTTCCATTAGCATGATTCTGTCAACATCCTGCCATCCAAGACCTGCCTGGAAAATAGCTGGGACTTGGAACTGGAAATAACATAAATGAGTCACAGGCTATTTACACCAAGTACACAGAAGTAGTGCAGGTTGAACTCAAGTCAGGATTCAAAAAGAAAGGGTCAACGTCTGATGTGTGTGAATGTGGGTGATGGACACCAATATTAAGATAACAGATTAAGACAACGGTCTGAATAAATCACCTCTATGTAGATATCATTTTCTGATAACCCTAACCTGAACCAGGTTCTTCTTGAAATAATCAATAATCAAATTAAGATTTGAATTGAATTAAGAAATTTGCTCACCTCATCGGTCGCCAGGTGCCCCCCTCACCGCTGAAGAGATGCATAGGAATTATTATGATGTTTTTTATTATATTGTATATTATATTATATAATGGACTCCTCGCACAATGTAGTGTGATGTACTTCCTCTTTCCGCACTTCTCGTCGGTTCACTTCTGGTTGACTGGTTCTCTCGTGTCCAGCTTGATCCTCATACTGTTTTCTCAAGCTTCATTATGATTTTCACTCTCACAGTTAGCTTAGTTTGTATATTAGCCAGTTAGCCGAGCTTTGAAGAAAAACAATGTCAAGTTTATGAGGAGGGAGGTCAGCTCACTTAAGGCACAGCTTGTACAAGCCCATTAAACATGGACATGTACAATGGACTCATGCAGACATTACTCGCGCACACACACATACAAACGCACACAAACACACACGTACACACACACACACACACACACTATTTCATCTCTACTCCAGAAACCCGTAATTCCTCTCTACATTATCATACACATCACTTAACTGCATTAAGTTCTGTCTGTATGTCCTCTCATTATATTCATATATCTGTGTATCTTGTATGTCACTTTCTGTTTTCACCATTTCCCCAATAAAAATAAATAAATAATGTAATTCAGACTTAAGGAGTATTCCAATGTACATATATACATCTTAATCACAGTTTAACTGAAGCGACATCGTTACACAACCGTTACCAACTGGGCAAAGACAAATGCCCATGGTGCGAGTATAAAATAGAAGAAGGCAAAAAATTATATCAAAATAAATAACCAAGATTAATCTCCGATTATTATTTATGTTATCTATAAAGAAAGATTTTTAAGTCTCCTCCCTGTCCATCAATATATATTGGACCCACAGTATATTGTAACTTAAATTGTGCAGAAGACCGACAAACATACAAGAGATATTCACCAACTAGTCCTATTTGAAGGGAGAAAGAGCAGCACTACAAACTAATACAAATTTCTTGAGGTAAAATTGAAATTAATTTAATTGAAAATGTCCCTTATATCTGCTTAGCTTTGAATTATTTTTTTTAATTTGTATTACCATGTATTTTGTGGAGCACTTTGTAACCTTGTTAAGATAAGTGCTAAATAGATTTAATATTATTAGTCATGGTAACAGTTTGTTGACCCTGGAAATGGATATCTCTTGATTTTGAAGTGGTTTAATGTAAGATGATCGATTGTGAGGAATCCCTCACAATCGATGTTGGATTCCTTGATCAATTAATCGTTAAAATAAATCATAGGAAAAGGAGGACTAGAGTTCAAACATTTTCTGCCGCTGCTCTGAAACATGCACTGAACTCAAGATGTTTTCTTGAAATATTTCTGAGGGGCTGTATTTGCGAATGCCAATATCCGATTCAGTTGCTCCGGATGTTTTTCATATTATTTCCTGCCAGTCTACTCGTCAAATGTATGGAAAATATTCCAGTGAGACCCTATTAGCAGAAACTCATTCTGGTTAATATGGACTAGTTGATATCGTTGATGACAGACTCGAAACTTCAGGAGAAATCTCAATATAAAAAAGGGATTTTATATATGTGAATGGTTTATATTTATCTAGAGCTTCGGCATGCAGATGGGAAAGACTTGGGATCAAACTGCAGACCTTCAGGTTGGAGGACGACCGCTCTACTGCTCAGGACATCGACAAAGATTCAGTCATGAGATTTGGAAAATGTCTGAAAAATTGGGATTATTATTTTTCATTTTTCCTTATGTCTGAAAACCGCTTATTCCAATCCTGTTAAGCTTTAGTACAAGATAAGCACTTTGGATGCCGATATATAAAAAATAGAATAAGCCTGATTTAAGCTCATCAACCTTGTTACCAAATATACAGAAAAGCAAGACAGAATGTGTAGAGGTTACATATAAAGCACATTTTTATTTTCCTCCCAACACTTAGAATGCGGAGGAAAACTGCATTTTCGAAACAAAGGAATCAACACTACTATGAGTTGCCTTGAGGGACATCCTCGACCTTTCTCTCAACTTTCTTTCAACTGTGTGTCCTAGAAATTTGATTTATACAGTGTACATCTGACTCATAAACAGTAAACACTAACCTCGGCACTAAAGCTGCCCAATGCTGGTTGAGTTAGGTTTCCTATAATGAGATGAGATGCTGTTGATGTTGTCATTAAAATGTTGACAGTGAATGTGTCAGTTAAATGTTATTAAAAAGAGCAGTGATTTTAATTAGTTTTTCCTAAAAATATCATATCTTGGAACAGAGCATCTGCTCATAGTGACAATATTTGATGAGTCAATGGTTTTATTTAGGCCCCCACAGCATCTGTGTCACGGTCACTGATTTCAAACAATGATAATAAGGACAAACTTTATCTGTCTTGCACCTTTCAACACATAGTAACAAGGTGCTTCACAAGTAAAACATGACAAATTGAAGGGAAACAATAGGAAACAATTAATCAGCAAATCAAATAAAATATCACAATCATTTCCAAGCTTTACTTGTGGCTACATTTTACAATATCATATGAATTGAAATATTCCAGATTTAAACAGCTGCTCTGGCCCTTTAATAACATATCAGAAGAGATTTATTGTACAATATTAATAGACAAAGACTTTTGGGGAAATATTCAGAATATATGCAGAAATCCTTTTCAAGCACAATATGAAATGAATGCAAAGGGAAATCAAACAAACTTGTGATCAGAACATATTACATTTTAATGGGAGAAATAACGTGTAGTCGCGAGCTGCTTTTAAGTCTGTGATGTTACAAGCCAAGTTTGCTGAAAAAGAAGGTTCTTTCTAAGCAGGTGCTTTATTCATTCACGTCTTTTGGAATTGCAGTCCATTGACAGTGTGTGAGTGTGAAGGTTTCTTTGAATTTTTCATTGTGTGTGCTCACCAGTTTTTAGTAGTGTGAGCAAGATTGGTTTGACATGGTTTGTGTGAGATTGTGGTTTCACTGGTACAGTTAGGCTGTGTAGTTTTACTGCAGTGTGAGGGAGTCTGAAAGTTTATCACTGTCCCTGACCGTGCACAATTTAGGAGGATTTAAGGAGAATCATTTGACCATTTTCTCACACAGAACATTTCTGAGAAGAGAACATTCCGGTGGACTCTCACGCTATTTTTGCCTTATCTCAAAAATTGTAACAGTCCTTTACCAAGGTAAAACGTATGCCTTTTGTTGATAATAATTTTAGAGACCTCTCTGAATCTGATACCACAGAGTGGTGCCGTGTCTAACTTCCAAACTCCAATTTTCCAACCTTTGGGCTATTAATGATTATTTTATCCAGGCAATTTGAGGTAGAATGCATATTTAAAAAATCCAGGAGGAATTATAAGAGCTTCCTGAGCCTGATTCATCACATGATATTAGCACAGATTTCCATTACTGCTTATGCCAAGCACAGCAGGACAAGAGACACTCAAGCCTTTTCCAAAATAATGACAACCCTGTCTCTATGATGGTTGTGGGTGGTGTGTACACCTGGGTTGTTCTCAGTGTGCGTGTGTTTGTGAAAGAGAGTAAATGTAGCCCTGTTCATGTGTGTGTGTGTGTGTGTGTCTGTGTGCATGCATGTGCTTACCAATGCTATTAGATGGCCATGCCAAAGTACAAAAAGCAATTACACCCCTAGCTCCCCCTCAGCTGAATCCAGCCACAGTGAATGTAGACTTTTAGGAGAGCCTGGGGTAACCCGGCAATTGGAGCAAGAGACGGAAATGGGGTGAGACGGATGAAAAACAGGAGAGGAAGGGGATAGGTGTGTGAGTGAAAATGCTCAATCTGGAAGAGTGGCGATGAGCTATAATAGCTGCAGATTGAGGCAATCTTGTAGAGTTGAATAGCGTTAAAATTGCTAAGATAGGATGGCAAAAACAGAGCTTAGTCTGAGCTGAATGCTTTTGTAAAGCAGAGGTCATACGCTGAAGGACAGATGTGTCTAGCATGGTGAGACTGCCCACGTCTTCCCTGCGTGTGAGTTGTCGGTGAGTATTTGAGCGCTACTATTTTCCCACCAGTTTCCCTTCCTGTATTTGTGCTCCTCCGGTGGGGTCAGAGTGGGTCACTGACGCCAGGTCAGATTCACCCAAAAAATATATATAGAAGCCAACTTACACCAAACATCCCAAAGGCAGTGGAGGTGCAGTTGCAGTGTGTAAGGACATAATGATGGTAGAACAGAAGGTGCAACATTCACTTGTCAGATCAAAGCTTGCAGGAGGGCAGGGGATGAAAAGGATCGCGGCCTTGATCTTGGAGGCATACAAGCCAATGTACGTGCACGCACATGCACGCTGGAATAGGAATCCAAAAGCATGTATTACCTCTTTACTGTTCAAACAGATGGTTTGAAAGAGGGGCTCCAAATTAACAAGTTTTCTTTTGGCAATAATAGAAAAGATGTGCAGAGACTTCTCATGGTGTGGGTATGGAAAATGGAGGTAATCATCATTTACTTAAAATCAAGTCAGTTTTATTCATAGAGCCTATAATCACAAATTACAAATGTGTCTCAAATGCTTTACCATCTGTACGGGATACAAAATACTCTATTCTTAGACATAACAAAACCATTTTACAGGGAAAGAAAGAAAATAGAGAAGCGGGGGAGTACGACAGAGTATTAGGAGCACCTATTAAAGGGAAACAGATATCTGAGGTTTCAAGAATGAATCAAAAGAGAATACAATCATAATATTACAAGAATAAAGTCTAATTCAACAAGAAAAAAAGTCATAGCATTATGAGAATAAAGCCATCATTTGATTTGAAGCAAGTTATGATATTACAAGAAAAAAGAAAAATACAAATGGTTGGAATAAGCAGCTAGGTGAACTGGTGCTCGCTAGAATTGAACTACTTCCGGATTCAAAATCATCAATTGACAATCTCACTGTTTTTTAAAACAGAAACCCTCAGAATAGCACAGAGATGTAGCCACCGATAGCTTTACAGCCGACCACTACCCAATATTTCCAACGCCACAAAAGAGTCACTTTTCCTCAGGTGCGTACGGTTCTTTCTTTGAAATAGATGCAGTTTTTACACAAAATATCTTCTTTTCTTAAAATTTCTTGACATTTTTCTTGTTATTCTTAATTGTATTGCAACTTTATTGTTGAAATAATATTTTGGGGCTTTAAGTGGCCCTTATACTCTGTCGTAGAGGAGGGATCTTCCAGAATAGACATACACTTAGTGTTGTTTCTAACAAAAACAAGATTACACTATGGAGACAACAGAATGTTGATTCAAGCTAAAGGTAAGCTAGGCTAAGAATCTTCAGACAGGAAAGTGGTTTCCTGTTGTTATATATTTGTTTTTATTTTGAAACATGTTTTAATCATGAAAACTTCCTGTTTGGTTCTCTGACAGGAAGTCACGTGACTAGGTCATCAAGTGTCCACCTGTGCAAGCTTCCTCTTGGTTTGTCAGTGTGGAGTTTGCTGTGATGAAGCCTCAAAGCAGCTTGGACTACTTTTCCAATAAAACCAAGGAAAATGCACCGAGATCTGTTTTTAACCTCCTCATCCAAGAAAAAGGCTTAAAGGTCAAGGTAAGAGTCACTTGATTTATTCAGGCTGAAGCAGGAGCTCTCACTCCTGTGTCTCCAAAACGCTACTAGAAGAGTCATGTCTAGTCTGCTCAGCGGCAGGTAAAAGACGGCAGACACAGCTATAGATGACGTGTAAGAATCCATACTGTCGCGCACAGGTATCTGTAGCCTGCCAGTGTGGAGGCTGATCCCAGGAGGGAGACAAATGCCCCACCAGTTGCTCCTCGGAGATAATGAGCTGCTGAGTGCTGAGTGAGATGTTTGCAGGGCCAGAGGGCCGGGATTGGAGTTGCTCCACTGGCTCTGTACGGAGAGGGGCCTGGGCTCGGCTCTAAATTAGTGAGCCCTCTGGATCAATGTGGGCTGTAATTAGCTGCTATTGATCCCAGACAGATCAGCCACTACAGTAGGCCACAGCCAAGCACCTCTCAACGTCCATCAGGCTGCATCCCAGCAGCACAGCGGCACGGCCTCAGATCACTCTGAGAGCAAACAAATAATATCAGCCAGCACACTCAGCTCCTGGTAAGTGCACTAAAGATGCTGTTCAACATTTCAGGATTCACTTACATATTCCATTAGTGCACAGCGCAATGCATCTTTTTGATTCAGTGTTTTATCTTGCGCTCCATTAAATCATATAGATTACATTATGTCCTTGCGTATCATGCAGAAAAAAATGGGGCCAAATCCTGGGCTATTATCCTGATGCATCACCCATAAATCAGTCGTCATTATACGCCAGAGCTGTGGACAACACCACGGATAACAGTAATCCAATCTGGCATTTGGAAAAAAATGGTTCCAATCTTTTCCAAAATGATCACAATCAAGACTTGAATATCTCATCAGATTGAACCAAGTGATTTTGCTCTTTTCGCTAATGCTAATGATCTGGCATCTCATCAGTAGTGTGATGGGTGTTTTTCCCTCTCTTGTTGAAAAGCAGTATTTATGGCGTGTCGTTGTCCTGGCACAAGCAAAGGTTTATGTGAGTAAAGCTGCTTTCAGGCTTCTACTGACGTCCGGACATTTTCCTGAAATTATCTAAAAAGGGGCAGTCGCTGAGAATGCAAATGGCCGAGCCAGGTACTCCAAATGTTTCCTGGCGGCCCCCCCGAGTAAAATGCCGATAAAATGTTTGGGTTATGTGAGAAAATTGTGGTTGTGTTGGTGGCCTTTTTTTTACTAGAAACAGATAGAAGAATACAAATACACCAGAATGAGGTGCATTCTTGTGGAAGTAACAGAGAGAGATCACAATTTAGAAATGCAGTGGAGTCGAGAGGTTCTGCTGATCAGGGCTAACGTCGATATGCTGTTAACAAATACCCTGTGCTTTCCGCAGTGAAATTCATACGTCATGTCCTACCTCCTGCATGCTCTACCCAGGCCCCACTTAATGTCCCTGTTGATGTGGACATGTCTGACTCAAGCAATCTGCCTTCTTCATATGGGAAAGGCAATCACGGGAGAAATGACCCGGCCACATTTTCTGGAGATTTTCCAGACAGCTTAATATTCTTTTCAGATAGTTCACTTATCCCGAGATTCATCGCTGACATTTGTAGGAAGTTTCCCCTTGTTTGAATTAGTAATCACAATAAAAGAAATATGCCCTTTAATTATACAGCTGCTGCCTGTCGGAGATATCGAGCTGAATTCAAAGCCTGAATTATTTTAGTCCATTAGACAAACGCAATCTAGACAAATTCAAAATAGCTGTATAATGTGGTCAAAATGATACGCCCCACTTTCTCAATTCCCTTAAAGCACCACTGTCCACGCTCCTCGTACTTTCACGCCTTATTCGATTTAAGCCGGCGCATGAGCGTCATACGCCGGCTCCAATCGCTGTTTGAGAGAACCTGCTTCAAAGAGCAATAATGACAACATTAAAGGTCCAGACCTGTTCGTTTTATTAGCAGACAGTTTATGAACACCACCTTCAATCTCACAGGGACATTCATCCTTGCGAGGTGTATAATTAACAGCACTGACCTTTTCCTGCAAACAATTTCTCTATTTAGCAAAGCTGCAGAGGAAAGCCTCACCCACAGAAGGCAGTAAAGTCGCGGCCCCAATAGGAAAACAGTGAGTTAGCAATGATATGTATCCTCTAGTTCATGTAGCACAACTAAGTCAAAAGCAGCTGGACTTGTTTTATCTGGAGGGCATCCAAGAGGCATCATCAGCTCTACTGAAAGCAGTAATGATACCATTTAGATGCGTTGTGTTATTTGAAAGCATCTCAGACTTTGGTCAACTTCACCGCTGAACATGAATAATTGCCTTTGCCTCCATCCAGCCCCGGCATCACACTTATTGAACTACTAGAATATCCAATTTCACCCGGTCCAAATGTCCTTTTTGCTGCAGTCTGGCTTGGTTAGATTCAATATTGCGGTGATGTGTGCAATTCCAGGCCCAAATGAATCTCCCAGCGCTAGCCCATCTCAGAAAAGATGTTTCCAGAGATTGAAGCACAGGGATACCAGGTGGAAGAGTAGTGGTGCAAAGTGAGCGAGAGCAATTTGCACTCCGCGGGTTAAACCAAACTTTCTCTGATGTATGGTGGGAAAAAAAGGAGGAATTTGAATCAGCAAGGGGGAAAGAGTGATTTTCTTTGTGAAGCATTTGAGGATTTTTTTTCATTTTTATTTTTTTTCTTCTTTCTACACTGGATCTAAAGATACCGCCGAGACTTCACCCAACGACAAACACCGCCACAGCTCTGGGAGAACCGCTGAAGCCTCACTTAAACTTTAACAAGGACTTTTAATATGTAAACAAACCCCAACATAAAAAATTATTTTAATGACCTGCACCTATAATCTCTTCTAGTAAAACTCAGTTATGTTGTTTTAATGCTACAGGGCAGGAAACCAAGGTCCAAGGAAGCTGCTGTGTCCTCATCAGATCTGGAAAAGCACAGGCTTATAAGTGGCACACATCTTTACCCAGTGAAAAAAATAATATTACAATGACACAGGCTGCCACAACTACATTATAGGTACTTAATTAAGCAGCAAACATGACAAATGAGCCACAGTTTTTTTTATTTCCTTTCAACATAAAAAAAATGGAGACCCTTTCTGGTTATAACAAAATATGCTCAGACTTTATTCACATTAACAGCAGTAAAATTAAAAACGTAGCTCCGAGGTGTTCAGGAGAAAAAGAACATGGTGGAAGCTAAACTCTGACTACAGTTGTTAGCTCAGCTCAACATTAGCTGAAGCTTCACTCACAGAAATGTTGTAAAGAGACTCATTATCCCACACAAGGTCCCTTTCAGCTCTGGAGCTATTCTTAGGTGATGCTTGTGAGAATTCTAGTGTTCATACAGATTAATCAAACACATATCTAAGTTCTGCTGTAAGTCTTCTCTCATTCTACGACCTGCTAATGCTTTTGATAATTTTTCGGGATGTAAGTGGGTTTTACTTTCTTCCTCGTGTGGGTGTGGCTCAGGAGGTCGGCCACTAACCAGAGGATTTGGTGGATTGATCCCTGCCTCCGCGAGTCTGCATGCGCTAGTGTCCACGAGCAAGGTGCTGAACACCAAACTGCCTGTGCCCGCAGAGTGTGGATGGTGTGTGATATTGGAACATTCTGAAAATGTCAGGAATTCAGTTTTTTGTGCCCAAACCGAACCTGACCCCACTGTTTTCCCTGATTACAGGCGAATGCAGTGTAAAAGCTAGAGGTCAATCACGTAAACATGGACCATTTGAAAAGAATACAAATTTTGGTCCAAACCATTGCCCTCATTTGGTCCTGATGGGCTCGGGTCAGGTATACACACTTGAGTGAAAATGTGTGAATGTGATTTGCTCTGAGAAATGGTGAACAATACTAAATCAGTTGTGCATATATATTACATTAGCCATTGCTCCAATAGGGCATGATTTCAATACAAAACTCATTCTACTTTAATCTGAATTCAATTTTCTTCTTTCCCGTTAAGTACACCACTGCTTTATCCTAACAGAGTTTGCTGGTTATATAAGAAGCTAATATGTGTTTTAGAGGGTCAGACTTTTTAAATCAGTTTGGCACACTTTGTAGGATACATACTAATGCCATTCAAATGGCCCTTCCTGAGTGACTGGGTTTGAGATTCTGGCTGTGTTGCGTCCTGTAGTGTCCACTTCAGTCAGTGCTCAGGCTCACAGATGTGTCAGTGGCTCCGATGCGGCTTGTCAGGCATGCTCTAGCTTCCGGCTAGCCTGGTCCAGCCAGCCCCAACCCTCCTCACACTCCTGGGACCGCACACAGACAGCCATCACAACCCTGGTCTCTCTCTGTCTCTCATTCTCTCATCTCCCTTCTCCTTGTCCCTCAAGTCTTGCCATTGAAGTGTGAACATCAGGATTAGGGAAATGACAGGAGGAATCTACAAAGTTGACTATGTGTCCTTTGGGTGTGTCTTCTATCCTGATATGTGGACTTGAGACAGACAGCATGTTCCTTTTTCTTTTTTGCTCCCTCATGAAAAGTTGAACACACAATATTCGTATTTATTGTTCATCATATTCACTTCAATCAGTTTCGACATAAACTCCCACCCCCAAAAAACTTTAAAAGGCCTTTGCCTTAATGTGAGGCCAATCAGGAAACCTTTTCATCTACAGACCAGGAAATAGGAACACGCTAGATTGGCTCACATCACTTAATGTCATTACCGCCTGAGGAGAAGCTGTCAAAGATGAGTTTTCACAGAATTACACCTTCATTGCCTATGGTGCTCCCATGGGTATGGCTCTCCAAAACAAAGCGGCCATTCTCCACACATTCATAGAATTCCATTTCTACATGGCGGCTTTCACTTGATTCTATTCACTTCACTAATTTCAGGAAATGATTAAAACCTGACTGCAGAAAATTGGCCTCTGTTACCCTGAATCAACTCCGAGCTCGCTAAGACTCTCTGCATTCCCTCTATTTCCCCTCCCATGTTGAATCTAACTTGTCAGTAAATCTTAACTCGTTTTCTATATGCCGTGTGTGTATGATTGCCCAGGGAGGGCTATTTGGCATTTGCAAAGTTTCATTTGAGTTAAATTGTTGAAAGCAAGGTAAACCTTTGACCCTTTTACACTGCTCAGTGAGATTTGGCTGCCATGTGGTGCTTTGTTCCTTCACCAGAACGGCCATATGAGCCATTGTAACAATAGTAAATTGCAGCAGGAGAACCAACGCATGGGTTGCAGTCTATTCATCAGCGCTCAAAACGTTTTATGGCAGACTACTGCAAATGGAGAAGCTGCCAGGTATAAAAAGAGTGTATGAATGGTCTTTTTCTTGCTTCAACCTGTGTGTTTATTTCTTCAACAAAATAAAAGGGCAAGAAAGTTATTTGTTATTACAAATGGCGACTGTAGCCATTGGAACAACTCTAAAGTGCCTTTATAATGTAGCAAATAGAGGCAACCATTGCTGGCAGGTATTATTACCATCACAACAGGCTCTTCTGTCTGGTAGATAGACGCCTAATTATGCCCGTTGTTAATTTAACTCTGCTTATTCTGTTTATACATGCATAAACAGTTTTTATAAAACAAAAGGTTAAGCAATTGTATTGTCGAACATCTGTCTCTTTATCACAAGATGGCATCACTGTTGACTTGTAATGTAATTAAGATTTAAAGAATACTCTGGCAATTACCTGTCTAATGGGGCGTTTATCAGCCCTCATTCTCCAAGCTGTCTGTCTTGCTGGCTGGCTCACTGAGAGGCAGGCAGATGTATATGTAATTGGTGCCAATAGAGAAGACAGAGAAGCGTCTTCGCCGGGACAGTGGTAATCCCTCGGGAAAAAAGTCTTCAGGCCTGATGACTCCGGACCTCTGAGTCCCCTGCGCTTCTCGTCCTTGTGGAGTCGATCAAAGTTATTGGAGGAGAAAGAGATATTTCCCAGTTAGGAGCAGTTCTCGATCACCTCACCCACCAGCAAGCCGGGGACCCCTACCTCTTCCTGTCACTCGGGCATGATTGGTGAAAGGAGGGCACCACAGGCAGCGGGCGTGTAACCACATGGAACAATCCATATTCAGTGGTGCAGTGATGTGAGGGGGTTACCCTTTTCTATCACTGGAGACACCTGAAAGACGCCCTGCAGCATTGCCTTGACATCAGGTATGAACCCCGCTTGCCTCCCGGGGCTCGGGGTCAGGGTTGAGTGACATCTTGTCTTTGCTCCAGTGGATGGTGCCGACTGATTGTGGCACAGGAGTGTGTGTGTTTGTGTGTGTGTGTGAGGTGCAAAGGTTGATGGGGGTATTAAAAACAGTTAGGGGGTTGGTTAAAGAAATGCAAAAGGGCAAGAAAGGTGAAGAGAGTGATTAGATAGGCCAGCACAGGCTGAATTGGTTTTCTCTCAGCGTAATAGAACCAGATCCACCTCTGCTTGATATTCTGCTGCTGGAGAACGCTGCTTATTTAAAATGGTGGGAACGTGTGTTTGGACATCAATAGTAGTGGTGGTATCATCCATCCAAATGGCCCCTTAATCCACCTTAAAAAGCACTTTCACAAGGTTATGCACCTTCTCTTAAGCATTATAAAATTGATTATCTTTCTAAGACTGTTTTTATTTAACTGCAATAATATTTGATGTAAACCTGCATATTTTTACTTGTAAACTGCCCAGCACTTCATAAACATAAACGAGTGAGCTGGGGTTTGAGAGAGTGTAGGTGGATGACAAATGTCGCCCAGTTTTTCCTTTTCTTATTTTTTTTAAATCAATCTATGTGCTGCATAAGCTGTGAATGTTATTTAAAAGTGAAATAAGGAGGGGTTTTTTCTATAGTGTATGGTTGTGCATTTAATGAGTGTCTTTCAAAATGCTTCCTATACAATCGTGTCCTGAGGCACCTTTTGTTATTAATGATCAATATGTCCAGCAAGTTAAGTTTTAGGAAGCTCATGAGTCAACAGTGAAGCTACGATGTCTGTGTGCTACTGAAGTTATAGAAGTCTTTAAAACCTTCATATGTGCGTATGTACATTAGCCTGTGGGTGTATATATTGGATTTTTATTATTTTTAGTTTCTTTCAGGGACGGGCATGAAACAATATTCATAATTATCACATCATTTTAACATAATTTGTATCAATGGCCAACAAAACAAATGTTATAATAATGGGAAATGTATCTGTCTGACTGATACAAAATCTTTTTTTTATATAGTTTGTTTTCCAGCCCTAGTTTATATTTTTGTTGTTTTATATGTCAATTGCAACACCCTGCTTTTGTTATTTGATAAACACGTATATGTGTATGTATCACATCAATTTGAGGTTGTGTCAGTTTCAAATCCTGTGGTGGGACTGGTGACCAGTCTTATATGATTTAAGATGTCGTTGTGCATTTTGTATTCATCTAAAGAACATTGTCACCTGGCTGTTACCTCCGGCATGGCCAACGCTCAATCTCACCATGGTAAAGAAACCGAAACTATTTATTGGGATTTGTACCAAGATCTAATATGTTCATCCTTGGTTCATGCCCAACCCCCAAAAAATTTTCAGGGAAATTTGTTCAGAATTTTTTTGTGTAATCCTACTAACAGACAGACACACATCAATGAACACAAAACTTAATTTGGGGTTATAATCAGTGAAAATCAGAGCCGTGTGCAACCTGTAATGAAAGTCATTTTTCCAAGCCAAGTCCCTTCCTCCGTGTTCTTGGTTTGGATGTGAGTGCACATTTAGTTCACTTATTTAGATGAATTAAAATACGTGCTTTTTCTTCGGATGTAAAGTTTGCATCAAATTGAGATGCATGTCAAGTATGAACCACCACACATTGATAGATGTAACTTGGATTAGCGTGTGCGTGGTTGTGAAATTCACAGCGCCATGAATCTGCATCGGTATTCAAAGTGACCTTATCATGCCACATTTCAATTGTAAATAATGTACCTGTGAACTTTTCACCAAATATTCCAGTGGTTTGTGATGTCTGAATCATGAGTTCATCTCCTTCACTGGATCCTACGATAACAAGGTGTTGTGTTTGATAGAAGCTCCTGCTTTGGTAGGTCTGTGTGACTATTGCATTTTTTTTTTTTCTGTCACTGTCCGCACTTGTCCATTAAATATCTGACAAATTGTATTGACACACACCAAATCCATAGTCCAACATTGTTGAAGCCACGAGGAGAGCAAGTGAACATCAGGAACTATGTTTCCTCACATTATTATTCGATTTATCAGAAGTCAGAATGTCTAAGCCTTGCTCTGAATGACTGGCTGCCTGCAGTGGAGTGTTTGAGTAGCATTTGGATTTTATTGTTTGGTTCAACAGTATTAATTTACTGTGAGATTATTTTATGTTAGATAATTATAGTAAAACCCTGCCAACGTATTCAGAGTTTACCAGGTGGAGTGATTTTTATCAGTTCTTCCATCAGGTCATTACCTACACAAAAAAAAATTCTCATTTGTTTTGAGGTAATATTCTGGTGGGGGGGGTTATAGGCTCCAGTGTCTTGGCCTCATCTGAGGCTGATATTACTGCCCTAGAGCTGGTTTACTTATCACCTGCATTCAAAGTGTTGGTAGTACATTTCTTAGTCTTATTGGGGGCGAGACAGTAACTGGCTCAAATTGTGTGTTCGTACTCATTTTTGTTACCTCTTTAAGAGCTTATCCAGCTAAAACACTGACCTTATCAGCACAAGTAGACCTCATAGGGTTTGAAACATGACATCGGCGTTCTTGGAGGGTCCTGTGGGGCTGGGTGTGGATTGTTTGGGTCTCTGAGGAGGAAAAGGGTATTCAGAGACGACAAAACCCTTTTACATCCTCTGAGTATCTTTATAAAAGATATAGATTCACATCAGAGGGAATGATAAACCTGTGACACCTGTAACCAGCCTGACACGTAGGAGCGATGTGCTCACAGAACCACAGACTGTCTGCATCGCTCCATGTTTCTTTACTTGATATTGATGTACTTGGTTTGTTAGCGGAGCAAAAACCAGACAGTTTTATACTTCTATCCCTTTAAGTAGGTTTATCCTCTGAAATTCAATATTTATTTGGAAAGGGAGATAGAAAGTTTACAGATTTACCTTGCGACAACCCCCATCCCTCCTTCCCCTCTCTCTGAGACTCACACAGTCAGTCCTCACCAAAAGGACACAACACTGTTGTGTGGTGCGCACTCTCCTTAAAGGGAAGGATAAGGGAAGTTTAAATCAATGTGTAGTTAAGTCAATCCCCGCTGCTAACACACACACACTACATTTCAATCTCTCCCCCGTTCCAGATGCACCAGACGCATCCAGTCACCAAAGGACCCAATGCTCTCGCCATGGCGAACAAAAACAGATCCATATGTTTTTATTGACTAGTAATTGCAAATTTTTCCACCACAGTGTGGCCTCAGAGTCAGTGCAGACAGTGTGTGTATAACTAAAGCTCATTCTAGAGGCTACATCATGTGATTAAGTGAAACATTTAATCTCATCATGAGGATTCTTCAGGTCAGCTCCACAGGTCTTGTTAGTAAAGAAGAGATTAATATCTCTGGCCCCGAGTTATTTATCTAATTCCCACACGTTATTATGTCTTGGTCACGTAATGTATTTCTATAAGAGATTACACACATGCTCTTCATGCATTTAGCAGCTGTAACTGTTTATTTTTGTCTGGATAATGTGTTCATACTCTGTCCTGATACTTCATAATTTATTAGATTTACTGAGAATAAGATGACTACAATACATAACAATAAAAACATTATTCTGTCTTGAGATCACTGCTACACTGCTTTGAAACTCAAGTAATGTTCACCGTTTCGACCCATTGTGTATTTCTTGAAACAAGTACAAGTGGAAGTGCTGAGCTGTGTGTGGATGACTGCAGACGATGCCTGCTATTGGCCTCTTTTCTTAAATTCCACAATTGAATGAAGCGAGCTGGAAATCATATGAAGTGTGCTCACTCTGCAGAACATGACAGTCATTTAGAACATGTTGCACTCCCTGCAGCAAGATATTTTGAATAGTACCAGTGTCATATCTTGCATGCATGATTTGTACCCCTGCCATCTTTGAAATGATGCTCCCATCTGATTGGGGAATAGGTGTTTTAACTTCAGGGAACTAAAGTGGGGGACTTTGTTTAACCTGTCGAAATACAGTATTATGTCAATGCTAAGATGCCTGGGGATTCTACCTATCATGTTTCTTACTATATATTGGTTCTTATTATTATTTATTGCAGTTTTTACTTACTTCCTATCTTCATTCACCTCACTCTACCTTAGTTTATCTAATTTTGCCTGATGAGTTTTTCCCATTTGTAAAAACCTCATTACAAGTTCAGCCTCTCATTTTTGTGACAATCAAAACCAACCCTGAAACACATGTTTTTTTCTTCTTAAGTGGTTTATGAGAAAACCAGACGAAATAGCAAAAAAGAGCAACTTCTTGTCTCAATTCTGACAGCATGCTGGGAAAGTGTGATCGAACAAAGCATAGAGTTTCTTTGTTTTCACATTGATTATTCAAAAACCAACCCGCTGGAAAAAAAAACACCAATCTGAAGCTTTTACTGAAGTAAGAAACAAAACAACAATGTTAAAACAAGCACGATGGTAAAGTCATGCATTTAGAATGCCATTTAGGTGGCCTTTTACTGTTACACTTTTGAATGTTGTGTTGAGGCAGTAGTTGTCTGTGTAGCATTTGTTTTGTTCACGTATTATCACAGAAGACCATTTCGCCAGCTCCTTCAGATTTAATGGGTATGACACATCTCATGTTAGCTGTTGGTGATGTTGGAGGACATGTAAGTCAACCGTAATTTTATTTTATTGCAGGAAGAATAATTGCTGTCATTGTCTCGATGACAGTAATTAAATACGGCCATGCAGGTGAAGCTTTCCTAATCTAGCTATTTGTTCTAAAATGCCAAATAATTTCTGAAAGACCGAGGTTTGGTAAATTGGAAGTAAAGACTGCACCTTCGGCTCAACCAGACGTGACCAGGGAGCCAGTCTGCCAGAGTTAGGATTAGAGTAGCCAGGAGCTTCAGTGTCGCACCACATGAATCAACCACATCACTCTCATTGGCTCAAGTGTGTATTTTGCAATTGGACAACTCTTGTTTCATTACATTTACATTTCAATTGTTGTTTTCCTTCTCACAAAATGGTGTGAAGAAGAATGATGTGCAGAAGGGGTTGTTAATAAAGGGCTCTACTGGGGAAATTATTCTGCATATGCATGAATGGTAATGTTGTGGTATACTGCATGTACAAGGTGGAATCCAACTAATATGTTTATGTGTGAAGGACAAACCTTCAGGGCCTACCGCTTTACATCTGACATGAGACCCAGTTTGGTGCCTGTGACCATTGTGAAATTCAGGGTGTGTATGGGTCCCGGTGGGAGACCCAACCAGCCCAGTATGCGGGGATGCTATGGGCTACACTCTGTGTAGTGTGAGCAACCAAGACTCAGCCCACACTTCAGGTTGCTCAACTGGAGCACCCTACCTTTCACATTGTGAAGAGGCCTCCATCTCGTTGCTTACTATTGGTTCAATTTTCTTGAAGAAGGAGCCATTACCATTTTGTCATAATAATGTGACTGAGACCAGATAAATGTAGTTCACAACAATGTATCTCCTTAAATGCGAGCTTGTTCAATGCTTGGTTGCTGACTTGTTATCTGTCATTGTGTATATTTACACTTCTCACTGGAGTAAAATGAGCCGATCAATCAAACTTTATTCTATACTATATTATACATTTTCATACAAATGTAGTGCAACAAAATTGTTTGGTTGCATTAGTATTGTACATTTGTTGGACAGAGCAATGTTTACCTGTACAAATATGCTTTAGTGCTAAATGAAATATAAATATAAAATATTAGCTTATTGGACGCAGGTTTTCTGAAGAAAACATTTCTACTTTTCCTTTTCCACTGCTCTTCTATAAAAAACTAAAGATTGGGTGGTCTCCATTTGTTGGGAACACTTTGAATAGAAGTGGTTAAATAGGAGCCAACATCTGATTAGAAAACAACAGTTGCTTTTTGCATGTATAATAGGCTCATATTCCTCTGCAGTGATGGGAAGCTTTTACCTGTCCCATTGTTGTGTTGTACATTTGTTGGTATGTGTTCTGATGCTCAGAAAATGCAGCTTGGTTCGTATGGATTGGTCACTTGGTGGTGGGCTATTAATGCAAGTGGGCTCTGTGGTGCGTCAGGTCAGTGGTTGTCAGGTTATAGCTCCTAATTGATTGATTTTCTTTTATTAGTTATGTAATGAAACCACCTATTGACAACCCAGGCTGCCTGGATCTGACAAATAAACACCACTAGTGGGTAGAGTTTCGACGGCCATCTGTGTGCTTAGATAGCTTTAATTTCCATACATATTACTCTTAAAGTTGTGGTTTTTATAGATTTTTTACAAAGAAGACCTAGGGAAAGTGTGTCTGTGTGTGTGCGTGTTTTGCGTGCTACGTGCTCTGAAATATCATTATACAAACAAGCTTATTCCAACTTTCTCTTAGCTCTCCTGTGAAGGAAAACAAATGTCACAGGCCTTAGGGTAGGCATCTGGTTGAGTAGATCTGTCATCATATTTTATCACCTTTCTATTAAACGTCAGAGGAGGCATTGGTTTGGCCGTGCACCCCCCATGCTGCTTTCCTAATTGGGAACAGCATGTAGCTAGTAACTAACAGCACTGGTGTGTGTTGTTTTCGAGGCAGCATCCAAGTTAATAGTAGCAGATACTCCCCTGTCATGTCAGTGCTCGACACCCTCCTTTTTTTGCTGCAGGCGTCTGCTAATAGGGACCTCGCTCGAGGCGCTTCACCTCACAGCCAGTGTGTCGCTGTATCAACACCGGACCATGATATGCACAACACAACTGAACTTTGTCATTAGCTCCGCAGTGGTCACACAGGCATATCTGCTTGTCTGTAGAATATCGGCTATAACGTGCGTCCTCCTCTTGTAGCAAACAAACGGGCTGCTAATACTGGAAGATGCGATGATTGAGTGTTTTCCACTCTGTAGGCCATGCAGAGGACATTATCAGCCGCAGCATGCTGGTTCAGTGTCTCTTCCAACAGTCTGACCTAGTTACCAAATCGCTCTCACACACAGACGCAGCTCTCCAGTGGGTATTGCAGGGGATAAGCAAAGTGTCATTCCCTCAGCAGTGTCTCGTGGTTCCACTGTAAGGCACGATAGCGACAGTTCAAGGAGACTACAGGAAAGGAGGAAACATTGACTCTGAGGATCCTATTTAATGTGTGTGTGTGTGTGTGTGTGATGCACATGCTAGCTGACTCCCCTCTTTTCTCTGTGGCAGAGCTGCTCTCGAGCACACATAGCTCACTGTTCGTCCCGGTTCAGCCTCCACTCAATCAGCTGACGCTAACATTCGTTCTCTCCCCCCTGACCTCCCCCACTCAGCTCCATCCCCGCTCTCTCCCCTCTTACAGTGGCTCTCGCCTTCATATGACTCTTCCTTTTTTATGTATTTTTTTAGTTTAAATGCACGATTTAGACTGTATCCACTACTACTTTCCTTTCAATTGAAAACACATCAACTCTGCTATGGACACTCCTGGTGTCCACACACAGTCTTAGAGCTGTTTTAACCGGAGAAGTCTGGAAACGCTTCCTGACCTGGTCTTGTTGGTCACGACCTAGCCATCGCTGATTCATCAGGGTTGTATCACATGACCCGCTTCCAGCAGAAAACGAGCTGCATTACCCTCTGCTACCAGTGCAGATCGCAACACGGTTGATCGATTATAAGTGTTCCAGACCCTGTGGTCTTCACTAACAGATTTATCTGAGTCAAATGCCTGCATTTTCCAAATATACATTTGCTTACATGTGCAGTAGACAAGCTATTCAGTGAACGTGAGTGGAAACGTTATATGGTTTTATACAGTGGGATGGATGTAACCTTACATTTTTCATTTTGTGTGGCTGTTCTTTTTATCCTCTCAGTTTATACACTGAAATTAAATATAAACCAAGTACATGGAAAAAACTAATAAAAATGGGCATTCCTTTTCATTGATTATATTGTATTTAGAGACGCTCTCTGTCTGTCTTTACCAGTGACCAGCTCTTATTAAAAACTGGTCATCGGGTTATAAAGCAGCCACAGGCTATATTTTCTCTTCCACATTTTTGGCAACAGTGACTGAGGAGGAAGGAGCGTGTATTTATCACATGGTGCTTTAAATATGTTTGTGTTCTTCACTGTATCTCAAACAGGAGGAGGTTTTTAAACGGTGTGTGGGTGTTGGAGGTGCCCACATTTCTCAAAGACGGTCCAAAGGATATAGTGTGAGTGATCTGCCCATGTGCTGTCAAGCATGAGCCTGTACTGTGTAATGGGAATAAATAGCCTGTTTATGGGTTTGTCTGTATGCATACAGAGGGGCCGTACCCTTGAGGCTAATCTGCCTGAAATTTACATTGATGGCGAGTGTCTGGAAGAGGCCGTCGGCAGAATTGTTGCCCAAGGCGTGAAAACTTGCATCTGGCTGAAATGTTTTTATTCTTTTCACCTACTCCTTAAAACCTGCATAACTTACCACTTGCTGTTTTTTTTCTTTATGCAGACTGTTTTGTCTAGTTATGGGAGAGAAGGTGTCTTGTGCAAGTGTTAAGTACAGGGCCTCGTGCCAAGGATGGAGCAGGCTCTGGAGGTGTAAGGCTGAAGTGAACAGCTGAGGCAGGGGCCTGCAGCAGAGGCACAGAGCCATCATCTTTGGCCAGGGCTTATGTCAGGGTTGTGGCAATGTTTGCCATGCCGCGCAGCCCCGGGGATGGAGTGCAGCAGTGGCTCCCACCGCTGTCTGCTCCCCCTGTCCTCCTGGTTGTGAGACACTCTACTGCCTCGGAGCTGGGAGCCGTGGCATGGCATGGACCCGAGCTGGCCTACCTGCGTCTGCCCTTATCCCATCAACCAGCTGTGGCGGCTCCATATGTGAAGAGACAAAAGCGTGGGTGTGTGTCTTTGTCAAGGCTTTCACTATTGGAAAACCCCAATGTGTGGTCATTTGTTTCCAGATTTGTTGTGGGTTCAATCTATTATAATGCAGAGTGTACATTTCAACCTAACCACAATATTACAAATTACAGAATCTGGAGAATCCACGATGACGGCTCACAGTGCCATCATGTCGTTCAAAAGCAATTCCTCCAAGGGGGTGACAGATACAACTTTCCATTTCGCAAAAAGACATGTTATCCATCCGCCAATTGTTTTGCAAGAGATTTGAAAGAGACCTCACTTCCCTTCTCACTACAGCTGCATAATGCTGACAGTGTGTCTTCTTAGTTATGCCAATATTTTCTGCCATGCCGTCTTATCAATTTCTTAATTTCCAAAGGGAAGCAATACAAAAACGATAGCCGTAATCCTTTTGTTGTTCGCTGCTTTATCATGAAAAGGTTTACTCAGAACGCAGCACAGGAATACCTGTCTTCAGCATATCCCTGCTTTGCATTCACACAGTCACATGTAGTTTACACCTGGGTGTTGCTTTGTATGACCCCAATGCTTCACAGTATAGGCAGCAGCATTACTCGAGCTGCATGGCATAATTCAAATTTTGTATTCTTATTGTCACCGAATCTCATGACAAGACCAAAGCCAGGAATGTATCAGCCTGTGTGTCGGTACTCTCGAGCTCCCCAGCCTATTTGTGGCTCTCGGCTACAGCAATGTTTTTATTCCAATTAAATATATGAAGTCTGTTAATCTATGAAAAACTGCCAAATGTATAAGAAAGGTTAAATAATTACCTAGCATCCTTAAACTGCAGTTTTTATCAAAGAGTAGACATTTTTGGGGCACTATTTTCAGCTGTGGATTTGGAACTACTGACCTGAGTAATCAGGAAGGTGTATGCGATTACATTGATGCCGAGTGTCTGGAAGAGCCCGTCAGCACACACGTGCATGTTGTTTGCTGCGCCTGCGTCTTGGAGACTTGATAACTTTGCTTGATGCTGGACACTATCAACTTAATCATCAGGGTAATAACTCTAAATAAACGTTTTACTTGAGTAGAAGTACAAATAAATAGACATAGGTGTATTGCAAGTAATCATTAACCTTTCCACTTGATTTAAAGTAAGTACATTCCTGCTCAGATGAGTAATCGAATATAAATCGACTAAAGCAAAATAGAGACACATAAGATTTGTACTTAAGTATAGTAACAAAGTAATTGTATATACATCCCACTACTGACTAACCATCTGTAATTTTACAATCTTATACCGTTAAACAGGAAACCGTTTCAACCCTAGGATCAAGTAGTGGTTATATTGTTTACTAAAAAATGAATTAGAATTACTATTAAATGTTGTGTGTTGCTCAGAGGCACATATCTAAGGGACAGTACACCTTAGGGTTAGTGTGAAATCTGAGTAGAAGATTAGATTCTACTTAAATACCCCAGTGGATATTTGAGCCGTAAAATCCCCACCAGGATAACATTGTAGTAGCAACATTCCTTATATGTATTTGTATAATAAAATAGAATATTTCTTCAAAATTGCAAATAGTTAAGAAGATGTATGAAGCAATGACTTCATTATCCTGGGAGCCAAGTTAAAACCTGTCTCCTGACACATACTTTAATATGTAGTGGTAACAGCCAAAGGTGTAAATTCAGTCACGTTGCAATATGCTTTATGAGCCTTTCCCTGATTATGTATCCCCTCCTACCAGCACAGTTTAGGTTTAATTTAAATAAAGTGGTCCGATTTATGCATTTTGAATAATGAACATCAGTTTGCATTTCCCGCTCAGAATACCACATGCCCACACTGACATCAGACCAGCACGTGCACATAAGCATGACACCAGGCTTTAATATAGAGCTAATGCTAATTTTAAAAGTCCTTTATTGTGTATGTGATACAAAAAGTCATAGTGTAACTGAGAAAGTTAACTGGAGGTTATTTGATATTTCATGATCAAAAAGGAAAGAATTAATAACTGATATAATTATGTGTTAAAAAACCTTCTTTGAGTTGGCATTCTAATTTTATTCTAGAATTACATTAAGGCTACCCTGCCAATGAAGAGTCATTCCAGGAAGTGACGTGTGGTTCAGTAAACATTTTTTTATAGGTTACACTATTATCTAAGTAGCCATCCCTCCTGTTGTCAGTGGGACTAATCTATAAACTGTATTGTTTCTTCTCGACGATCCATGTATTATCTTTTGCAGACTGGTATGTATTTTTGTTTACCATTACTTGCACATAAATACAGCTCTTCCCCGACATCCAATTACCTCCGAGCGCCACAATCTTTCCTCAACACCCTTCCTGTCTTTAGCCAATCTGTGCTCTTCAGATCAAACAAGCCAAGAGCACGCTGCTTATTTCCAGTGTCCTGAATACATTCTCGATCTCAGCCGTTCACCGCACAGCACCCACTTATCTTCCGTGTTACCCAGAGTCACCCCCTCCGTCCCGCTGACTAAGGCCATGCGGCCCCCTCCTTTGTCCTAGATCCCTCTCAGCAGGATGCAGCATTCTCACTAACAACCATGGGGTCCATTTGGGCTTGCTCCAGTTACCACCCAAAAGAAAAGATGTGACGCAAACACTGCTTGGACACAGACAAACACAAATACAATGGAGGGTTTTTCCTCCTCCTTCTTTACATTACACATGCATATAGGTACATTCACATGGAAACATATATATATATATATATTATTTGTCCTGGTCGACCTCCATGTTAAATGAGCAGTAAATAGCACAGTGCCTATATTGTCCTTTTGGCCTTCTCAGTACACTAAAAGGCCTGCTAATGCTTTCTGCCCTGTCTACCATTTATTTAACGCTCCAAGGCACAGGAGCGCTGCGTAAAGAAATGCCCTTAGGTCCAATGTAGAGCACACAAACGCACGCAAAGGCACATGCGCAGGTGCACTTACAGACTCTCTATATCCATCGGACTCTTTAATATCAAGATATACAGACCTCAATATGTAGAAAAACGATAACATAATCGTCAAACAAATTCACATTTTTAAACTGTAAAGAGGCACAAAGTTTGATCACAAAGAAAACCTCTCACATGTCCCATTATTTGTGTCTGCCCTCACGCACACAAATACTCAGCAATAAACACAAGCAAGACTGCCCCTTGGGCCCCTCTGGAAACCAGTCTACACAAATACACGCCTGAATGGAAAAAAAAAACTCAAAGACTTCTCATCTTTATGTTCCTGTTTTCCCTTGACCTCTCCGATTGTCATTCGTTCAATCCCTCTCTTCATCTCATTTCTATCGATCTGCTATCCAAGGTCCAAGTTTCAGAAGGGAGAGTTGCATAAGGGCAAAGGGAGTGCAAACACACAGCTTGCGGCTGTCTAATTCAAAGCTATAAAACCGCTTTTGTGCTTGGAATGTCACCAAAAAATAAAAGACTGCATGTGAGCGAAAACACACACACACACTCACACACTCACACACTCACACACTCACACACTCACACACTCACACACTCACACACTCACACAGACACACAAACTCATGCAGTAGCCTCACAACCAACCATCTAAGGCTTCTGCAGCTTCCCAAGGTTTTGATTTGTGCTTTCCAGAACAGAAACGTGTGTAGTGGTGCTGTCCAAGGTCCTGACCAACTGATGTAACACAGGAGCTGTCCACAGTTCTGAAACCTGTGAGGGCCTCTGCATGAGGTTTGGTGGCAAACACTGAGCTGGCTTTAGGCTACAAATACCACTGCTAATGACAAACAGAACTTGTGGTTTTTAAGTGACATGTTATAAACTTCTGCAAACTTCAGTATTTTTCCAATGCATTTCGTTGCACATAGTGCACTGCTCACGGCACCTTTTTTTAAGTTGAGTTGCTCAAACAGTTGTTTTAAATGTAGTTTTCACTTTTGCAAGGTGCAAAGTTATCGTATATACATGAAGTGCAAGGAGATGTTATAGAGCTGGGTCAGGGACAGCATTTCCATGGTTCAGCCTGAGTCATGACGCTTGTGGCAGACCCACCGTTTAATGTGATTTCTCCGACTTCTCCATACTTAGCAATGTGGGACACAGTTCAAGAGCTCAGACAGAATATGTCAAGGGAGCTGTGTGTGTGTGTGTGTGTGTGTGTGTGAGTGGTTGTGGCTGTGTGTATGACAGAGTGTGCATGCTGGTCTGATGGAGTTTGTGTATGCACAGAGGCTTTGTGTGTGTGTGCGTGTGTGTGTGTGTGTGTATATGTATATATATATATGTGTGTGTTTTTGTGTGAATGTGCATGCGCTCACACTAAGTTAGGCGTAACGATGGATTCAAAGGGAGCCTTTGAAGTATTTTGATGTTCCCTGGCTGCTCTCTTGCCAGTTTCCTAAATAGGTCAGAGTCTCTGCTCCCTGCCTTCTGCACTGTGCTGGTTGTGCTGCAGCCTACCGGAAAGTGTCAGAAAGGAAAAGCAAAATAAAACCATCTACTAAAATTCACGTTGTCGCATTTGAACCAAAAGTGTGACCGTCTTGATTGGTTGTTTGCAAGATGTTCAACAAGTGCGGCTCTTGGACCTGGATGCTGTGGACGTTTAAGTAGAAAAATTGGGGAAAGTGAGACAAGTAGAAAGGTAGACAAATGTTTAGAGAGGAAAAAATAGGTAGAATGAGGTTGTGAAGTGAGGATGGCACAGAGAGGACAGATGTAGAATCAGAAAGGTTGTGAGTGCTGGTCCTGCAGGCCATCTGTCCACGGTGCTGAGTTCTGGCTTTGTGCTGCTGTTCCATCAAGGCCAGTCATTTGCATCTTCCAGCCTGCTGCTTAATTTTGTATCTGGAGGAAGCCTTTTCTCAAAGACAGTCAGTCATGCTCATTTCTGTGTGTGTGGAGGGGCATGTCTGTCATGCACGCATGCCTATGTGTGTGGTTCAAATTTTTGCGTTTGGTGAAGGTCTTGTTGCAGCCTCCACAGGTGCCAGGGTGATTCCACCACAGGGCCAGACTCGGACGTGGGTGCCAACTCTCCACAGCAGTTGCCTTGTGGCACAGCAGAAATGTTTTAGGGTGGTCTAAACTTAGAATAACAGGTGTCAGTTTGTTCTCTCTCTCTCTCTCTCTTCTTTCCCATGTAGAATTTAACATGAGCACATAGATACATGCAGGCACCTTCCGCTCACCATTCCCAGGGACCCTGTTAGCACCTCCTCTTCTCCTCCTTCTAATAGGAGGAATAAATCAGGGTGAGTGAAGTGCTTGTTTTAGTTGCCAGTGCTGGCATGTCCAAACCTTCAGAGGAGATGTGGGGGGAATAGTGTGATTTATTGTCGAGTGGCACGAAGCGAACACATTCTGCCATGGGAACAGGACGGACACCCCCACAGAATTTGATTTGCCTTCTGTGGGGCTGGACCGTGTAAGCAAATAAGGCAGAACCCATCGCCTCCTTGCTCCGACACACACTAGCACACACACACCCTTTCTCTCGACTGAAGTACCACTGGGGACAAGCCAGGGGAGATCAGAGCGGGAGGCTGGTGTACGAAGGAGGGAACTATTTTATGTGTTACGAAAAGCCAGGTCGCTGTTTCCCTCTGCTCCACCCTACTCATTGAAGGCACAAAAAAAAAGGCCCAGAAGTGGAACTCCTCTCTGATCCTTCCCTTCTTTCCTTCAATGGTCCCTCCCCATCTGGACACATCCAGAAATGCTCGGCCCCCTCCTGGGCCTCTATGATCCCCTCCATGTCCCTGCCGTGGAGAAAAGACGCCTTACATCCTCACACATATTTGTCCAATTTTCTGACACTCACAGTCCCACACAGATGTAGGGGTTTGTGTCAAAGGCACCATCACCCACACACCCACCTCTGCACACATACACACTCACTCACACACACACACACACACACACACACACACACTATCATCTATCTACGTGCACATAACTCATATGTGTCACTGCTGTACATCAAAGTCTTCCTGCATCAGAGTATCTAACTTATCATTACAAAGACATACTCTCACATGCAACCCATATGTGTAATCAGTTTCTTTTACAGATGATGCACATCTTTTTAATCACGCATCACTCTCAGATTAGTTTTTTCTTTGGCCTGTTTTTTTTCCGTTCTGTCTTTGTTATGCAGCAACGTTCTGCAAAATAACCACAAGATTAAATGGAGCTAACCCGCAACCAGACAGATGCCCTATCATATTTGAAGTATGGCCACCTGTTTTTTTTTTTGAAAAATGAGCTAGTGTATTTGAAGCATGAGCGTCGGGTCTGCTTCCCTCCACTGTTTATCTTAGTTGACTTTCCATTGGGGATTATAATGCCTGTGTCAGTGGACACGCTAATAGAGATCTGTGAGGTTAAGACTATTGTATACATCAATGCCTGGGATCTTTGCTCCACTATTATAGGCCTGTCACCTTACCCCAGGGATTAAACAGGTTTTAGATGAAAGAACAGCTTCTTACAATACACTGCTGAGGGGTTTTAATCTCGACAAACAACACCTTCATATAAGGTTTTGCAGCAGACTGTCATCGACGGATCTCTCAGAAGAGACTGTAGGGGCTCAGTGAAGGCCTGCCACCGGCCATGTGATGAGGATTAGTAAGAGTGAATCTACCTGGAAAATATTAATGCACCAGATGAAACTGTCTGAGTCTGAAATAAGCATTACGTAATGGCGGGGTTGAGAAGGTTACTCTCAAAATGTCATCTGTATCTGAAGAGAGATTTGCTGCTAAAGATTGCATGGGTAATATCACATTTTTGTGACATTTAAAGAGCTCTACCAATCTGTATTACATCCCGGTAGAATGCTCGCAGGCATGGCCATAGGGATGGTAAGGTTGGTTGGTTGACCTGTCAGTCTGTCACCTAGTCCACCACTTTGAGTCAGACTAAAATACGGTACCTTAACAACTATCAGATGAATTCCTATTTCTCAGAAGTTGATGGTCTCTAAATCACTTTAATAACCTTCATCTTGTACCATGAGCAGGTCAGATCTCTATCGTGTGTAATGTCTCAAAATCGATAGTATTGGATAGATTAGCTAAAGTCAAGGGTTAAGGGCAGAGAATGTTGCACCTTGTTAAGCCCTCTGAGGCATATTGATGATTGAAATATATTGGATTATATTTTAATAGTTGATTGAGTGTTACGTGCAGACTTTTGTAGTATTGTTAAGATGTACCCATATGACTTTGGTACAAAGTCCTGACTTTTTCTTAACCTGAGGTTGACGTTTTTAGCTTTTTGTGAAACTCATGCACTGCCCATTCTAATCCTGTCTGTTAGGAATGTGCTGGTTGCAGTTTCCTTTCAGAACCCTGAAGTCTAACTGGCGCTCCTGCTGTTCCCCAGTTTAGATGTCTCAGAAACGCTTTATTGGTCAACCATAAATTGTGCACATGCAAATTGCTTTAAGGATGAATTATTCAAAAATTCTAATAATGTAATAATAATCTTTTTCTTTAATGTGATATGTAGTGCAAAAATGACCCACTAAATCTGGCTCTTAATTTCATTCTATGTGGCACATGGATAGAGTTTTTAGGCTCATACAGCAAAACCTATGTCTGTAGGTGAGTTGGCTACATTTGAGTCAGAAGACAAATTTGCCCATTTAGTTTGGCGAAAAGTGATGCGTGAACAGTGAAAGTTGTGAATGTGAGGATAATTTAAATGGGGCAGAACTGAAAATTCCATCATTTTATTTCTATGGGTAAAAATTGTCAGCAAAACAATTTAACAAATTATGAGACCTACCGCTGAGAAAACTCACTCCAATCATCTACTAATCGATCTACTACTAATGGGGCAGGGTAGTCTTGTGGCAAAAAAAGTAAGTGAGCATAAGAAAAATGAAACTTTGGCTATTAAAGGAAAAAGTAGTGGATTTTCTTACTCTGCAATCTCATCAAAAAATTGCTTTGAAATGCCGTTTTACCTTTTATCATCATTTCTCATGTCCTGGAGCCTAGAAGTAATATTTTTGTTGTGTTGATGCAGAGAGTGAAACATTGGTTGAGAGTAAAGCAATCGGTCCAGTCGGCCAAAATAAATTTATATTAGAAACTTCAGCCACTTCACAGTGGTGCGGATCAGACATTAGCCTCTGTGCAACAACAGCAACGTTCCTTTGGTTTAAGTTTTTCCTTTGCCCAAAGCCATTTCAGACATCTTGAGTGGCTGTACAATACTGAAGAACATTTTCCCGTCACCCTGAGGAAAGGGGTGTGTGTGTGTGTGTGTTTTCCTTTTACTTGCGTGCAGCATGTCTGTGCAAGTTTGCGAGGCAGATGCACGCCTTTTTGTCAGTTTCTGAAATAGCTTTCTGACCTTTCCGTGAGGTTTTTCTCCTCTTTTGTGCTGTCAGCCATATCCTCCTCGCCTAAATCGATGGCTGTAGCTTACGCTCTCTTCCTGACAGCAGGACATGGCTGACGTTATGCATTAATAATGTTTAATAATGATCACAATCGCAATCTAACCATACTACCCCCTACGTGTCTTTCCCCCCTCTCGTCTCTATGTCTCTGTCTGAGAATTTATTCATGGAGAGAGAGAGGGAGAGCAAATTAACCAAATTCCAAATGGCTATGGCAGAGGCCTCAGAGCAGGGTAACAAGTTGAGAGGTAAAAAAAAACCGCCAAACACAGCAGTCTTCATTTGCATTTTCATTTAATTTTTCTTTGGCCTGTAGCGCTGTGTACAGAATCAATTTTTCTAACTCCATTTCCAATATATTACTGAGAGACAGCAGGAAGAAAGGGGAGGTATTGATTGGCTGAGTGTTCATTGTGTCTTCTCACAGATTGCACACTTCATAAGAACAGAGTTGAAATGGCTGTGTGTTTCCTTCTTCTGTGTCTTTATTTCATGTGAAAGAGTAATGACGGTTGTTTGATGTGGCTGAGGTGTGACAGTCAATATACATTTCTCCTCCTGCACAACACAGCCCCTCTTGTTGTGTCCTGACCCAATAACAGCTGGTTCTTCAAGAGCTTTGTGCCGTCAAGTAATACAGCACTTCACTCCAATGAGGAATTATTATTATACCACTACAGCAGGGACATATGAGGGAATATTTTCGGTCTTTCAAGGGGTTCTTGATTGAGAAAATATTGAAAACCTCTCAGGTATTAACTGACACTAAGCTCCTCCCCCAAATAGGGATTGTCCAATCATAGTTTAGCAACTGTAGTTGGGCAAGGTAGGGTAATGTAGTACTTTACCAGGTCTCACTAGGTTTACTCTACAATATACAAACAACTCTGTCAACTAGTGTTGACACTTTGTCTGCAGCATAATACTTTAACCCTATTGGCATTGTAATAGCACATATGTGTATATGGAAGACCTTTTTCATAGTGTGGCTTTAAAACCAATGGAAACAAAAAATAAAAAAGCGGTTGATGGTGTGCAACCAACTCCTGTGGCCTAGATTTATCATTAGCATTAACTAAGTAAAGCTGTTTGATCTGTTAAGATGGACTTACATGCATGTTGTGTGTTATCCGTTGAAGCCAGGCGTGCACGACATTTAGCTATTAATGCAATGCTAAACAGAAGTTGGTATTTTTGGTTTGGCATATTGAAAATTAAAATAAATAGCTGAGTAGGAATACTAATAGGAACATTTATGGAGAAAGCAGGCTCATGAGGCTGTTGAAGAGAAAGTAGAACAATCTTTACCACCCTGAACTCCAGCACTGGCACAGGCGGACATAGATGGTGGGGTCATCACAGTACCGAGTGAAAGAAGAACAAAATTCAAATAACACTGAAGCAGGAGGATATACTGTTTATATCATATACTGTAGCAATAACTAATTTAAATAACTTGCCCTACTTGTGTTTATGAAACTTATATTTTTACAAAAGTAAAAAAAAAGACATCCAAGCTGAATCTTGAGAATGTAAAGTCTTAAACTTGTCGTGGTTTTCAACAACGCCAGCAGTCGATGGCAGCGATTAATTTCACTGCTGCCACTGATGTCAGTCGCCTGTGTTTGCAGAACGAAAGGCTTTTTGCTGAAAATCCTAACACTCATTCACACATTCAGCTGGAAGAGGTAGGCAAATCTGCCTCGGGACAAGTCCTCCACACAAACATCGTATCAATTCAGAAGCCAGTGATTTTCAGCGAGGAGCAGGAACTCCTAATGGAGGTGTATAGGCAGCCAGCTGTCTGTTAGTGCAGCTCAGTGATTGATGGGAGGAGACATGCGCCATTTACTAGCCAAGCTGGAACTAGACGGAATCTCCATCTTCTCTTTCAAAGCAGTCACAAGACGCCTCACAGAGAAAATTGGCCTATTTCCATGGGTTGGGGGACAGATCCGCTAAATTCAGCTCCAGTCACAGACGTACAAACAAGTGCACAGCGTGCTTGTTTACACATGCATGCAAAGACACCTGTGTGCCCATACATGGATGGCAAATAAGACAGGATTATACTGTGGTGAGGAACACAATCAGTATTTCATTGGACTTACACCACTGTGTGTTGTATTACTTTGTAGGGTACAAACGTCACAGCGAAGCATATTCACACGTACAAAAATATGAGCACCAACACCTTTCTGTAATTCCATCTGTCTCAGTTTTACAGTTTCCACAAATGCATGTGTTGGAGATGGTTGACAGTCAAAAACAAGAAACATCCACTTAAGCATTCAGCTTTTTAGATATTATTATACAATTCTTCTTTGTTCCAAATATTTGTATTGTTTTATAATTGATTGTATTTTGACGTGGTAGAGATTCACATCAAAACGAGTCAGTGATTACAAACTGGATAGACAGAGACAATATGCCAGACGACACTAAGGCTTGGCATAATTACCAAATATTATATTAAAAGGAAATGTTAATTTCACTCAATACCGATAATTATAATCACTATAAATGTCATATTTTTTTCTCTTCAGTTTGAGGACTGATCTTTGCTCCTAAGTGAAAGTTGTGGCTTTGCTGTGTAGAATGACAAACACATTGATAAATAGCTGAATATTTCACAAATCTGAGCTCTGTCAGTTAAGTGTAATACTGTTTTATACTGCTGCACAATGCATAACAATTACATTGATATATTGGAGTTATCAGCATATCCCCTGATGTTCTATGACAGAAGGGAACTTAAACCTCAGATGATGTTATAAGTAAAATCTGTTCTTTTAATACAATGTGATAAATACATTGTCAAACTACATTTAATTCCAGATTTTTATTTGGATTCACACTCCTGTCCTCCACACGTGCCTGTTTCTTTCATCAAGATCCATGAATTCTTCCAAGAGAATTTACAAAAAAGTTAAAAAATAAAAGCTCTATCTCCCAATGTTAAAAATCCAGATCTGCACCAAAGTGTAACCGGTTCTTTTCTGACCCATACTCTATCCTTACACCAGGTTTCATGATAATCCATTTGGTACTTTCTGCGTAATCAAAAAAGACCTTAACAAACGAATCATCCCTTCGTTTTAAACAAAAAAGGCTCAGACTTCAGCTTGTGTGGCCTCAGCCACCGGCACATACAATAAGTTGACAGTGTGGCAGTTAATTAAATCACCATCTTGTTCTCTAATATGTCTGCTGTCCTGCGTTGGAACAGACTAAGTTTGTCTCTGTGAGTGACGTACAGCTCGCTGTCATCCACTCATTCATCAAGCTCTCGTGAAAACAATGTGCTGGTTTGAGCCGGCTCCGACGTCCTTGCCGGTGGGACCTGGGAGCCAAAAGACAGATGTGGTCTCATCTCGGCTCATTTGATTTCCGGTGTGTGCCTGGTGCAGCTGGATGGACCGCACATTAACCGAGATCATGCAAAAAAGAGAAGGCTTAATTTACTTAATTTTAAATTAACTTTCTTTGATCGCAGAATATTTCTTATTCCTCTCATCCGTTCCTGGTTCAGTCAGACGGATGTGTCATCTCTGCTTCCCATTAATCCCCCTTCTCTTTGACTGCATGTTAAGTCGTTTGAATATTTGCGATTTCGAAGTGACTGAAAACATTATTTTTGGCAGGTACCCTATTGTTAACGGTGGATTCTTGGTTTTTTTAAGGCGTGGCCCTTAAGGCAGTGAGATATAGTAATTTGCCTTTGACAACATCCTTTACTACCATGGCCCGTCTTGGCAGAACATTTAATGTGACAGAACAGTCTCACTTAAGAGCAGAAACAATGTTTTCTCACCAGCAGTCTCTCTATATAAAAGATACATGGGTGTCTTAATGAATATCTATTATTATTGGGGTGTTAATTGCTTCAAATTGCCTTTTTACACAAGCTATAAAAATTCACACATGCAGCCTCCTTAACTTCCACTTAGTTGTGTTTTTTTATGAGTTCATTAACGGTCAATGCATCTATTTTTACACTTTACACTCAAGTAATTATCCCTTTTAATGCATAACTAAAATGACATTTTCGGTTCCCTGCCAACTTGTTAAGCATCTGCGTCACCTTTTGATAAAACTACATCTTCATTATCCAGGAAGCTGATGATCCACAGTTGCCCCCTACTCTCCAGAAGACATCTGTAGATAACGCTGGTCACTAACCACAGTGATGTATTATAAAGTTAGTGCCCAATTTACAACAGGCCTGCATAGATCTAAATCACCATTACATCTTATGTTAGGATGGATGAGAGGATATACACCAGCTAGATGAATACATTTTATAAATGTGAGCTCACAACCTGTAAAGCAGTACATGTTTGCCAAGGTTCTGCATGCAACAGCTAATGTTACACTAGTTGTTTTTGGTCAATAAATACATCCAAGACATCATCACACTAACGCTTGGTAGAAATTACTTCTTATTTTTTCATGTGTGAAATGCAAATTATATAACATGGTGGTAGTATTGCGAAGGAACACAAATCAAAGAGTTACATATCTTGAACACAAAATATAGCAGTGTCTAAAAATAATCAGTTACATTTTAAATCTGAATAAGGTTTCAATGTTTATATTAATAGGGTTAGGTACAATAAAATCGTCCCTCATTACATTATTCACTGAACCTTTATTTTTTGTTGTTTAGTTGAAGGCGTAGTTTATTTGTTTAGGTTTTTTTTTTTATTTTTACAATATAGTTACAGGCTTGACTGTTTTCTGTGCACTTAGCTGATGCAACAACGATGTCTTCCCCCTCCTATTGTCATTTATTTGTGCATCTGTGTGGATTTGATTCCTCTTTTTGTAACAGTGATACCAGACAGCAGACAGCCCTGTCTGCTTCCCTTTTTTGAATCCTGTTTATCACATTGTATAAAAACCTTCCTTTTAAACTTCTCGTTGTTGCACTCCGAGCCATGTTGCTGGCTGTGTAACCCTCTGCAGAGCTAATAATTTAAACTCTGAGGCCTCTCCGGTCTGAGAAACTCGTTATTTCAAATCTCATGATAAACTTCCACAAAACAAACTCCTAACCCTGTATGATGCAGTGGAAGTTTTGGAATAGTTTTTTATTGCAAGTTTGACTGAGCTGTGGTGAGAAGCAGAAGTAAAATAGCAGGTAATGTTGCTGGTTCCCTTTTGTTTATGAGTAAAATGAAGGACTTTTTCGAATTCCAAGTAAATCGCCTAGCAAACTTTCTAGATTATTACCGCATGAGTCTAACAGCAAAGTTTTACATTTGCTGTCATGATTTTCTTTTTATCTCTGTGTTCATCAGCTTTGCAAAACTTTTTGCTCAAGATTTCCTCATTTCTGAACAGTACAGGAATGTGGTCATAATATTCAATGGGAGATATTTGCTGTTGCTTTGAAAAATCACTCCGGCCTAGCGAGAACAGTACTTTGTTACGATATGTGTAATTGTAATACTGCTGACACAAGTGTCAACATAAATAATACAGTTCTCCATGAAATACATATCCTACCTGAATACATTATCACAAAGCAATCTCACTATGAGTATGTTTATGCTGATGAACAGATTGAGGGGCTGCACAGTATCTGTGTCGAGGCGGCACCTGTGGACAACCGCTATCTATTCCAAATATAATAACATGAAATAGCAAAGGCTGAACTCTGATCCAGGGGGAAACGATGAGGAATATCAAAAGCACTATCTCACCGATGGCCAGAACTTCCATTCAGAAACATCTTGTTTATGGGACTATGTCTCCTGTGCCATCGCTAAGTGTATCTTGACGAGACCTTACCATCACTGAGGAGCGTCAACCCTCAAGGGGATAAAAGAAACTGGCTTTGTATGACACAGACTGTACATCTGTTACTTTACGGGGAAATTACCTCAAGTGTTGCTCCAGCTGCAAGTTGTGGCTCAGTGTTATATCAGTCGCATCCACATTATTGACTTCCTTTAATGATTTTTGCTCGAAAGCAGGTTAACCATTGTCATTTGGCAGCAATTATACAGCCTGTCATCTGGCCAAGTATGTAGAATAAACACATCATTTCCCTCCTATAGAGCCAGTGTGCCCCCCAACCATCCTGCCTCTCTTACACTTCTTTCCCCTCGAGTGCATCTGATAAAATTAATTGAAAAGAAAAGCAAGTAGCATCCTAAGGCGGTGTTATTGTTATTATTATAATTAGCAAACGTGGCATGGCCCACTGTCTCTGTGGCCTGTTAGCTCACGGGCTAAAGCCTCTAATGAGGTGGCAGTCATGTGGTGTCAGCTCCACTAAGAAAGAGCAGTGGTGATGAAGCGGAATGTGTGTGTGTGTGTGTGTGTGTGTGTGTGTGTGTGTGTGTGTGTGTGTGTGTGTGTGTGTGTGTGTGTGTGTGTGTGTGTGTGTGTGTGTGTGTGTGTGTGTGTGTGTGTGTGTGTGTGTGTGTGTGTGTGTGTGTGTGTGTGTGTGTGTGTGTGTGTGTGTGTGTGTGTGTGTGTGTGTGTGTGTGTGTGTGTGTGTGTGAGAGAGAGATTGTGTGTATGTGTGTGTGTATGAGAGATTGTGTGTGTATAGACAAATTGGCATATCATGGGCAGAGCTCAAATGGGCACCTAACAACATTCAGATCCGGTCAAGAATAACCAAGTAGGACACCATGGACCAGGAGGATATTAGTAATTTAATGCACCTACTAGATTTTAAGCGCTGTGGCCATGATTAGCCATACTATTGTAATACCACTGAGAACACATAAAAAGGAAAAAAATAAAAACTTCCTACAGGAAGTAAACAATTACTGTGTGAGGCCATGTGGGGAAAAATTAACCATGTTGTCACTGGAAGCAAAGATAATTGTCTAGATCACAGCACCATTATATCGTCCAAGCATCCGACTAAGCTTTATACAATAATCTGCTGAGGGTTTTTGTCATTAAGCTTATTTTATACTCGTGTTTTGGGGCTTCGCAGCATTCTAGTTGGTTCCTCACATTCAAATCAAAATTTACATCACACACATTTTCTCAACTCATCTTGTTTATTTCATTTGTTGTTGATAGTATTGTACTCGAGCAGTTTTCGACAAGAACACTCTTTTATTCTTTTATTCTGTGGGTCAACATTTACTGCAAATTCAGAAGTGTTCACAGCTTCTATGGTAGCTGTGCTATTGGGTTTGACCTTGTTGTTATACTGCTATGTGTTTACTCTACCAACAGCTCTGCGCAGCACAATACAGAGAAAGAATGGTGGTGAAATTGGTTCTATTATAACTTGCTAATTAAGTGTTAATGTGCAAATATAAACACATTCCCACAATCGAAAAATCCAAACAAAGAAATGCGACTGGTGTTACTCTCGTATGGACTAACAGCTCTTTTTGTGACTTGAACAAACAACAGACATCAACTACATCTAAGCACTTAATGTTTTTGTGATGCTGCCCGTGATAATGGGACAGGCCTACTTTTGCACTTATCATAATTGATCATAATTAAATCAAACAAAATGCAGATTTTCCTGGTTTCAGACCATCCTATCTGTAATTAAACAGAAAGTCTTTCCTGTCGGGCCATGAAAATCTTAAATGGAACTCAAATAAGGACCGTCAATGCTGCATTTCAAGTAGATACAAGGTTTTGAGTATTGCTAACTTTTTTGACAAGTCTTTATGTGAGTGTTTGACAGGCCTTTCCCCCTAATGTTCTCTGTAAATACATCCAGAGAGTATAGAGGTGCAGTCAATCAACCAGAGCAACTTCAAGTTGGAACCTTAGGTTTGTTTCTGTAGAGCAGTCTTTGCTCAGATCACTTTTCTAAAGTGAAAGGAGAAGTATTGTATATTATTGTGGTAGTAATGGTATAGAACTCGCTGCTTTATCACTTTGAAATCTCCACTGAAGAGCCACTGAACCCTGGATAATTCAGCAGCAAACATGCACCCATTGAGCCTGTAATTTTCAATGCCTGAAACGGACTTGACACAGAACAGATTTTGTCTTTTAGATGTTTTATTACATGAAGTGTATGAAATTCAGGACCAAAGTAGCAAAGAAGTTGCAGTCAGTCAAATCAGCATATTAGTAAACAGATCGTCTTTTTTAATGTTGGGCTGAGATATGAAGGTTGACAAATTTGAGCTGCCACTGTTTTCTCTTGTACACAGGGTCTTAAAGCGACTTGTGCTGAGTCATGTCTCATAACTAGCTGTAAAACTCAGAGATGGAGGAAAGCTGGAAGCAAGGGTGTGTGTGTGTGTAACCACTGCTGACATCACAAGCTGAGGTATAGGAGGCACAGGCCGTCTGGGCTTGTGTTGAGACTGAGCGCAGAATTTCATGGGAACACGCAGCTGTCAGAGGCCTTGATTGGTGCAGGGCTTTATCAGTCACATGACCGAAACAGAGTCCATGCGGAGGGTTTCGTATAAAGGCTGCTGACATACAGAAGTGTTTAGTTCCTCTGAGCCATCAGCTGGGAAATTGCTGAGTAAAAGTAAGTGTGTGTGTTTGTGTGCACACGTGTTCACACACTGCAGTGTGTGTGCCTGTGTGGGGGGACTCAATTAAAAACCAGCTGTGCCCTATTCGTCTGTAAACCCTCCAGCATTCCTCACCCCCTCCTCTCATGTCTCACCCCCGTCCCCTCCCACTCTGCACCACCCCCTGCCACAACCCCCCCCTGCTGCTCTCTAAGCTGCCTGTAAGCTTCTAGACTCATGCCGATGGATCTAATGCTTCCCCTGAAATCACGCACGCACGCACGCTCGACTCACACACACACGCACAGGCATAGCCTACCTCTCAAACACACTGTAAACGCTCATTAACCCCCCACTGCTTGATGTAATTTCGGCAGACTCGTGTGCCAAAACCGAGCCCGTCGCCCGCTCCTCTACTCCCAGACGTACCTGTTACTGTCTCACGTCAGCCAGCTCCCACTACAGCAGGGGCGCTGACAGAAACCCAGGAATGGTGGGAGCCGAAACACAAAGTCAAAGCAAAACTACATCGCAAGCAGACAAACAGAAAGAGAAAAACAGGCACCTGAAAGCCCATTAAATGTGGACTTGAATGATGCGATTCATTTTGACACGCTAAGGTTGGTCAGAGCATTAATTGGTTAAAGAAACTGTCGGACTAGCAGCCATTAACTGAACATTACTGCTGCTTCTTTGTAATATAAAGCATATACTTTTCAGCCATTCATTGGCCAGTGAAAGGAAACATGGGGGGGGGAAAGGGTGGTAATGACAAACATTAAACAGTCCTCTGACTGGGAGCTGAACTGGGGACCTGCTGCTTGAGGGTATACATGCATATTAACCATCCAGCTAGGTCCTCCCAAATCACTTGATCTTCCTAAATGCCCGCTATATGTAAATTTTTCCTTTTTTATCCTTTTACACTATTTTTAACAACTATAATCTATGTATCATATTGCTGCCATAGTGAAAATGGTACAGTTAATATATCTTATTAAGGGTATTTCCAGAGGGCTATGATTTTGCTAAGCCAGCTAATCAGTGGTTATTCTATAAGTTCAGATCCTTTAATTAACTAATTAGCATTTCGAGAATTAGTCAAATTGATTATATAATTAACGGCACAATGCATCAGTCCGAGCGATACTCGCACGCTGCCGCACTTGCCCGCAACACCTTCAGAAACAAGCTGTAGCCAGGATATGATTGGTTGTGATAGATGTATGTCAGGGAACTCACCGCACAAGGTTAAATAGAACCCCTGACACTGTGTGGTCTGTAATGGTGAAGATAGCGCTGGGATGACAATTCACCACCAGAGCGCTGCAAGGCTCAAGGACCCCTGAGCACTGCTTATAAGCATTAGGCTTTGATAGGTTATAATGGCTTGTGCTAATATTGGCTCATGATAGAGAAAGGTCAGCTAACTCATCTACTCGTGTAGCATCTGATAACCTGCCTCCGGATTATTTCATCCTCATTTGAGCGGGTCTGGAGCAACGTATTCGTGCAGGGGTCAGATTTTATGATGATCCATCACTTCCTATGATGCCATTTTTCTAATTATGGCACCAGTGGAAGGGAATGGAATAGAAAGGATTGGTAAATAACAAATGAAACTTTGCAAACTAATTATCAGAAGGTTATTAGGTTTTATAGGAGAAACTAAATTTGCTTAACACTGGGAGAACAGTGGAGGAGATGAGTTGCCAGTGGTACTTTACATACCACTAGAGGCCCTTGCTTTGCCCTAATGTGCTGAAAGAGAGGGTGGAGGATTGCCACGAGTGATCCTGCATTATGGCAGGAGGAGGCCCATGGGCAGCCTGTAGGCAGAAGCTGGCGGCTGTCGACTCAGAGGTCGATTTTAAACCGATGAGCAAAGCGCTAGTCAGCCACCCATGGCTCTAGCTCCTGGGCGATCTAATCTGGGTTTGTTCACTGGCCGGTCTCCACATCAGCGCTCACTGGCAGGTCTGTTATACGACATATTAGGGCTAATCTCTAGGTGTGTCCATATGCAAGGAATTAAGTGCAGACAAATGGAAAGGACAGCTTTAATACTGCTGACATCATTATTCTCAAATCCCCACTAACACCCTGGGAAATGAGGAAGGTGTCTCCAATATATATATTTATATCATATTAATATGTGGCTTCGGTTGGTATTTGCACAGTTTATGCAAATAATAAAACTAACTGGAAAGCAATGATTTTTTTTTGGGGCAACATGCTTATTATGCTGTATCGTAAAGGAGCTACTCAGCTCATTAAGAAAACAAAAACTCGTCTGGACAGTTAGGGCAAAGTGTAAAGCTCTGGACAAGTTGCACCTGCATGATTAAGAATGCGGCTAGCGAGGGCCCCGAGTGATGCTTTTTTAGGTTATCACTTGGGGACTTTAAAATGGTTCAGCACTCTGTCCCTCCCCTCATCTGCATTTTTCATCTCGCACTGCACCTGTGTTACCCACTAGAGATCCGATGAGTCCCTCCTCTTTCCTTTCACCCTTCGCTCATGCCATCTGTGAATTCAAACCAAGTCGAGGTTACCACGTTTTACACGTATACGTGGACATCTTTATTTACCAGAATCAATATGTCAGCAATGAGCAGCGCAATGTTTCGCTGAAGCAAAACAGGAAATAAGAGTTAAAATAGACAAATAATGAAAGTGAAAAAAAGGTGATGGTTGGGGGATGTGGGAGTTTACGTCCCATGCCAATCCCCAGTTATGCATAAAAATGCCTCGGAAATGAAATCTTTATCAAAAGAGCCACAAGGTTCTCTTTACAGGGTGTTTTCAAATAAGCGGGCATTATTATCATACCTCCATTGGGAAATATGCATTTACAGCTTGGAGATTGAGAAGCAAGAGGGTAACTGTTAACAATGTTTTCCCTAGTTATGGTGCGTAATTGCACGCTTCTGTTATTGCACCTTTCTATTGCTGCTAATACAGAGGAAGCCCATTATGGCGGCGTGCTAATGTGGAACGGTAGCCTGCAGTGCAGTGGGTGCACTGCTTAGAAAGAGATGCATGAGGACCCCTATAATGAGCACTATGGGCCACGGAGGGACGGTGCTGACACCCAAAGCAGACATAAACTGTAAATATATTTGTGGTGATGTGGCTGTAGTCTATATTTGACCCAATGGGATTGACTTTTTACCAACTTTAATGTGTGTTATCAAATAATCCATTTGGTGTCTCAGGATGAGCACAAGCTGTAATAATAAAACACTCAAGTGACATATAGAAGAGATAATAGCTCCTCTAAATCCAAACATTCCTAAATATGTTGGGATAATGTTTTGTTTCACGTCCGCGTGTTATTTCCCCCCAAAAAAAGACTAAAATATTGAAAAATTATCTGTCAATATTATGGGGAGTGATTAAAAAAAGAAATGTGTTATTTCCTGGCTCAGGCTCCGATCCTCCACCAAGTTTGGTGTAAATCGGATTAGCACTTTCCGACGTAATCCTGCCGACAAACAAACAACCACACAAACAACCGTCAGTTCACAGGTGAAACCTCCTTCGCAGCTGTAACGATGACCATGTTATAACTGACACATGCATCATATATAACACATGGCATTGTACTTGACATTCTGGAATCTAATTGTCTAAATGTCACCACCGCTGATCCCCGTGCGTCGTGTGGATGCCGCAGCAGCCGACAGCCCTGCACACTGGATTACTCTCGGTACGCGCTGATAATGACCATTGACTTGGCTCAGCCGTGAACGCGCTCCGCGAGCCTCGGTCATTCCCCTGTACCCAGTGTGTGTGTGTGTGTGTGTGTGTGTGATTCGTCGCTCCCTGGGTGCCGCTGTGCGTAGCCTTTGCCGATCGAACGACGCTCGCCTCCGGAGCATGCCCGCCGCTGCTCCTCCGGTCCGGAGAGAATCGAACGGGAAGACGTGCCGTTAGCGCACACAACTGCTTTCCACTCGGGTTTTTGTTTCGTTCCGTCTTTGCCAGTCAGCACTGCCCCCCCCCCCCCCCCCCCCCCCCACCCCCAACCCCCCCACCCCACATAACGACCATCAGCGCGGAATGGATTGCTCCGTTTGATTTGGTGAGATGTTGCACTGGATGCCCGTAGCCTACATACCCTCTCCATCAGCTCACCCCCCCTCGGCCCCGCATCTCGCTACCGTGCACGGCTCGTCGGGACAGACCGGGCAACAGAAAAGTATGCAATAGCTAAAAAAAAAACAAGTGTAAAGTAGCAGGTCCGGACTGGTCGATTGGAGGGGAGGAAAAGTTCTAGTTGAAGAAGGAGGATTATGCAGTGAGTCCCGCGCATAGCTGGAAACAGGTAGGTGATGTTTAAAATGTATACATGTCCATGTGGAAACGATGTTTACGCGCTCCCGCTGTTTGGGCACCAGCTTCTGCGGCAACTAACGGCACATGTGTGAGCGCGATCAGTCCCGGTGGCACGTAGGACGGGGAGGGCAGCGCGCAGAGATGACACTGATGTGCATGTTATAGTGGGGTGAAACAAATATTTGTGGTCCTGGCACAGGTTGCCCAGGACTCCCGTAGTGTGTCTGCAGTGTCATTGGCGCATCATTTCTCCACATGGTTATTAGTGATCCTTGTTTCAGAGGTTTGCAGGCGGCGCATCTGCACAGCATCCTTATCCCATGTCCTAAAAAAAAAAAAAAAAAGAAAAAAAACACAGCCTCCCTGTTTTTAAAGAGTCAAGGTGAAACGCCTGCACATGTCACGTTGAGGGGCAGGAGCTCACTTAACCTTCTCCAGATCTTGCCCGACGCGTCCACGGCTCTACCGCAGCGCAGCATCCTCGCATGTCATCGCTCTCCCTGCCATGCGTGAGAAAGCGAGTTTGTCCTTCAGGAAAAAAAGGATGCTTTTCCTTTATCGTGGCAAAGCAGGGTGTTACGATGCGCTTTAATTGGCTCGCAGACCCGTCATTGCCTCTTCCCCTCTCCTCATGGAGGGTCATGCGCTGCGTCGCCGCGGTGCGCCCGGCAGGCCGCAGCGTATTTGTCTTTTCAAAAAAGCACCAGTTGCTAGACTGCACTCTATATATGCCCCCATTGTTGTTTTCAATAATATGTCGCCCACTTACTTACATGCTGCCATGTGTTGGATTAGAAAGAATGCATGGGCATTATGCTTTGTGGAGCTAAATCCAAGGTGCATGCAGTGTTGGTCCGTGAGACTTGTGCTGAATTTTAATATCCTATCTCTGCGTCCATGCTGTGTTTTTTTTTTTGTTTTTGGGTGACACAGAGAGGCTGAAGGCCACAGGCCAGCTGGCTCCCCTCAAGCTGCAGTGAGGACCATAACACTGCAGGATGTAGCTCAACCGGGAATGAATATTCATCGGACACGAGTGAGACTTTTAGTCAAGGATCTCATGCCATATGCGCCCTCAAAGTTTAAGGTTGCATTAGAGGGGAAAAAAAACTGTTGGAGTCAGTTGTGTATCAAGTAGGGTGTCAAGGGCTGGGGCCCACACACCGGCTGCAGGATCCCAGAGCCTGTCATGAGGTCGGCACCTCATGACATGAAGACACACACAGATACCACACAGATCTCGACGATGAGGTGCCCTGCTGAGATTTAACACTTCAATCTAACCGATGCAGTTCCTCTCTGTGGCTCTTCTATCTCCTCCTCCACCTTTAGCTCTCATCGAGCCTGCCTGCATCTGTGTGATCTCCAACGCTCTTTGATCCGTCCCCCGCTTTCCATCTCTCCATCTTGAGCTGTTGGCGAGGGCACACGAAATCAAAAAGAAAGCAAAGTCCTCGGTTTGGCCGGCAATCATTACTGACACACATTTAAACATAGGCATATGGAGACGTGCACGTTGTGTACTTAAGCTGTGTCTGTTTAACCCGCACGCACACACGCACACACACACGCATACGCATACGCACACACATACACATACACACACACACACACACACACACAGAGAGTCTCTTTCCACTGTCAAGTCTTTAACCTGCCAGGCGTCATCATTAGCACCAGTGTGTTGTGGCTGTTTGTGTGTGTGTGTGTGTGTGTGTGTGTGTGTGTGCATTCTGAACTGTGTGTATCGCGAGCTGCAGTCTTAAGTGCTAATAGGAGCTCACACTGGACAGCAGCAGGGCATGTCAGCCGCAATCTCCAGACAAGCCCTCAGGGTGTCCCATTTGGCACGGGCACACACACTTACAGACAAACAGGCCTGAGAGGTTCAGACTTGACTCAAGGGTCTGAGCACTATGGGTTCTGAGTCCACGTCCTCGTTGGACCTTCTCAACGATTCAACTAGATTCACTTGATATGCTGTTCTCAGGGATTTATGTAAATTCTGTAGATAGACTTTCACATATGTAAACTTGTCTGTGCATTCCGAGCATTTGTTAATTCGTATGTGGATGTGATTAGAGAATGAATGGCTTTCTGTTAATCCATCTCCTCTCCCTCTGCGCTCTTCTATGTGGGTTATGTATTTATACATACATTTCACTGCAACACCTGTGAGGCCTGGGAAGAGGCGCATCAATCTTCATTAGACTGAAATGAGGCCTTGTTGAATAAATGACTATCATTGTGTGTGTGTGTGTGTGTGTGTGTGTGTGTGTGTGTGTGTGTGTGTGTGTGTGTGTGTGTGTGTGTGTGTGTGTGTGTGTGTGTGTGTGTGTGTGTGTGTGTGTGTGTGTGTGTGTGTGTGTGTGTGTGTGTGTGTGTGTGTGTGTGTGTGTGTGTGTGTGTGTGTGTGCGAGTGTTGAGCCCTGCAGCCCACTCTGACCTGGCTGACAGATGACTGCAGTGATTTCCAGGGTTCAGCAGATTAGGGGATTAAAGACTGAAGGCTTCGCACAATAACGCTAATGCATGCGCACGTTCGGTAACCGTGCACACAGCATCAAACAAACACTCACCGCCGTGCAGGGCTGATCAAAAGTCAGTGGTGTCCAGCGTGACCCCTCCGCTTTGTGTCGTCCTGCAATGAGCGGCCGGGACTGTTTACATTCACAAAAGCAAACAGATGTAAAACGGCATCAGGAAACCTCAAGGGTCCAATTCCACTAATGCCATTTTCACGCCACAGGCGTGACACGTATCGGTACTGAGAGCCCAGTTAATACATTTTGTCCTTCCCAACCAATTCAGAGCCGCCACAGTTTTAGATAATGAACCAACATAGTGGGGCTGAATGTCTGTGACTAGGCCAATGCAATTTTGCTCCGGGTTGAGAGCCAAAAGTCCCTTTCAAACACAAAATAGGTCCCATTGTGTTCATTGTTTCAAATCGTGTCAACAATAACTACATTGCTGGGTGTTAAGTGATGTCAAAACAAAAAGCTGCTTATGTCTCTCAGGTATAATTACTTGAGAGGCAGTGAAGTGCCCCTTTATTTGTCGGCTTTGTTCGATTTCATGAGTTAACTGGTTTGATTTTGGAAAAAAATAAAAAAAATTGCTGTAAGGTGTTCACATGCTTTGCCTGCATCAGTGCAACCATAGCAACATTATCAAATTTCGAAAATACTATAAATCCATCAGAGCCAGTCTGGAGGGCTGGTAAAACAAGCAATTATCCCCAGCAGATCTCCACACCTGCAGCTTAAACCCTCCATTATATATATATTTTTTTGTTTTTGCAACAATGTCTGAAATGGTTCCAAGCTAAACAGAGGCTGAGGGTGCGATTGTTATTTTATCAGGTTAAATCATTTTTGAAATATAGCAAACCCTGCTGCCACTCTATGGTACATTAGACCACAGCACCTTATCATTCAGGATGGAGCAGGATAGGTGGTAATGGAAGCAGAAACGAGCTCCTGTCACTACTGATTAACAAAGAACACTGACCTTTCCAGAGAGGAGAGGTGGCTGGAAATGATGGTCTTTGTGACAGAGTATGTGTGTGGGGGGGGGGGGGGGGCTGATACTGCAGTAAACATCAGGACACGTGGGTCAACAGAAAAATACTACACACTGTGGTGTATCTCGAGTACAGCATTATCTCTGCTTCTCAGGCTACATCCACACTACTACGATTTTTATTCCTAAAAATGCATGAACTCTCCTGCGGTTCACCAGAGATTTAAAGGCACTAAAAGAGGAGTGTGGAAATGCTGCTTTCCAAATTTGAGTCTGAAAACTCCAGGGCTGCCTTTTAGCCAGGAAGGGCAGATGTTGGAAACAATGACGTAGACGGTCACAACCGCTTTCTGATTGGGTCTTTTTTATTCACGAACGTAGCCTTCCCTGATTCGTCAGGCTCCTATGACATGACCCCCTTTCAGAAGAAAGCAAGCGGCACTAGCCCCGGCTACCAGTGTATAACACAACATGGGTGATCGATTACACCCGCTGCTGACCCTGTTGTCTTTGCTCACATCTGTCGTGTAGTTGAATTCTGCATTTTGCAACCGCTTACATGTGAACGAGATGAGCTGTTATTCGAGAAATCAGTGACAGGCAACCAAATGCTTCCTGTGTACACCGGCACACGCATGCCCAGTGTATGTGAGAAGTCATGTGATATGTGTTGAGGCGTGTTTGTATGGACAGGGATTTAAACTGATACCGAACCCAAATGTTCCTGTGGACAGAGATGGAAGTAGGGATGGAGCCGTGCTAACTCTCAGCTGTTTCACTAACTTGTGGCTTTTTTGGAGGCACATATCCAATCAGCTCCTAGTCATGAACCCACATCCAGGTAGAACAACTGCTGCAGGGATATCTTCATTTACATTATGCTGCCCTTGTTTGGCTGCTTGCAAATAGCTTTTAGCGTAGCATGAGATTTAACAGTGCCAAAAAGACTGATGAGAAACAACCAACTCTGTCTCCCCCTCCTCATTTCTACCGCATTCATCCAATCGCGGACTGCTTACTGTCCCTCTCCACATCTGGCCGCTCTGGCTGCGCAGTCCTCGATTTGATCTATTCATGCTCCATTGTCTTCACTGTTTCATATTTCAACATTTCAACTTTCAACATTAATTGTGCTCCTTCAGGGAGCTTGGCAAGCAGACGAAGAATCGCACGCTGTGGTTTTTCGAGAGGCTAAAATTACAAAGACTCACTGATGAAGGAGCAAATTAGATTAATTGCCGTAATTGATTAATTGGTGGGAAGATCAGTGGAAACCACAGAGTATGAAAGAAATACTTTATGAGAGCTCCTGTGGTTTTCTGGAGAGCTTTTTTAAGACTTGGCTTTTTTAATAAAAGAGAAAAATATAAACTGCACATTTCTTCTCTTTTTCTTCAGTGAATCTCCAGTAAAATGAAATTAGATCTGGTAAAAGTTGAATTCTGACTACACAACCGCTGTAGCCAAAAGTGTAAACGATAAAAACAACTTGAATATGCTTGCATCAATTTGCAGTTTTAAAATAATCGTGTTTACATAAGGTGTGGCTCGACTGGGCCAATTAAATTCAACCACACCATTTCTATCACTTCTCATCACATCTTAAATTTTTAAAAAAAAAGAGGTTGTGCTGCACATGCTGATGGCCCATCTCTTAGGAAATGAGCCGAGAGAGATCAGGTTTGTGTAATGGATTGTGTGTAATTCACTTCACTTAAATAGAGCCCTTGATATATTGTTATTGGAACAATGATTCTCGAAATTGCTGCCATGACACATCTTAGTGGTGAAATTAGCCACAGAGACCCCGACTTAATAGGAAAACACTTCTAGATGCTGTAATTCCAAAGAGAGGTTGAAGCTTTTAAATATAAATAAATCTGAGTTTTGATGTCAAGAAGAAATAATTAACACCGGTTCTGTGTCTTTAGGTGTTTTTACACAAAAAAGAAAAATGTTTCACCAGTAAGAAAAACTAGCTAAAATTTACTTACACACAAATGAATTATGTTTATTCAATTCAAAGTTATACAATATATTATAATGTAACTTTATTTAAAAAGCAGTATTCATGATTGTGGTACCACTATTTATTTGGTTGCTGCTGTGGTATTCATTACACTTGAGTAAGGACACTGTTATTGTTGGTGTTCTGTGATGTTTCCTCGACTAACATGAAATGAGAAGGCCATGAGCCTGTTCCTCCCACCACTCCCTCACATACCCTTTGTGACCTTTTCTTCTCGTTCCCTTCAAAGGGCTTTTGTGTAGCTCAGACCACACTGCTCTGTGCAGCGCGAGCAGTGTGTTCTTGTGTGTGTTCACATGTGTGACACCTAGCATTAGCCATGGTTTAGAGAAAGCGACACTTGTGGAGGGCAGCCTTCATCTTGGATTACCATGCCCATGGATCCTGTGGGTTTCTTTCTGTGTTGGAAGGGATGGCAGAGTGGGATGATATTTACTGCATCTGCCTGACAGCTGACTGACTGGCTTTACCTCAACGCTTTGTTAAGAGATTCCTTCTTACATTTGAGTAAAGCAAAAAGGGTCTAACTCATCTGCCTACTTACACATGCAGCCATGGATATCATGTACAGACACTGAAATATAATAAAATAATTACTGGATTTTTTATTTTGTAAATAACAGTACATATCCAATTATTTATTATCAATTCTATTTTATTGCTACATCCCCATCTTTTCCTCTACATGATATACCTTGGGTCCATTCCCCACCCTTCTTGATTTTTATGTGGATCTGAACAAAATTTAACACACTCATAAATATCAGTCCCTGAAATATGTTTGATATTTTTCATCACGTTTCATGAATTATTCGCTGAGAAATCAATGAAAATGTTGAAAAACATAACTTTGTGCGTTTGCACCCCTGCTACCGCCATAGAGTGAATCATTCCCTGGGAAGTGTTGCAGAGCAAGAGAAATTAATGGATCAGCCCATTTATTTGGAACTGCACCAAATCTTAATTTGGTCTTCTCATACCCATATTGCCTCCTTCCACCAAGTTTCGTGTTAATTTATCTGGTAGTTTTTGTGTTATCCTGCTAAATAAGAGACAGACAAAAAAAACATGACCTCCTTTGCTGAGGTAACAAACCCAGATGAAAAGATAGCCTCACTGGTGTAGTATAATATTTGGTTTTATCAAACATTGATGTCCTTATGATTGATGCGTTCTTCTTGATAGGGGCCAACTATCAGTTGAAATCACTGGGAAAAGGCTGACCCCGTTGTAAAGTAATCATAGTTCCTCTGACAATGCAAAAGCAAACACAAGGCCTGTTGAGATTGGCTGGGCCACAGCAAATCAAACAGGGTCTCTTGGCTGACTTTGCAGAGCTAACTTTAACACAAAACAACTGAGAGGAGCTTCCATCCGATGGTGCCCTGGTGTGGTAGTGCAGGGTTTCACTTCTTTTTTCACCGTATTCTCATCAGTGTGGAGAGGCGAGCAGCCTCCCTTACAAATTACTACTGCTCCTGCTTCTTCCTCCTGTCTTTGTTTTGAGAAATGGGTTGAAAAGTGGATTTGTCCTCTGTTGCCCCTAAAAACAAGGAGTGGTTCGGCTGAGTCACGTTCAAGGGGAAAGCTTAGACGTCAGTCAGACCTAGAGATCAACTCGAGCCCTGACCCCTGTGTTCCTTTGGACAGGAAGTCTAGTTAGAGCAATCACTGATGATGTCTGAGGATCCTTTGTGCCAGTGAACCTGCTTAATAGTCTTTTGTGTTTCTACGTACACGCTGAGGGCTGTGCACGCTGCATGGGGCCAGCACAGAAACATCAACCTCCAAGCACATAATGGTTCCAGGCATACATACACACATACTCAAGGAATTCCAGTTAGCAGTTACTGTGGCTTTCCCATTTACCGTCCTCTAACCAACTTACCCTTGATTTGTGGGATCATTCAATGGCATGCCTTTCACAGCCAATGGAGTAACCACTAACTGTCTGCAGCAGCCAATGAATTCTTTACATTCAGCATACTTAGTTTCCATCCCTCCGTTGCTTATCCCCTCTCTTTTCCTTTCTGTCTCTCTTTTCCAAGTAGACATGCCTAGTTAGAGTCTAAAATGGCCTTGTGAAAGAGGACGGGAGTTAAGATGGCATCCCCTGAGACTTTTCAGAGAAGTAATTTAATAAACTGATATTTTCTCCACTCCACAAGGGAAAGGGAATAGGCTCAGAAAAGTAATGAAACTCAGCTGTTGAATTTTTAATATTAAAGAATCAATTTCCTGTACTTGAACATAACCAGGGAAGGCTCCTTTCTTCTACCTGGGTTGCAAAATGCACAGCAGAGCGCTGACTCCCGGCTCGGCTTCCCCGCTCCCACAGTTGGGAGGTGTACGGATTTTGATCAAGACATTGTTTCTACAGCATCTCCTGGCTCCCACCTGCCCGGGAACGTTTGAGTAACAGCTGGAAACCACAGTCGCTGCTCTGAAAGAGGAATAGTAACTACCTCATAAGAATAGATGGATATCTTTGTTAATGATTAATAAAGCTACGAGCAAAAAAAAGCATAATCCTGCAGTGAATCCTATACTCCAGATTCAAGTTAATTTAATTTTTTATGTCATATGCACTTCAGAATTGTCCTGCTGTTCTAATGCATTTGGAGGATCTGAGCATGGAGCTACGATTTATGGCACGCATGCAAGAAAAAGATGTGACCACATTTCATCAGTCTGACAGCGTCATAATTTACATCTTTAGCCGAACAAAAACAACCAATCAACCATGCTTGAATGTAGCCTGATAGATTAGGTACGGCTGGACAACATGCAGTAAATCTTCATGATTGATAAATATATTTTCACATGTCAATAAATGTCATGATCTAAACAACATACACAGGATTGTAATGACTATAATTAAACTGACTTTTGAAGCAATTATTTTGTCCATGGTTAGCCGAATTAAAAAGGTTACAACAGTTAGTTGTTTTTCACAAAGGTGAAGCAAAACTTAGATCATTCATTTGGTCAGGTTTTGCTCCACGTGCTCCGGTTAATTTGGAGAACAAATATTCATATGATAATATAATTTCAGGTAAATCATCGTTAATAATGAACCCAATATTGCTTTCAGATAAAATCTAATGGATTAGTTTCCTTGGATTTATGGTAAAATTAAATAATTTTACAGCACTTAATTTATGTCTGTGAAGATTCTCAGTTGTCAGTTGTGATTTGCTGGGTGTCTAGTGTTCACATTTGTCCCTATTTTCAAAATCTCACCATTCTGTCGTCATGATATGTTGGAGTAGGAAATAAATAGATTTTGTTATTCAAGACTCAAAACATCCTTTTTTCCTTAAACTCTGGATTCATAAAATCTTTATAAATTGATTTGGGTTAGACCTCAACAGGCTGGTTTAACATTAAATTGATCATTAGATTGGACCCTACCATGTCTTTGTTAATTTACTGTGTTTCCTATGTTTCAAGCTTCTGTCAAGGCTGCCGGCTGTTTGTTTACTGCCGATATGCAATGACGCTCCTTTTGCCCTGACTCCACCGCTACGTGTGGCAGACAGACAGAGAGAGAGAGAGAGAGGTCAGGTGATGATTTATGACCACGATGCTGCATTCCAGCACAGGATGATTAATCTCTTCTGGGAACACTTCACGAGTACAAGTTTAACCTACCCCGGCCTTGCACACGCAGGCACGCGCACGCCACTGCGCACACAAGAGGGCAAACGTGCATGAGCGTGAGCACGCGTGTGCTCTGCATGCCTGACAAGCAGGACATAAACGCAGGGGCATAGTGCATGCAGGTGCTTTTGTATGCAATTCATGTGCAACTACCGCCCCCAACCCCCAACCCCACACACACCCACACACCCAGGCACATACACACACACTTCCATCCCTTCTGTGTCTCTGCTTCACTTGTTCATTCTGTCTTCTCTTTTTTTTTTCACTCTCCACACTGACCTCAGCGGTGCAATGTCTAACATTGGACCCTCTCCTCTTTTGCCTCTTCCATTCATCACAAACAGCCACAGACTGTCACACACAGAGAGAGAGAGGGGATAGATAGAGATAGTATAAGGCCATTGAGTGCAGCAGCAGTGAGCATAAGGCTATAGGATTAGTGCTGCTAGGTGCTAAAAGCCTCAATGTCTTAATAAGCACACTGAAAGACGGGGAGTGTCTGTGTGTTACAGCGGTGTGTGTGTGTGTGTGTGTATCCAGGTGCTGGGTGCAGGTACAAATGCATTCTCTGGCAGGCCTGACCTGGCATATCGAGAGGATAAGTGTAAATACCACAGGCTGCATCTGAAGCTCTATTACTTGAACACACTTCTACGAATCATTCCACAGTTAAACTCATTGAAACACAGAGGGTGGCTGAACACATCTTTATCGTAATGAAGTCATTTATTGTAATGGGGAGCAGTTACAGTCAACTGTAGTTTAGATTACTACGCTTTTATCATTATGGCTTCCCTGTCTCTTCCTTTCTCTTCCTTATATATCTCTCTGCCTCACTAGTGGAAAGCTTCAGCCCCTGGACGCAGTGACCTTCAGATTTTTCATGAAAATTCGATTGCTTTAGTTTTTGTTTGTTATGCAATTATATATTTTGTCATATCAGTGAGGGGCTCTTATATCAGTGATGGGCTTTTTATGTTTTGCTTCAATCACCTGTATCCCAACATTGTTTGTCATCTACATTGAGTTTAATGAATTCATCCTATTCCTCTTCGTCAATTTCCATCAAGACAAATGGACAAGCTTTTACCCCTCGCGCCTTCAGCACTGGTTTCTTTGGCAACACCTGTGGTAACCATAGGGAAACGCACAGTTGACAAGTACAGGAACTTCATCAGGAAAAAAAAAGTAAAAGAGCATATTTATCGTTTTTAACAGTCAAGCCATACAACCTGGTGCTTTAGTAAATGTTTAGTAATGTCAATAAAAATGTCTTGTGCGTTTTCATATTTTACTAGCACGTTACTACTAAGTCAAGTGCCTTGTGAAATCCATTTTTCTCAAAGATGGCCTCTGTCATTTCAGCTAGTTCTTTAGTGTTAATTTTCCAGTAAATTTATTTTTAATTCAATTTAAAATGGATTGAAGATCATGATTGACAGCTGAGACGGACTTGGTTGAGATCGTCGGGACAGCTCTACCGAGCATGTGCAGACGCTAAATGTAAAAGATGGTATAGTTCATATCAAGGTTATTTTTACTTCATTTTGTGATATTGGGAGGAAGAGGAGACTCCTCGTCCATCTTTGTATACAGTTGGATACTGTTGGAATGAACAATGAAACATTATAATATTTTCAAAATCTCACCATTCTGTCGTCATGATATGTTAAAGTAGGAAATAAATAGATTTTGTTACCAATACATGTATACCTGTATCACTTCCTTCCTTCCTTTAATAAAACAAATCTGAATCCTATGTAGAAATGGTGGTCCACTCCTTTAATACATACATAATAAAATAAACCTGTCCGTTGTAAATTATATTAAAACATTTATTCCACAGCATTTTTTAATCAAACTAATTCTACTTATCTAAATCTCACTAATTGATGGCAGATAAAATAAAATAGAACCCACATCCATTTATCACGACTGCTGCTAACTGCTAATATATGGCCAGCAGCTGCCACCAGATAGCAGCCGATTTCATTAACTAATGGTTATTTCTATCTTTATTTTTACAATACTCTAGGAGTTTAAACATACATTTAATCATCTCTACAGTAATACTGTGTGTGCGTAGATGGAAATGAATACATGTTATGCCTTGACTCCATTCATAATATTCTCACCGGGGACTTTTGCCCTGCCCAGGATGAATTGGAAAGAACAGCTGCTTGAATCGAGAAATACAATGTAAAATAGAACACAAATGAGAATGACTGAGCTGAATAATTACACCTCAGTTCTTATTTAGCTCAGGCAATAGAGACGGCAGTGGTGGGTTAATAGCGATCGGCCAATGCTGAGTACAGTCCGTCTCATTTAACGTTAACGTGCAGTCCCACTCGCTCGTGCACGTACAGCGCCATCTCTTTGGGCGTTAATCCTTTATCTCGCACCAGCTCAAGTCATAACATAGTCGGCTTCTATTATCCAATGTGAGGACTGGGGATAGTGAAGGAGCGTGGTATGGGGGAGCGAGTATTGTAATCCTTTGTGAAAGTGCCGTCATATTACCAAACCCCACTCAATCTCTTCACCAGCTACAGAATAGATGAATGTCCTGGATGATTCTAATCTCACAGCGTGCGCACACACACACGCAACCACACACACACACACACACCCGAACACAAAATGACTTGGCTGCACCATTCATATTTGATGTTTACAAAGACGTGAATAGTAATAACACGAGTGGATTCTCGGATTATATTGTGTATGGATACGAGACATGTTTGTTGGTGATTCGTGTGTGTGTGTGTGTTTGAGTGTGTGTGTGTGGGAGTTATATTTATAACTTCTGGTCAGAACATCCGCGCTTAAGCTTAATTCCACAGCTTGTAATTGTGACCAGGTGTCGCGCCATCTAAAGATTTCCTCTCTGGTTTGTGTTGGTGTCCAGGTTTGTCTGGGCGCCCCCTGTGATGTGACATTGTGGATAATAAGGGCATGTCACGTCAGAGAGTGTGTGTTTGTTTATGTAGGCAGAGCAGTCGCGGCGCCAGACGTCTTCTCCTCCACAAACGCTGTCTTCCTCACAGCGCTCCTCCTCCACCCTGCTATCATTAAGAACATGTGTGTAATTGAGGAGGGAGGTCTGATAAGGACTGAGGCGGACGCCGCTGGGAACGATGCGTTTGATTCAAACTGTGAAGCTATCTGCGTCTTTCAACTTTGAACTGGTCCTTTGCAAGCTGCTGGTGTTTGATGTTCACGCTGAGGATACACCTTCGCTTGATGAAAGGCTCTTTCACGGCCATTTTTATTGCTTGTTTTGCCTCGACGTGATATGCGGTGCTGATTTTTATTAATTTGTGTTCAAGGTTATTAAATTGATCAAGGCTTGAACTTGTAACGTATGCTTAGGGACAACCATTTTTTTTAAATATATGTGTTTACTGCTATAGTGGTTTTAAGTTGATGAAGGGCAATCTGCGTATCCAACAGTTTTTGAAGAAATAGAGACACAAAACACCAACACACAATCTAGTGTAAATGATCAAGAGATGAGTAAAGAGATCTGTCACAGCAGGTGGAACAATTACAGGATCAATTTATAAATCTTATTTGACTTGAGAGCCTGCCCTGTTGCGCACCATGCACCAGAGTCAGGAGCTTAATAAACAAATATTAGTTCTGCTTTACAGGCATAGTAGTAGTAATTTAGACATTGTTATAGTAGAACCTTCCATACTTTGGAACGTATTTGTGCCAAGTGTTTTATATTTAGCTGCATAGAGTCAGCTAGGGCCACGTGAATCTAAATCTTAAAAATAAGATTGTATTATTACAAGAAGAAAGTCATTAATTAGAAAAAAGTTTTAATATTAGAAGAAAGTTATGATTTAATGAAAAAAATAGTCCTATTATGACAATAAAAAGAAATAAGCAACAAGGACAACCTGTGCTCCACTCCTCTGCACCAGTGTAAATAGGCACAGTGTCTTGAACAATCTTTTCAAGTCCTGTTATGATCATGTCGAACTGAAGAGAATTTTGTTTTTTGCCATTTTTGAAACCTGTACGAAAGAGTAGCTTAACAAGATGCTCCACATTTCTCAATTTAACACAGTAAACAGCTATCCTCCAATATTAACCCTAAAAAATGACAAATTACGACTTAATTCTTGTAATATCACAACTTTCTTTTTTTCTTGAAATATAGCAAATGTATTTTCAATATTATCTATATATTCTCATAATATTCCTAGGTATATGTTTCTTTATGTGTTCATAAACTCTTTCCCACATTGAACCAAAACACCAAACCTATTGGCTGTTGTTTGTTAAAAATTGAAGAATTTTTAGAGCCTAATAAATTCCTGTATGATATGAAACAAAGTAAAAAAAAACACACAGCCCCGTGATGAGACTCTAACTTGGAACATTTTCCTAAATTTAAATCACTTCAATTACCATGTGCCGGCACCAGATATGTGAAATGACTTGGTGCAATTTTGGTTATAGAATTTAGGGCCTTTGCCTCTAACTAGTCAGACTGTGTCTCAGAGCAAACACTTGGATCCTGTGCTATTTCCATGGATTTAGTGTCATGGATTTTCATGGATTTAATTTGTCAGGGCGCAGCGACATAATCACTTAAACTGCCTCCCTGTTTATTATGTCTGCTGGTATTTCATTTTTCTCAACATGGATTATATAACCCGGAAAGGAGTTAAATCCAGACAGTGTTTGAGGCAGAATAGAGAAAGAGTCATTAAATCGGGTGCACATGCGTATGAATGGTAGGATCTTAATGGACAAAGGAGATCCTGTAGTCCTTTAAAGATCGCAATAATATTTGACATGTGCTGTCTAACTAGTTCTGTGACATCCGACTATATACATAAAAAAACAAATACAAATTTTTCTCTCAAGGATTTTAGTTTTGTGCACAGAAACCATGGATATGTCTGTCATCAAAATTATTTTCATATCCACTTAACCGGAGGAAGCACATTGCAGAAGTGCAACAATATTCTCAAAACAATTCAACCAAATCTGTCGTGTCAGAGAGTTGTAGATATTGTGTTAGTGTCTCTCTGCAGCACACCCAGGTGCCGTCAGTCAATCGATGCCAACATCTGTTAACATCAGCCTCACTCACCACTCGATTCCTTGATCAGTGCTGACAAATTTTTTTTTATTTCCTGTCGTGCACGAATCTGTTGCTGCGTTTTCCAGGGTAAAGCTTTGGAATCCGGGCAGCACAGTGATAAATCTGTATGATTTTTGTTGTTATGATCATTACATTTGTCTCCCGAGGTTTACATTATTGAATCTGCCACTACGCTTTTACAATCCATGACTAGACACTTCAATATTTTCCTTACAGCAGCAGCCCGCCAGGGTGAAAACAATGCCATGAGTTCATCTGACTCTTATTTACTGAAGGACAAAATAACAGACGGCCAAATAAAGTAGATAGATAAGGCGCTGTCAGTGTTGTTGCAGATTGGGTGAGTCACGCCTCCTTTCTACCATCTCATCTGTACATTCCACCTCTAATAAAAGAGCACGCCTTGAAATCAGAATACTAAACAATAACCGTAAAAACTGCAGAGAGAAACAGCCGAAAAATAATTTGACTGCATGCAAGACATGTTTTTGTTCCACAGCGAGGATTAGGGAAGAGCTTTTAAACTGTTAGATTCCTGCTGCTTTTTAATATCTGGTGTGATCTATTTGTGTCCTAAGCTGCTAATAGCTAGAAGGAATCAGGGGAACGCAGCGGGAGGGGGGGTGCTTGTATAATGGATTGGATATTTTATGTTTCTACCCCTAAAAAAGCAAAAGGATTGGGAATTTGTCTTTCCCCTCCTCCTTCTATAAATCACTTTTGTCTCGATTCTGTTTTGACTAGAAAACAGCCCTTTCCGTGGAGTGCGAGTGCTGTAAACACCCAAGTTGTTTGGAGGAATGTGTTGGCTTTACCCAGCTCAAGACGAGACGCAGTGTGAAGTATAGGCCTACATGTTCAGGGCTCAAATCCCGTGTAGGATGGAATTCCAGGACCCTGCACTCCCACCGACGGCAAGAAGAAAACACACAGGGTGAAAGGGAACTTGAGGATATAGCTCAGTGGGCGAGAGTGATTTTTTTTTTTTTTTCAGGGCAACGAAACCGTGTTCTATATTTCACAGTCGCAGCCCTGGCACGGCTGTGATAACAATGTGCCCTAAACCCGACTTATGTCCTTATTTATGCGTTGTGCCCCACAGTTGCCTGGCGATTATTCCGAGAGAGAAACAGTGATTGCTAACAGGGCTCTGCACACATTTCCTTCTCCGGTCCTCAGCCTCTCCGGCTCGTCTTTGGTGCAGCCGGGCAGAGCTGCGGCTGATATGCATAATCCCACGTTTAGAGAAGAGAGGGGAGAGAGAGGAGCCATTTTCAGAACGTCTTCCCTGACAACTCGCAACAATTCTAGAAGTTTTAAAGACAATCAGCATCCTAATTCCGCATTAATTAGTGTTGGACCATAAAAAGGCAAAACATGTTAATGGATGTTTATCCTCTCTCTTTGGGGTGGGGTTGTTTCTTCCGGCAGTGCCACGTGACAAGCGAGCGAAGGGAAGAGCAAATTTCAGGAGTTATGCATTTGCAGCATCTATTGGGACCAGGCCATTCTTTATCCCAAATACTAAAAGCCGTAATGTCGGGTGATGTTGCATAAATGTTTTAGAATCGTAGTTTGTTATGGGCTGGTCCGGGCCTCTATGGACCAATTTAGCCGGCCTTATAATGGCATCTCTAATGCTCCAGTCTAAATGAAAATAAACAAGACTGTATAAAAGAATATTAAAAGCTCTGTATTATTGTTTATCCTCAAAGAAACAAATTGACGTTCAACTTATAAAGCAAGACGGCCGCTATTTTACGGCAAGTACCATAAAAGACCGTTAGCTCTGTTTTTATTACCTTTCATTTCAGCACAGATCCGATTGGCTACACCTGAACGTTAGTGTGTGCTCGGAGAGATGTGTGTGTCTGTGTGTATTTGTGTATGTGGGAGATTGTGTGTGATCTCTGCCTGAGCTGTGAAGTACGGTTGATTCCCTGATCCAGCAGGTTAAGGAGGGCTTTGACCCTGCGCGGAGGACCCATCTGGACTGTTTGCCGGGTTTCATCCTCGGACTACAGTCAGAGCACAGAAAGCTCCTCTCCACTGCCTGTATTCCATTCAGCCTTATCACCATCACAAAATTTGAATGGTCAATGACCCAGTGCTACTCAGAAGATTTTGTGTGTGACTGTAATCCAGTGGCAGATGTGTTTCTTGCCATATCCACACACACACATATATATATATATATATAAAGGATAGAGAAGGATAACGCAAATATTGTTTCCAGATTTTTCCGAGCTGTTACAGCGCTGATCCTTTTCAATCTGTTGTTGCTGACTTTAGCTTCTGTCCAAATACTGTATCTCTTCTGTTTTTCTGCCCATCTTATCCCGGAGCTCAAGCCTGATGCGACCTCCTGCACACACTACAAGAGCCAAAGAGGATCAGCGCTCAGATCCACTCAGATTACCACCTTCTTTGTCGCGAGGTCTCTCTTTTTCTCTCCATGTCCTCCCATCTATGAATAGCCATACTGCACTGAGAAGTTACATTTGGACAAGGACAAATAGCATAAAAGGCGCACACACACACGTGCACACACACACGTGCACACGAACACACATGCAGACGCCGCTGCAGGGCTGGGTAACATTTGAGGGGTAGGATAATGTCAGCTGACCAAAGCCTTGGTGGCTCCGAGTCATCCATGGCTGCCAACTTCACTAACATCAGCTCCGCTCCGCCCTAGTAGGACAAAGGCGGCCTGCTTTTCTCTGCAGCTTTTATTAAGGGCAGCTTGTCTGTGTGTGAGGGAGTGAATCAGAGACGGACAGAGAAGAGGAGCGAACATCAACGGGATTGTGTGTCTGTCATTTTTGTCATTTAAAGGAAAACGCCATTCAGTGGCGGGACAGTGGGTGAATGAAACTTTAAAGATGACAGCAACGTGGTGCCAGGCAATATATACTGTAGTAGACTCGCAATAACACGCCAGTATCTGCAAGAGAACTGTCAGCAGTCAACTTGCATTGTGGGCAATGTAGGCGCCAGCTTTAGAGGTGGAAGAGTAATTGGTGGAATAAAAAAAGATGACATCTCTGTCACATTGATTATGATCGTTATTTTTAACTGTCCACCATGACTCATACAGTGTTGTTGGAGTGTAATGCTTCGGCGGTGCAATCCTCATTGAAGCTTGAAATTCTCCGGTGCAAAATTAAGAGCTTGAAAAATTGCCAAGAATTGTGTGAGCTGCATACAGAGTATCTACTTAAGTAAATAAATTACACAAAATTAAGAAAAAAAATTGCTAATCCAGTCGGTTTAAATCCATGTTATTGTGTTGAGATGCTTGAAATTTGGAGAATGTATTGAGTCAGTAATGCTCTTCACTTTAAATCGGTCTCTAACATGTGTGTAATTTATGGGGTGTGAAGGATGGAGCACTAAGTAATGTCATGGTTCCATGGTTTGTGGCCAGGTAGTTTCTCTGAGAGGCTACTTGTACCTGTGGATGGGTCTATTTACTGCTTTGGTGTTAAACTCACTCAGTCAACCTTGTGCTGTCTGTTTTAAATAGAGCCAAGGTCAATTCCAGAAAGACTTCCATATGATTGGAAACGGTACATTCAAGTTTCTAATTGTGTCATTCCTCCATGTGTTCCTTGTTTGAATCCATGTGAGGTGGGATAAAAACAGTTGTTTAAAGAACAAGCAAAACCCCCACCAGATTGAAAAGTTACTGCTATTCTATTTAAAGTAGATTGCCTGTGCAGCGATGCACTGCTCCCACTGCTCCTGCCACGCTTGGAACATTCCCTGGAAGTCCTGCTCTGTCAGCATGTCAAGCACCATCTGTGACGAGCACTGGATCTTCTCCACTCGGACAAAATGGGAACTCTCTAGCTTGAATTTTGTTTTGGGAAAGAGGAAGAGGCTGCAGAGAGCCAAATCCATTGAGTAGGACAAACTGGGTAGTAACATGTTGGTGCAGCCAGAAACTTGTCACAGCACCAAATGCCATTTTGTCACAGTTCAAGTTGTCCTGCCTGAAGACGGTATGCACTTTGTCCTTCTCCTGACCTGAGGCACCTTCTTGTATTGTTACATCTACTGCAAGCCCTTCCACTGCCAAAACTGTGGCTTGGTTTCAGGGTCATAGACATTGACCCGATTCTCAACACTGGTGATACCTTGGACATGAGATCGACTTAAATTTTGATGGTTGTTTTGCGCTCATATGTGATGGCGTATATATGCAAGTGTCCACAAAAACACATGAGATACAGACACTGATGCAGATCTTGTTATAGGGACTCACATGACTTCCTGCTCGTAGCTGCTGTACAGGCGTTACCGTGCTGCGTTTGTTATCGATTGTCTTGGAACGCTTTGTTTGCACATCTTGTTCCTGTGCTTGTTGTGGCCCCTTTGGAGTGTGTCTGTTCTTGTGTCTCCGTCAAAATTGCTTCAAATATGTGCCTCTCTTTCTCCATTTCCTACCCTCCAGGTATTCCTGCCGTCATTGCAGACATTCTCGCTCCGATAACATTGTACCCACGTCATCCCACACAGTAATACATATATACATTCACCCTTGTATCAAAACATGCTCTCACTGACCAAAAATATGTGCGGTTTATGTTGCATCACCAAAGGTTTAGCTATATATCAGAATTTGAAATTTTGATTGAACTGTTTGTTTGGGGATGTATCATTTGAAAATCCGTGTAACAGACACGTACAGATGCATACACTCTTAAAATCGCAATGCGTTTACTTGGCCATTGTTGCTTAACTCCCAGTCATCCTCCCACACACGTGGCAGCAGCAGGGCAGCCAGCCTCTTGACACCGTTCCATTTAGCCCACACTCCTGCCGGAGGATTCCAGCTAATAACTCACGTAGCCTGAATGCAGCCATAGCGTGAAACAATTACTCTCAAGAAGAAACGGAGGAATCAGGGGAAATGAGAGAAAGCATAACCTTGAGAGAGGATAACATTTTTTAACATCAGCCAAACCCCTTGTGCTGTGAGTGATTTCTCCCAAAAAATAAATCACGAGTTTGTTAATGAATCTCTCAACGGAACTGAAGTTGAATTAAAGCACATATTCTTCACTGTTCAAGGCCTCTCTCTGTCGGTTGGAAAAAAACAAACAGGCTGAAAAAAAATGGTATCAGATGTATCAGACATCAAACTTCTCTCCCAATAGAGCTAAATAACCTGAAGCAACTGGGGACATTTAAGAAACACCCAGACCCCCGTCTATACAACCCATCAAACACATCATTTTCTTCTAGCCGTTATACAACAGTGGCTTTTGATCGCACATTACTAGAGAAACCCTGCAGCTGTGAGCAGGGTCCCTCTGTTCAGTGTGGAACGGATATTTGGACATGAATGACCATGAAACGAGAAAGAGATTACATGGTACATCAGTAGCCTTCCATGTCGGTGTCCTTGCCAACCGCGGTGTTTTTTTTCATTCTAACGACATGCCAGTTGTGTGAAGTGGATGCTTTGGATGCTGTGAATGCTGCATACGTTTAACCCTGAATGTTTTTTGTCTGTCTCCATGGTCGGTCTCTGTAAGACCGGCAATGACCCAAAAAACAGTTCGTCTCCTTTGGTTTCTAGTTGGATGAAGGTCCTGATCCCCTGTTTTTCTTGGCATGCGCAAGAAATATTGACTTTTGATTAACTACTATTTTTGGATTTGTGTATTTGTTTCGGTGCGTATTCAGTTGACATCACACTGCAGCAGCCCAATGAGAAATACATTTTGAACGAGGGCTGTATTTATACAGATTTCTGCTTTGCTAGTCTGAAAATCATTGGATTTCTCGCTTATATGAGAGTAAGGTCATCGATACTGCTAATGGCACCTCCTTCCCACCCAAGCTTTATGTAATCCAGTTGAATATAGCCAATACATGGGTACGTTGAACTGCACCCTGGGAAATAAAGGAAATCATTAACTTGAGCACAAGTAGAGTAAGAATGGTAGAGTAGATTGTTGGTATAACAAAGAATGAATTAAAAGCATTTTAATCAAAGAGCAACTTGTTGAATGCTGAATACTACAGGTTGTAAAAGGGGGCTCAGGCTTGGGGGATTATATTAATTATTTCCAATGGTGTTTGTCTTTTTAATTTACTAATTGTTTACAGTCCTGCGGCCGGTTACTTGGCAGCATTGCAGTATTGAATTTACCTCATTCTGGTACCACAGTGAAGTTTTTGTGACAGTGCTATGTAATGTACAGAAAACATATCTTCATCATATACCATCACATAACGGAGTATAACGGAGTATAACCAGGTCAGCATGGAGGAGCCCTATTCGCTGCCAAGTTATCAGAGTAATTCTCTATACCTTATTCCTATGTTATTTGAGTTATTGACTGTTGAAAATAGGAGTTAAGGACAGCAGGACAGACAAATACAGTATGCAGTAACCCACATGAGTCAAAAAACTGTCTATTGACAACTCCACTACTGACTTTCTGATCCTGATTTGAAATTTGCTACATTCTGACAGGTGCATGGTAATAAAACCCTATTTAAAATCTGATATTGTGACCTAGGCCACAAGCAAATCAACGTTTGGACAATGAGGACCATAAAAATACATTGGATTCTTCCTTTACACTCTAGCGGGTCACAGGTCGTCTGCTAAGTAGGAAATCTTTCATATGTGGCCCAGGACACGTCAATGCATTGAAAAGAGTGTTACAGACCAACTTGAAATGTAGATTATTGGATCTTAGGACACAGTCAGGACACATTTGAGTCTGTTCAGACCTGGACTTTTGCACTGACCACTTGTGATTTTTTAATTAAATATGAAATATTACAAAATTAAACCATTGAACTCACACAGGAAGACAAATGCAGCAAACACTTTTTTTTTTTTTTTAGAGCAGAGTGAGAAACAAATCTTGTTGTCGAAGTCTTACTTGTATATTGAGCCTCTGATTTGTGGAAATATTTAATGTGATTGGTGGTTTTGCTTCAGATTTTAATAATATGGGAATTGAAGAAGTTGGACCAAAGGCATTTTTCACAACCCCTACGTGACCCAGTAAAGTCCCAAAAAACCAAGGTGATCAAGTCTGAGGCTTTGTGCAAAACTGACGTTTCACTCAGTGAGCCAGAAACTTGGGCATTGATTTGCAGGCAAAATCTGACTTACTTCTCAGCAGCGTGAGTCTAGGGGGTGATATAAAGATACAATTGTGTGTGTGTGTGTGTGTGTGTGTCTGCACATGTCTTGGGAGCGAGTTTCTCCTGCGGTCGACTGTGGTTGAGTGGAGAGAGCTCATTTGAGAAGAAGTGATTTGAGGAGCGATCAGGGAATTCCTCCAACATCATGCTCCTATAAATCATCTCTTTAATCAGCCTGAAACTCCCTTTCAGTGCACAGCTGACATAACACATAAACAGACACACAACTTTACAATTCGAAAAAGGAAATATGAAGGCTGCTGCAGGCAGACGGAGCATGGCGGCTTCACGTATTGCAGGGTAAAAGAAGAAGGAACCACAGATAAAGGATATGGTGAGTGAGTGAAGGGAACACAGAGATGACAGGGTGGAGGAGACATAGTTCACCCAGGTTGGCAGAGTCACTCACTGCTGAGCTGAGCAGTGCCAGGCTGTTAATTGGATCGGAGAGTCTCTGGGGAAGGAGGGCAGACACTAGGGGGGAGATGAGGAGACTAGATTGCTAAAAATCCCCGTCTCCTGAGACTATCGGGCAAGAAGACCTATCTGCGGACGATATGACACTCTCATTTAGTTGACAGAGCCTAAATAGGACCAACACCTAATCATCATCTACACACTAATCCATCCTCTGGTGGTAAAAGAACGTTCTATTCAAATCTATAAGGTCTTTGCTGTAAAGCGTTTTAATCTGATGTATAAAGCAATGAAACATCTGCACACAATAGCAGAATCTATATTAATAACATCACTCTCGCTGATGTTGAGCCTGAATGAGCGAGACAGAGGGCGATAGAAAGAGATAGACTTGTCCAATAGTTGTATTACAGTAATACCTAGGTTTAATGGATGTCTGGTTTGGAATAAGACTGTACTCAGTCCAATTGAGATTGTGTTGCGTCGGAGGGATGAGGTGTGCCCCCTCATAAATCCTCCCCTAGATGAGATTGGGGTTCAGAAACGAGGGAATGAGCGGACAGTAAGAAAGACGGAATGATGCACACAAATCCAGCTGAGGATTTAGCTGTGTGTGTGTGTGTGTGTGTGTGTGTGTGTGTGTGTGTGTGTGTGTGTGTGTGTGTGTGTGTGTGTGTGTGTGTGTGTGTGTGTGTGTGTGTGTGTGTGTGTGTGTGTGTGTGTGTGTGTGTGTGTGTGTGTGTGTGTGTGTGTGTGTGTGTGTGTGTGTGTGTTGACCGAATCCCACATATGGGCTTTGTTAATCCTCCAGTCATGCCCGATGTTGCCTGTGTGACGGTCACTTTCACTCAGACATGAACAGTGGACGACTGAATGTTTGTCAGACACAGCTCTTTGTCTTTTCAAACACACACATGAGGTGTCGCACAATGATACTCTCTGGCCCTATTTTCTGGATGTAGATGGACAAAGAGAACGCAAGACGGAGAGGATGTGAGGAGGAAACAGCTGGAGGTGGAAAAGGTCAGCCAGCCAGTGGTTCTGCTGTAAACTATAAAGCTGCTGCTGCTGGATGCTTAGAATCCGCTCCAGCACAATATAACAAACAAGGGTGGAAAGGTTGAGAGATGAAAGAGCGCGAGGAAGGAAGAAAAGGTGATGAGGGTATAGGACACTAGAGGCAGACTGGCGAAAGGAAAGCAGAGAGGAGATGACAGGGAGGAGGGCAGCGGAGAAGAGGGGAGCTCAGAAAGGCTGTAGGAGGTGAAGGCAGTCATCGCGGGCAGAGGCTGATGATATTATTGGGTTCTGCGGGGCCTGCGGGATAGGGGAAGGGTCAGATTGCCCATGTGTAAACAGCAGATGTGAAAAGCCGCCTGCACACGCCACCACCCCGGGCCCCGGCAAGCTGCACAGTCAAGGACTCGCCCGTGTGCTGCTGTAGCTGCTGCTGAAAACCCTCGCCCATCTGCCGCTGCTCTCGCCCCATAAGCTAAAGTCCTGTAGAGACATTGGCAGTGACAGCTACCTCCAGCCTTTAGGATTCAGGTGCGATTAAAACAAGTGTTGCTTCCATTAGGTTTTACACACAAGTCAGCAGTACGGCCAACAGGCCCAGGCACGCTGCCGCTCATTAGCAGTGTGGACTCTGTACTGCCTGGGCCTTAATTGTTTTTCTCTTTAACCGAGCAACTTCATCAATAATCATTAAAAGGTGCTCAAGCAGGTGGGGCACTTCTTAACGTCGTCACAAGCACCACAACACAAGCATGAGCAAGCACACACACACACACACTGACACCCAGCTGAAACTCACCATGCATAACTCATAAGAGGCCCATTTCTGATTATTCTTTAATTTCCTGTGAAATTAGACTCATGTTGCGTTTTTATTAGGTGCCATTAGAGTGCTTTCAACACTTTTGATAGAAATCCTGGTTAGAAATGACACAATATCAGTGTTAAGTAAGACTCAGTGTAGCTCATCATCTACAAGATGTAAGGAGAAAAATGTATCAAATGGAGGAGGCTGAAAAGAAAAGAACAAACTGTGGGGGAAAATTTAACTTTGGCAGAACAATAATATTTGTATTTTATTTTCGCAACTGTTCATTCTTACTGTGTTTTTAACCAATATTTAGAGGATTTATTTCCTTGAGTGTGTGAAATTTGGTGCAGCTTATGGGGAATCGCGTCCTTTCTTATATTTTCAAGACATACAAGACATCCATTTTGAAGACATGGATGTTATTTTGCCTCAAAACTGACGGCATTTTAACAGATGATTTACGTTTGTCAGCCTAACTTCCTATGTGACGCAGGTGTGTGTCTGTGTGTGTCAATGTCTGTGACATTTCAGTTGTGCATCTAAGAGCATGCTGCGTTCCGTAAAGGCTTTCAGAGCAATGTCTCCAGTAATGTCTTTCTCTCCTCCACAACCTTCTACCACTCATGTCTCCCATCTTTTCTTTTTTTTTAGCATCTGTCTCTCCGTCTCACTGTCTTAATTTCTCAGAAATGTCCTCCCCTTCTCCACCTGAGTTGCTCCTTTCCTGCCTTGCGCTCTCGGTGTCTCTCGCTCTCATAACGTGTCATTATTAAATACACCCACATCGCTCCTCTCCAACACCTATAATGCACAGGCTCATTACATGTGACCTCTCTCAGTAAACATGACGGCTTCCCACATTTTTTAATTTTCTCTAATTTCCCCAAACCTTTTTGTCCTTTCTTTGTGACTTGCATTTGTGACATCAAACTTTTTCTCCCCTCTGCATATCTGCCTGCTGGCCTATCTCATGTTGCACTCTCTCTACCCCCAGCCAGCCTTCTGCCTCCCTCTGTTAGGGGTGATGTAGCTTTTGCTTCGTTCTCAGGGAAGCCCCCCTCCTCCCTCGCCGTTCTGTCATCTGTTGCTGATAGTTGTGGCGTATTAGAGGAAGCGGGCCCTGGGGCAGCCTATTTGTATGGACCGTGTGCTCTCGGAGCTCGTGGAGCTGACAGAAAAGCTTTACAGCAAAACACATTGTGTGTTTGGTTCCGCACTTACACACAAATCACTCTTGTGCATTTACTTTTCCTGTCCGGGGGAGATGTCGCTGTGCTAGGGGGGAAAGTTGGCCTGCCCTCCCATGGCAAGGCCTGAAGAGAGAGAGTGTGTGTGTGTGTGTGTGTGTGTGTGTGTGTGTGTGTGTGTGTGTGTGTGTGTGTGTGTGTGTGTGTGTGTGTGTGTGTGTGTGTGTGTGTGTGTGTGTGTGTGTGTGTGTGTGTGTGTGTGTGTGTGTGTGTGTGTGTGTGTGTGTGTGTGTGTATGTGTACTTATGTGTGTGTGAGAAAGTTAAGAATAGCTGAAGGGAATGAATGCTTTTGGCCCCTGCGGCATGCGTGAGTTGCAAACAGAGTGGAGAGTGAGTAAGCTGATTGAGGACTCCAGTGGTAAAGATACAAATGAGAGTAATAATCACAGAGCCATATGTGAGCAAATAAAAACATTGACATGTGGAAAAAGCCAAGATATTAATAGTACCATATTAATAACCAGCTATAATTTGAACTATATGAAAGATATTACTGTAATAAAAAAGCAGCGGGGGAGAAATAACTTGGCATTTGAGGTTGACAATTCCGTGACATTTTTAATTATTACATTCCTGCTGTATTCTGCATAATTATACTGCAGCACGTTGAGTTCTTTTTTTGTTATCTCATGTCCTCATGTCACCTTTTCATGAAAAATCAACCTTCGGCAGATTGCTGATTCTGTAACGGTGAAAGAGACAAAGAGGGTGGCATTTTCAACCCCTTCCCCGGCTCCCCCGCCCGCCTCCAACTACCTCTAATCACGCCTCCCCCGCCCTCTTTGGCATTTGTGTTATGGCGTGTGAGTGACAGTGGAGAGATGTCGATCTAGTGTAGTAATTAAATCAAGGTGTGCGGCTGTTAAACATGGCGTGTCCAGTGGTGACAATACTTATTGACAGGAATCTATGCAAATGTCAACTGCCCCTTTTCCTTTCCAATTGCATCTAATTCACCACTGTTGTCAAGCTTAATGTCTCTTTTAGGGAGCGGAAAGCAGAGGCACTTTTCAGACGCCTAGGGCTCGGCAATATGACGTCAAATCAATAACACGATTATTTCAAACCTTTACCTCAATTACCCCCCCTGCGCTCGCAGGAAGTGTGTTACTGCGCGCCTGTCTACAGGAGACTCTGCTGTTTTCACTCACAAATTGAACTGATCTTTATAAAAACCCGCAGAATTCATGTGTTCACGGGTAAACAGGGCTGCGCTTATTCTGCAACATCAAAGTCACAAGACAGCGTTACCTCAGAATCTGCGGGAAGAACTCCCTTACTGTCTGCAGGTGTGTGTCTGTATGTGTGTGTCGCTCTTCACACATTCATTAAGTTATTATATATCAATGATGTCAGCTCTTGAATCTGAATGGGGCCTGTCACTTTAATACTGATATCCTGGCTGTAAGCGTGACGCGAGTTGTGTGTACCAGGTGAACTCCAGGTACTGTTCAGGACCTTAAAACTGATTTGTGTAAAGTGAGCGCGGGGGTTTGAGGAGGGAGGATGTGCTGCAGGGTGACACAGCACGGAAAGGAACAGACACCCCACAGTGCTTGAATACACACATCGGGGAAAGTATAAACCAGTTGAATCGAAATCAGCAAGTTGGTTTGAGTTTATACATTTTTATTTCGATACATTTTTGGGTAACTTCCAAGCCCTGATGACATATGAAGAGCGAAGCAGAAGAATGTCTGATTAAGACGCGTTCACAACAAAAGGAAAATGTCCGTAACGTTCATGTGAGAAGTGGTGCCCGGGTGAAGCATGCAGGAGGCCCGGGCCTCTCCCCATGTCAGACCCATCTCTTTCAGTTCGGACATTACACTTCACCTCCTAGCTTTCCAGGTGATGGTCTTTGGTGTGCAGTTCTGGTCCATTTTGAGGACATGTCCAAACCATCATATCCACTGACATCTGATCGCTCGCACCACACCCTTGCTCTTAGTCTTCTTGTAAAGTTCTTCATACACAAGACCTTTTTCATCCTGAGATTTTCGTATTCATATTGTGTGTTGGAAACATTAATAAGACGTCCACTCGCTCGCTGTATTGTCACACATTGTCACTCTTGGACATTCTCCGGACAGTTGACTTGAGGGCTGTCAGAGAAAGTTTCAGAAAATGTCCTGACTTCAGTGCATGTCAGAAACTCTGGGAGAGAGATAAAAAAAGAAGTGAGCACACCTTGTGTTTTTTTCAGAGGGATCTGATGTCTACTTTTCCTCCTTCCCGGTGGCAATCCTCCCTCTTCTGGCACCTATTCCTTCTGTACAGTTAGTTGGATAGCTCTCCTCTGGCTACTGACGGTTAAAGAGAGAAGCAGCCTCAAGGGGCCCGCTAGGACCGGAGACATGTGAGACATCTTTCTGATTAGCTATGAGAAAAACCCAAGCAGACAAATGCATGCTGAGTGCTGAGGCAACACTTGCTGCTCAAACAGTTGACTTTTGAGAATTGTAAAGAGGTCACAGGGGTTGTGTTTGAGTGTCATCCCCTGGAACACATGTGAACATTTAGGACACAGGCATGTTGGCCTGCATGCCAGCAGACATTCAACACACAGCACACACAAACAAGTAGCCACATTGAATTGTGTTTATTTGCATAAAAACAACCTAATCACCACTTAACTGCGTGGGGTAAATGATCATTTAATCTGCTGTGAAATCAGCTTTTAACACCATTCAAAGTGAACAGAATATCTATGGCAACAGGGTTACAACTGTATTTTTATGCTCCCAACTCTTAACTACCGGGATCAAATGAGTACAGAGAGAAGAGAGGGGGAAGAGGAGTGGGGAGAGAACAAAACGAAGAAAAGAGCACTTATAGGCGTGATCCTTATGAGTTGGTCCTAATTAGCATAATGAGGATTAAAGGAGAACAGAGTACACACAGGCAGTTGCCATGGAAATGAGAAATTAGTTGAAAAAGATAGCAGTCAAAGTCGGGCCATTGGTTGCCATTCAGCCATATCTTGAGTTTAGGGAGTGAATCAGATACTTTTAATTACATGTGTGAATAGCGTTCATAAAAAAATGAAATTAACTGAAAAACAAGAAACTCTAACATAAGTATCCGCATGACCCTCAACAAAAGGCCATTTCCTACTCATCTAATATCTGTCAGCAGGTGGATGCTGTCAAAAACCCATATGGATATTTAACTGAAAAGACAAACTCACTAATAAGACAGGGTGCTCTAATTAATGTTCTACCAAACATGGGTTGAAATTAGACTCCGAGCTGCAAAGGTTGTTATACATATCAGTTTAATAGAACAAATTAATTAGCTTCCAGACACTGGAACAGCACTCATAGGTGTTTTTGTAATTTTTACATTATATATAACCTGATTTAGTGTTCAGCAGCTTAGCTGATGCCACTGAAACCCATTAGAAAGTTGAAAGTTTGAAACAAGCTCGGCCGTATTTTAAATAGCTCTCTGACAAACCATGTCGCTTATTAGGAGAGGACATAAACACATGCTATGGAAGTGTATCAGTGGTGAGTTCAAAGTTTAGTTATGTGGCACTAACGAACCACTGTCTTGTTTTCTTTGTATGAGTCTACAAGCAAGCACTCATCAAAGGGGATAACCATTATCTAAACCCATTTTTCGGTAAGGGTTGCAAGGGGGTGGCACACCCTGGACAGGCTACCAGTGAATCCTATAGAGACAAACAAACATTACCTCTCAAGGTCAATTTAGCATCTCCAATTAACTTAACCCTATCCTCCATGTCTCTGGAATGCGGTGGGGAAACTGGAGTACCTGGAGAAACAAATGCAAACAGGTGGAGAACATTCATCAGCCCCACAGATGGACCGCCGGGCAAATTAGGCACAGTGGAAGCTCTGAGATGTATGCTCAGAGCCACCAGCACCATGTCACACAGGTATGATGATTATCATGTTGTAGCGCGTTTGCATGCAAAATTATAACACAACTGGTACAACTAGGGCTGATTTTGGCCCTAAAAATAACATGGTTGCTAAAAGGATAACGTGGGGATCACAGAAAATACTCAAAAGTCAGAATTATGCTCCAGTGGGGTACTGGTAAAATAACGAATTATGCTCCAGTGGGGTACTGGTAAAATAAGCATTTAGGTGGTCAAGGTGAAATAACTGAATCATGGGTCTTTAATAGCTCCAGCCCCAATTTAGTTGAGTTGTAATGTTAATTTCCACCCTTTTCTAGAGGCTGATGGCTTTGACTGAAAGCTGTTCCAGCCCTGCTTGAGACCTCCACCAGTAGCTTCTGTGACCCTTTGCTATTTTAGCCTTCTGATCTCACCTGTCTCCATTCAAGCAGGGCTGGAACAGCTTCAGTCAAAGTTGTGTTTTAGACTGATGAGAAAATGATAAAAAAGTAACTGCTGTAACACCGTGGGATTCCAGGTTATTATTTACTAACCCTGTTTTCTGTCTGACATCAAACATGACACATTAGGATTAAAACTGAAAGGCAAACTTTTTCTACTGGCGATGGGTTTTTATCAGGTTTACCCTTGTTGTAAAATCCTCCATATATGAGCTTATTATACAACAGGGAAGACACCGAATGGCAGAAATAGGGGTTGAATGAAAATGAGATGTTTGTTACAAACAACTGTTGCATTACAAAAGAGCCTGTCCTTGGAAGAAAGAGACAAAGTCGTATGGCAGGTTCTCTTTCCAAGTGCCTGCACGTTGCCAGAACTACTGAGGAGCGAGGATGAATGAAAAGCACAAAGAGTGAAAGTTATCTCATCTCCTTTCCCTCGCAGTTTGTAAATTCCCAGTAAACTGGAGGCTCAGCACGGATTCTGGTATAAATGATGTTTTTTCTTTCTGTTCCCTCTGCCCTTGTTGTTTAATCTCGTGCCTCCAACTGCCAACGTTTATCAACTGCCTGACCGAAAAGTGCGTGAGGTATGAGGAGAGGTTTATGAAAAAGATGTATGTGACACAGCAGAGGGGAGAAGCCTATTTGGACGAAGGATAAGCAGCCACCGCCTGGCTAATAAGATTGTCGTCTTGATCTGTGCGCGCAGGCGTGTGGTTCCGCGTGGCCACACCAGAATGTACTTACACGAGTTTATTAGCAAGGGGGGCAACTTGTTAGCAGGCCCCCAACATGAACCCTGAGCAACTTCTAATGTTTTGAAGTCACAACAACACGAGCGCACAAACACACACTCAGTGCTGCGGACACTAATTTGCATGACAAAGGCGTTGTTAATTATTTAAGGAGCCTCATTTGATCAATACAGGAGAGCTGTATCCGACTGCAGGGACAATCTGAGCCACTGGATTCTATAGGCCTTCCGTTATTCATGAGAACCACAGAGAAGGACCAGGCAAGAGGGAGGGAGGGAGAAAAGAGAGGGAGCAAGAGATAGGGAGCGACAACAAAGGCAGCGGGGTCCTGTTTCAGGTGTATTCAAAGTTTTCCTTTTTCGGTGCTAATGAATATTTTACAGGCTCTGAAACTTAGATGGGACCTCTCTATGTGCAGTGGTGAGAGCGGAGGAGAAGAGTTAGGTGGTGACACGCCACCTAACTGCTGCGGTTTGTCTGAGGGTGATGGGGTCATGGGCCTCAACCACACGAACTGGACATGTGTGACGTTTATTTTGAAAATGAGAAACTCCTTGAACAGCTCTCTTTTTTATTTTTTTTATCTCTGCCATCTCATAGCAACTTATACATGCAGGAATTTGTGACACGTGCCGTGTTCAAAACATGTGTTGAGTGTTATTCTGTACATTGCATGCATGGGCAAGTCTGTGTGCATGCATTCAGCAATAGCGATGTGTTTCTGTGTGTGAATGTTTATGTTTGTGTGTCTGTGTGGTGCTCGTTTGCATGCGAGTAATATGGATTAGTCACAGGTACATGTCTACATTCCAGCACAGCCAGGGGGCGCTTATCTAAAAATAGTGATAATCCCAAAGGAGTATGTGCTCTGCCTCCCATCCACTCTCCCCCTTGGCAACGCCTGGAAGGGTTGGAGGTGATGGGGCTGCTGGGTGGATGTTATGAACGGTTCAGGAAAATGCTGTGAGGCTTGCTAGCTAGTTCAGGCAGCCAACTCGAGCCACGCTGCTCCAATCACGTGACACACACCACATTACATACCTCACTTTCCACTGAAATGTCCCATCCATCACTTCTGCTCGCCCCTGCTGTTGTGTCAGTATTGCTGCAAGTTGCTTCAGCCCCTCCACGTGTAGGGCACCGAGGGGGGGGGGGCGGGTTAGAAACCTTTGCACATCCCTCCCATTATATCTGTGCAATCATATCTGGGGGAGTGACGAAGCCGGAGCCTTGACACCAAACACGGACATGTTCTGCTGTTGCATTAAACATGTTAAATGTGAGCTGTCTGTATGAATTATGTTACACATATAAGCACCCATGTCAGACTGCACCCACTGTGTTCTGACATACCTTGTTGTCACTGGAGTTACTGCACATCTGTCAATAGCATGCAGAATAATGTGTTGTTCCACACACAAACATGCTGTACAAAGAAAGATGCACGTACGAAACAACGAGGTAAACATCATCCCACAACAAAAACACCTAATTGTCCCCAGGTTGAAAATCCATCCTCTTTTATTGACTCCTGCTTCACCGCAACACACAGCTCATTTGGATCTTGCTTCATCAGGGAATTTTTTTATGCAGCCCTGATGCGGCGCAGCCTTTTGAAGAGTAGGCGAGTTATGTCTCTGTATAGTGAAGAGGAAGCAGAAAGAGAACAGTAAAGCCAGGGGCCCACAAGCAACTTCTTGTGGAAGCTGCTACAGATTGAAGTACAACAAAAAAAAAGCAACTCCAGTTTCCGCTTCTGTGTTTTTAAGTCATATATACAATTTTTTCAGGCAGAAAAGTTAATTTCACTGAGGCAGCATTTTTTCAGTTATAAGAGGATAGAATGCACACAGCTTTTGAACAGAGGTAAGGGTCCTTTCTTCGGGTTATTTTGTGGGGCGTACCTGGGAAATTTACAAAGAAAAGAGGGCTATTTTTTGGAGAGACACAACTCTTTCTTTCTTTTGTGAATTGTGTGTGTAGGGTCTGTGCGTGCGTTTGACCAAACATTCATAATTGGGCCCAGTAGTTCTTTACACTTGAAGTTGGCACTGTCGTCATGCCAACCGGCCCCTTCTCCTTTCGTGCCGCCCCCATTTTGTGTGGAAATGGTAACCGCTTGGAGATGCCTTCCACATGCGGGGAAATGCACTAATCATCAGTCCACAGGCTGCACCCTTACCTGGTGTCCTTTTTTTCGGACTCATTCTTTTGTGTCTTTTATAAACAGTCTTTTGTTACCGTAGCTTGGCACCGGTCTAGTGTAGGTTACTGAGCCCCGGCAAATGTGTCATTGGCACCTGTTGTATATCAGCCATTTTTGTGTACTTGTTTGTGGGGGACCTTTCCTTTGTTTTTTACGTGTGTGTGTAGCTGTGTGTCTGGTACAAGCATTTCAGTGTGCTAGTCTCATTACGGGATTACTCCTGCTTCTGGACACCTCTCCAAGCATCTGATTGGACTGGGACAAGCTGATCCCTACCAATAGCGACACCTGCTGTGGTGTCATCTGGAGAGCAGGTGTCCCCACAAGTCGGCGCTGAAGAAAATGAGAGGGAGGAAACAATGCACAACATGGTGATAAGACAGAGCGAAGAAAGGAGCTAAGGCACAGTCTCGGTAGTGGTTGGCTCATGAATCATATATAAGACCTCATAGATGTAAAGAGAATGACAGAGGGAAGGCTGCGAAGAGACGAACTTCCTCACATATTGGAATTTTCTGTCTCTTGAAACCGCCTTTAGGAGCCTCTTCACTACTAACGTCCTCATCTTTGTCTGTGTCCCCACAACTTTACTGCCAACTGAACACAAACCACCAGTGTATTATTTGATTTGATTAAAGTATTGCATTTAAATTGGTTTACAAGTATGATATATGATCCCCTTACTGGATTTAACAGTTTGTCAGTCTGTCACTCTAACTGAAGGATCAACAGGTAGGTTTATTAACAGACTTTGAAGGTGCAGTGCCGACATCATGAATCCTTTTCATTAAATAAATGAATCTATCTTAGCTGTCGGATGCAATCGGTAAAAGAGCCTGAAAGTGACCACTTTCAGAAGTAAACTTTCCAATAAGTTTAAACCCTGGAACCAGCTACGAGATGATTGGGGAAACATTTCATTTGGAGCTTTAAAAAAAGAATTTGAAATGTACAAGATGGTGTACACAATTATTACACTACACATCCCATAAACCATTGTGAACCCACAAGCTGGTCCTCATTAACACTTTAGTGTGTTCCAGTTGGCTGCATTAACTGACACTGATCTTCAGCCCTTTGGACTCTTTCCTCTTCTCTAATAGGAGCATGTTAGAAAGGGACTATACGATTGTAGTTAACATGATTTTTGCCGTTGTGGTAAACATTTCTACTGTAACAGCGGGCTCCACCAAACCAGAGATTTGGCAATCCCACCGAAGGATTGTATGAAGCGTAGAGCTTCTCCTTGACATTAAAACGCTATATACGATGTCATACAAACGTTTCAGCAGCCAATCAGAATCTGATTTGGCCTTGTGGCTGATCAGGTTACTGCAGCTAAAATGTTGCATTTGGATCGTGGTTCGTATCAGTCCCCTTAATGGATTATTAACAGGCAGCGTGTGAATGTTGCCCCAGTGGCTCGGTCTCTCCAGCGCTCTCTTAATTGTTAACTATGAAGTTCACATCAAACCTAATAGCTGGTCAGATGTCATTACCTCGCACCTCTGTTGCCACTGGCAACCAATAGAGTCCCCGCTCTGTGAACAGAGTCCGTTGTCACGTTTCAAATGTGAGCGAGCGAGAGCAGACAGACTCAGCAAAAGAGCGAGAATAAAAAGAGCCTCATAGAGAGGGAATCAAAGGAGATCTATCTGCTGCATTCTGATCATTCAGGGGGAGAATAAAAGGACACATGCAAGGTCCTGACAGATGTTAATGTCATCAGGATGGTTTGCTGGGTATAGCTTTGAATGGAGAATACCTGTGTTTCCCTTTCTTTCTTAAAATGTGTATGTATGTGTTCCTAACAGAGACTGCGGGGGCTGAGACATGCAGTAGAGCAGCAGCAGACACGAGCAGCCCTGAGGAAAGCCTCGTCCTTCACTGCCCATTTTTTTAAATCCTTTACGCTACACCATATGTGTCAGCCTCCACTGTGCATTTTTACCTGAACGTGTTCGCTCCTTCCTGTGAGCGACCAGTTTTTCAGAAGGTGAAGTGAAGGAGAGGAGGAGGAGGAGGAGGAGGAGGAGGAGGAGGAGGAGGGGGGTCTAGATGCAACTCATCTCTGAGCTCACTGCTACTGTCTCCTGCCTTGTCTGCTCAAGGAGCTCTGGCACCCCGCTGGGAGAGATGAGGGGCTTGATTACAGTCAAATTAGCAAATGAGCAGGTTAATTACAGAACCAAATTCCTGTATAAGAACTGTCATTGCTCCGAGAGATGCTCCTGCTCAAAAGAGCCTGAAGAAGCGGGGGAGGAAGGAGGGTGAAGGAGAAGGCCTCCTTTACTTTTTCAAGAAAATTCCCTGGTTTCAGCTCCTCTTCATCTCATAAGCTTGCCATTTGAGGTTAAGGGGAAATGGTTGCATCAATGAATCTATTTTTCCTTTTCTTTTTAGAGAGGACACTTTTTTCCCCCTCTTGCATTTCCTTTCGCGCTCTCTCTCTCTCTCTCTCTCTCTCCATTTTTTCTCTTCGCCTCACTCAGGAGACTGCATCAAACCCCTCTCTCTAACTTTCTACTCACTCTCCCGCTCACTGGCTTTCATCCTTCACTTCACAGGAGCCTTTGGGAGGCTTCAGATTTTGTATTTGCTACAACCACGTAGAAAAGGAATTTCTGAGACATTGCCCAAAGTTTACAAGGACGTTCCATTTCACACACGGAGAAAGAATGTGGAGTGAAGTCGCTGGAGAAAAAGGCAAAAGTAATTAGGGAGATGAAGTAGATTTTTTTTTTTTCGGCTGACCTTGGTTAGTGTTGTTCAGTTTGTTCATGTCACTAGCCCTGGATAAGTGCTTGGGAACGACGCGATGCACCCAAGTGAACACAGCTTTTTCCTTATCCAATGGCCTATGTGCAGTGATATTACTGGTGTGTGTGTGTGTGTGTGCGTGTGTAAGAGAGGAAGATGGAGAGGGAGAGAGAGATGGATGGATTTTTTGGGCAGATGTGTATAAAGTCTGGAGCAAATGGAGTGAGAAGCCGAGCAGCTGGCAGAGGACAAGAAGGAGGCTAGTGAGGAAGATGGGAGATTTGCAGGCACACACACACAGACAGATTCACACAGCTCACTCACACACATACGCACAAGCAGTGGTGATTCAGGCTGGTGGTACTCTCACATACACGCACACACATAAAGCCACATGACTCACACCAGTTCACTTCCCAGTCGCCGTCATCTCTGTGTCATCGGCGAGACAACCCAGCGCAACACCGCTAACTTAATTTCTCCCGCACTGTCCCCGGCATGTCATCGCCTGTCATCGCTTTGCTAAATTAGAGTTTCACCCCCCCGGCAAGTGTTTCCAGGGAATTTGTCTCAGATCATAGCTCCTAATGGAAATGTCGTGGGACGTTGGCAGTTGTTTTCTTTACAGATTGTATAGGTGTTTTATTGTGGTACACAAACAGTGGGGTTGGAGGTCTCTGCAGATCCATGTAGAGTCGGAGGGAGGTCAGGGAGGGCTGTTTAGTAACCAAGAGCAGTGGGAGGTCATCTATATTTCATCTGCCATTCATATTTGAGTGGGGATGGGCAGCATGATGATGGGAGACACTGAACACGCTCGCTCTGTTTCTTACCATGGACGGCTGTCCTCACAGACGTATAAAAGAGCAGGTTATCCATTTTAAATTACAGCATCAGCAGCACTCACCCAACCCCTCCACGCCTTCGCTTCTCCTCCTCCATTTCCCTACATCCATACCGCTCTCCTCCTCCCCGTTTCCCTCCTCCCACTTAGACAGCCCTATTGGATTTTTAGTCCTTTCTAAATGAATTGCGCCGCGGCGCTCATGTCGAAACGGGCCCAGTCGATTGTCTCAATGTAACTATGCACAGTTATCAGGACGGCGGCGCAAGCCATTTGCGGGAAGCCTTAACATTATAAACAAATAAAGCAGCCGTATTGCCTCCAGGCCCTTTGGTTAGGAATGCACAGCCGTGTCTGGTGAATGGGCAGCCAGCGTGAAATCCAATATAGCCCTGTGTGTGTGTGGAAGAGGAGGAGGGAAAACACTCCACTCCGATCTTCATCAATAAAGCTTTGTACAAGACTGGTGCGGCTGCTGCCACCAAAATACAACCACTATTATTTTGACCACTCCACGCCACATCTGATCCTACCGTCACCACTGTGCTCCGCCGCTGTCTTTTACTGCACAGACAAAAAGGGACTCTTCTGTGAGGGTTCTTTGGTTACGGGTCTTCCCTGCAGAGCCGTAATCAATCTCTGCACCTGATCAGAGGGTGGAACACGGGTCGACTCTTATAAAACGCTTTCAGATCTCAGGTGGACCTTAAAATTGTCCTCTGATACTGCTGATTTCAAGCGTCTCATCCCACCTTTACAAGGTGATCATTTACAGGGTCGCTCTGGCTGTGCTCTAGTGGCAGCCTACAGCACGGGCTTTTCTAAAGTGACGGTGTGGGCGCGGGACAAAAAGAAAAACTTTTCTCGCTGTTGCCCTTTTGATCTGAATATTATAATGACTATTGAAATCACAGTTGCCAGCACAAAACCCATTGATTGCGAGTGGGGTTGCAGTGGCAGCAGAAGCTGTTATTAGCAGCTCAAAATGAAGATGTTGGACACTGCTGTCTGGCCATTTGTGGAAAACCAAATCAGCCTCTCATCGCTCAATTGATGGGATTTCACTTGGCAACGAAAAGGCTGCGCTCTCCCCATATCTCCCCCACCAACACCCATGTTTATCCCTTATCACTGTAGCCTAATGGTTTACTGTGGTACGAGGGGCTGTGAGGGATAAATCACCCGGGGTCTGGGCGCTGAGGGACACCCACACCCAGAGGACTCCTGTTCTCCTCTCCGATCTGCAGAGAAGCCCTCCAGTTACCATGGAAAACCCGATATAGCCAGTAGTTATTGTGACATTGACCCAGAGCACGGGCCAGGGCTAAGTGTGGTGACCTCCACGCCTTTTGTTGGAGGGTGCCTCATAGAGACACTCGTGGTGTGTTTTTGTTTCTGGGGGATAAGTGCTCTGTGAGACCACACACTCAGACACAAACACACCACATATCTGCAGCCTTGCTGTGTGTGTGAGTGGTGTGTGCCTCCCTGAAGCACTTTTGTGTATTTGAACAGATGCATGTTTAAGTGCGTGCAGAGATCAGAGACAAGGTTAAAGGGGAACATGTTCCTCTCCTGATGCATGACCTTGGGCTAGCCTGTCCCATCCTTTTCTCCTATGTGCTGATCAGATATATCCCCAGCTACCGTCCCACTGTGGCCACCAGTCCCAGATGACCTCTACAATAGCCATGCATTAATCACCACAATCTGTCTTTGTCTCATCACCGCATGCAGTGTCCATCGTGACAAGTCATTAATCCGTATTCGCGTTATTTTTCATAATAGAAGTGAAACAAATCTGCCAATTGGTCGAGATGGCTCATTTGTTTCTGCCACGCCAAAGTGGGACATTCGTTGAATTGAGACATATTTTGCGGGATCACCAGTCAGAACACTTGAAATGAAACGGTTATGTAATAAGTCTTAATATATTTCATACCAAATATATCCCATCATTGTGTAGATTTGTTAATTTACTTCATAATTTCGTCTTTGCTATAACATTCATTATCACAAATATTCCAGGAAGATGTGACTCACTGCGCCTCAAGGTGCGGCATGGTAATCTGTGTAAAGCTTCAACTGCTGCATTAATCCATTTCTCTCTATTGAGCATAGCCTTTGTGGATATGGTTGGTTTATAAAGTGTTTTTTAAGAGAAGGCTTTGGCTTTTGGTCCAGCTCCACAGCAAAGTGGCCCCCGCGTAAGCCTCGCTGTCGTCCTCCTGCCTCCCGCTCTTACCCCTCATTTCATTTCTTCTGTGTGCCTTCCCAGCCAGATCCTCTCTAATGAAGCTAAATCTAGCATGCTAAATGGGACCAGTCATCTATGTCATTGGTGCTGGAGCGGCCGTAGCTGTCTTCTATTGGCCCCCGAAGGCACAAACACCACTCCAAGACGATGAGTTGGTGGCATTAGAGGTGTTCACAGTACAGCAGGCACAAACAATGGTAGGCCCAAACAGGCGAGCACTTATCTGTGGTAGTTTGAAAATACCGGTGCCACCCGTGCACCCGGAGACAGAGGTGCCCATGTGTGGGCTGGAGAGAACAGATAAAGTAACAGAGTCAAAATCCTTGTGTGAAAGTGCAACTGTAGCTGCAGTGGAGATCAGTGCCGTACCAGAGATCAAGAGCAGAGAGACGTGCTCTGCAGGATACCAGCCTGTCGATTGCAGCGCTCTCAACTTTAAAGTTCTCGGCTTCAGGATTTTGTATAGAATCTAATGGCTTTGGAGTGTGAGTGCACACAGTAACACAAGTGGAAAAGCGCTGTAATATAGGACCCTACATGACAGTCCAAAAAGCAGACACACTCGTGGGCACGCACGCCCACACGCACACACTCGCACACACACCGAGCCAAATCTCCCACTGAAGTCCAATACATCCCTCACAAACCCATTAAAGGTGCTTCATACAACAGCCTCTCACAGAATACAGAGAGAGGAAGTGAGAGCGGCACAGACACAGAGGGAAACGTGGAGAGAGCAAGAGAGCCGTGTATTTGTCAGGTGCTTAAAACATATTCTGGCAGGTGTTACACACAGGTTTATTGTTGTGTTATGTTAAATATTAAAACACACTGTAACAAGAGTTTTTTTTTTTGCTTTTGAAGTGGTTTTAAATTGCATGAATTCATGCATGTATCCAAATTAGGAAGAGTGCCATTTGTCAAGGATTAGATATAAAAATATGTGTCTACCCAAAGTCTGATACTGTTAATCTTATTCCTCTTCATTGTTTGCAAAATATGACGCGCCAAATACTCAGAGACGCTAATCCAGATTTCTCCTGTTTAAGTAGTGTTTGCTAAAAATGTATTAGGAAATATTTGTTTTCCTTTTTTTTATTAATTAAATATGTGTATCCTGCTTTTAAAGATCTTAATCTTCAGGGGGGAAGAATGGACTTGGCGCTGAAAACAGGAAGTTGAAATTATTAAGAGACACACTAATGTTTGTGTTAATAAAGTAACAATTTTTATTTAATAAAATGTTATAGCTGTTTGACTCTCTGTCTGTTAGTTATTAGGATTACACAGACAGATACTTAAATGCATTGACTTGAAACTAACTGAAAGGCTGTGGTATGGGTCAGGGAAGAATTTGAGTTCATTTTGGTGTAGATCTGGATTAGAGGGGTATTAGGCTGACCCTGAATGTTTTTCATTTTCTTTGACACTGTGAGATGGGGTGTTTTGCAACATTATCATTGATTTCTCAGAGAATAATTCATGACTTTGAAATACAAGACATGTTTAGGAAACTGGTATTGAGTGTGTTGCAGATCTAAATAAAAATATCTTTAGGTCAAATATGGTTTGATAAAAGGACTGTTGGGACTTGGTTGCGGTTTGCACTTTACTGAAGGTTTTTTTTAATATTTTCAGATTCGATGTTTTGTTATTTGTGCCTTATACTTCTGCAAATTTGTTGTTGTTGTTTTTTATCTTATTGAAATAATATAACCATGACACATACAGGTTGCACTGGATGTTTAAATATCTTTTTGGTTACCCTTCTATTAAACAAACTTTTGTTTGCTATTTTTTCCATTTTTGTTCGGAAGTACTCGAAGTAAATTGCCTGATGATTAAATAAATTCCCGGGGTAAAGGTCAGGCTCAGTGATTTAAACAAATTAATTAAACAATTCAAGATATAGATGGATAAAAAACAAACTGGTGCTATACCATTATGCTTGATACATACAATTTGGCATTCCCCCATTTCTGGAGAAGCAAAATTCACGGTTATGAGGCAGTGAGGGGGAACGACACTTCTTCTGAGGTTCAGCTGGTTTCTGACCTACATGTATCTCACTGGTTTGAAGTACGACCCGCTCTTCCCCCTTTTTGACCTTTCAGCCTGAAAATCTCTTCTCTAGCATCTATGCTCTTATAACACAGCCTTACAACTGCTGTCATTTCTACTTTTCAATGTGTGTGCTAGTGCTACGCTTTTCTGTTTAGTTGAACAATAGCTGACACTCTTCTCAAGAGGCAGAATGGCAGTAAAATTGCTACAGTGTCCATCAGTGTTTCACCTCTGCATGGAGTTGTGGCTTTTACACACACACACACACATATGCGATGCATGTTGTACAGTTAAAGCCAGCCAAAGCCCTCAATGTGTCACCTCTGTCATAGTGTTAATTAGACAGTGTCACCGTCTGTCCCCAGTGACATTTATTGCACATTTGAATATTTTACCCAGACAGATGGTAAGAATGTCAAGGCGTGACACTGAGTTATTAAGCCCTAGCCCTCTCCCTTGGCGACAGAATGCAGGGCTTGTCAGCACTCGATTGTTTTAATATCTCACTGGCAGTACCACAGCAAAGTTTGCCCTGACTCTCTGTACCGCAGCTCGTTCAAGGGGCATAGGTGAACGAGCTCACATGCACGCTGAGGCACACGTACACACGGGGGGGGGGAGCAGCAGCACCACTGGCGCAGTTCTGTTGAATGAGCATCAGCAGGAAATCCCTCACTGAATAAAAGACACGGTAGCATGACTCTGTCCCCTCTGCTGACGCTATGCATCTGCAGACTGCCAGACTTTTTTATATCATGCATGACCTTCATCTGCAGTAACGCTCTTGTTCAGATGCACGGCCCAGTGTGGATGTGCTCCATAACCTTAGAATATGATACCAGTCGCCATGGTCAGATTTGCTGCATGCAGTCTTCACACTTTACTGTGGCCATTCAGCTCTTTCATACTGTTGCGAACAAAGTAAAAGCGTTTCCTCGTGCTGGTGTCTGGGTAACATTTCACCTTGACAGAGGCCACTGAAAAGGGAGCCTTGACATTTGTGTTATTTTAAAAAGAAAAATGGTTGCAACTGACGTCAGCTCTGCTACAAATTTATGAAGGAAATCAAACTGCATGACTACAGTCCTAAATATGGTGTAAGCTATTTTCATCCTCAGGTGAAATAAAAAATGAACACAGGGGGATCAGGTTTCTAGAGGATGGATTTGGACTTTCTGGCAGGCTTTTACTCATTAGATGCAGGGGGGCTGCTTATATTAAGCTATGCTGGCAGGTGTGAGGTTGGATTCTTATCTGGAAATAAAAAACAAAAGAAGTTAGGAAATGGAACTACAGAAGAAATTAAAATGAATGGCAGAGGAACCTGATCACACAAATCACATTGACAACGAAACCTATGACTTCAGGGGAAACTAATAAGCCAGCTGATTTAGGAAACATCCAAACCTACAGAGTAAGTTGATTGTGGAAGGTAAAGCCTTATGGAAAGCAATAGAAAATGCCATGTCCTCACATTATATGGACCAAGATCTTGGGGCCGAGAGAAGTCTTCGGTCAGATGATCTAATGTCTGTGACTTGATATGAGGCTAGGATTTCTGTATTGTAAGAAGGGGCAAGATCATTTAACACCATGTAAACAAGCAAAATGCACTCTGCAGCTAACTGGCAGCCAGTGAAGGGAAGCCACAATCACAGTAATTTGCGCCCTCTTTTTCTGTTCCTGTTAAAACTCTTGCTGCTGCATTGTGTTCAGTTGATGATGTAAACAAGAATGAGAGATTCCAAAGTATAAAAAGTCACAGTAGTGAAGGTGGGAGGTTGTGACAGCAGGCTCAGAAATAGAGACGCCTGATCTGAGTTTGGAAATTCTGTGGAGCTGCATGAAGCAAAATTTTCTTCTTGAATAGTTTTTTGTCAAACTTCAATGAGTCATATTCTGTGTGAAAAATATTTGCAGGGGAGATATCGGCAAAGATGCTGAGAAATGATGATGGTCAGTTCCTGCGGTCCAAATTAAATGTTCTGGTTTATTCTAACTGAGCTGAAAACGTTTTCAGTCATCCAGGAGTTGGTGTCTAAAGGGCAGATATTGAGGTCAGTTAGTTTATTGTAGTTGTTAGGCTTTAGGAGGAAATCGATCTGTGTTACATCTGCAAAACAGGAAAAGTGTGCATGAGAGAGAAGGAGAAGAGGCCAAGTATGAAACCTTGAGGGACACCGCATGCAACGGGGGCTGCGAAAGAAGATTCGTTGCAAACGGAGAAACTGTAAGAAAAATTTTGGGCAGAGCCATCAATCCTCACATTTTTTAACCAGTGAATGAGAATCAAATCTTAAGTTATTCTCAATGCGAAGGGCTTTGCAACCAAATGGGAATTTCACAAAAATCCTATTCTGAGCCAGATGGAACAGCCGTTGGTTCGAAATAATTTTTTTCAAGGATTTTACAGAGAAAGTTGAGTTTAGAGAAAACTCAAGGATCCATACTCTAATTGTTTAAAGAAGGACTGCACGTTTGAAAGATTGAAAAATGTGGCTGGTTTCCAGAGATTGATCATTGACTGAAAGAATGCCAATTGTTCCAATAATTGCTTTGCAAAGTTAAGTGTTAAGTATGTGGAGGGAACAGGTGGAGGTTTTCAAAGAAGAAACAATGTGACAGAGTTTGGGCGGAGTGGTTCTGTTGAGGGAATTTTAGTACTGCAGTGTTCTCAGAGGAGATGGGTAAAGTAGTTACAGGTGGAATAATACCCGCTCTGTGGCAGGCAAGGTTTTTTGTCGCTAAAGAAGTTTGGGAAAAACCTCCAATTTGGAGGCAGAAGCTTTTAAGTGTGAGGTGGAAGTGGAGAAGGTGACAGAGTTTAACACACTAAAAAGTACCCTGGGATTGTGACAGTCTTTGTCAGTAAGTTCAGAGAAGGGTTGGGCCCTGGCATTTTTTGACAGCTAACTGGTATTTACCCAAGAGATCCTTTATAGTTTGAAACAAGACCCGCATTTTATCCAGCTTCCAACTCTGCTCCACTTTTCTGCATGTTCTCCTCATTACTCTTAAATGATTGTTGATGATCGAAAACTGGCAGATTGTTTGGCAGAAAGATGTATACATGGTGCACGAGAGAGAAGTACATATCTGTGGGGAGGCCATATTAAACAGTCTGTTAGATTATGGACACAATTCAGGTCAACGACTTGCAAATTCTGGTATGTATATTAACATTATGTTCACATGCTGGGACTCTTTAGAGCTGTTTATGTAAATGGCCTGTATTTAAATAGTGCTTTTTTATTTTATTGACCTTTATAGGACTGCAATCTCCCACTCACACACACACACATTCATATACCATAAAGCTATATGCACCAATCTCCAGTCACACATTATTCATATGCTGTTGGCACAGACGTCGGGGACAATGTGGGGTTTAGTTTCTCGCCCAAGAACACTTTGGCATGGGATCCAGGGATCGAACTAACCCTCCGATCACTGTGCGACCAACTCAACCTCCTTAGCCAAAGCCGCCATACATGGCTATAAGTTTATCTTAGTGTAGGCATGTATCATAAAATGGAAAGGATTTTAAATATTTTCTTGTGACGAGAAAATGGAGAAAGTGTCGCTATCATAACATGTTGCATTTACTTTAACGAACTCAGTCACTTAAAGTTTAGTTTGTTGTTGTTGTATAGCTGTGTAAACACTATTTAAGATTTTGCATATAGAGAATGAAAGAAGAGAATTGACATGACGTGTCTAGTCGTCCTGTCACAGCTTTGGCATCTGTCTGAAATGGTCCCGGGTTTTGTGGAGAGACAAAAATTGATTTGTTGGTGCTTTATTTTCTGTGTATACTGTAACAAGCCTGCAGCCCCCAAAGTGGACTCTTGGCATCCGCTGCTATAGTGTGTAAAAACTCGACTCTGTTTTTTCTGCAACAGTGCAAGTCTATAAAATAAGCCAGGTTTGTTTAGCTATTCCGGTTATATCCTCCCCGCTGTCGCTGTGTCTCAATCCCAAAGCTCATTCTCATCTTGTCTGTCATTTCTCCCATGAGTTTTGAGCTATGTGTAATTACCCAGTTTGTTTGCACCTTGGCTCTAACTGCTCGTATTGTCGCAGCCAGCTTGTGCTCACAGGAAGCATGTGTGTTTGTGTGCACGAGGCTTTGCGTGCGGCAATCACTCTTTAGCAAATATGGGTGTGACAGGCGAGCGCCATGCAACAGTGCCAGTGTGTTTCTCGGCACATGTGTGCGTCACCCCGCGCCCACTCTGGCAGACACAGGGAGACAGCGAGAGGGACCTTGTCGTCTCTAATCCCTTTGTTTTGAGTCAGATTAGAGCTTTGCGAGGCGTTTGCGAGGCCTGCAGAATGTGGATTTAAGGATTAGTCTAATAAACAGAGGCTCTGTGGCACTCTGCAGCCCAGTGTGGAGATTACATAGGCACCGAGAAGTAAGGAAGAGAGAGGGGTGGATTGCCCATCCCTCTTCATTTCCACCCTGACAAATGAGAGGATGAGAGGAGAAAATGGAAGGTGGATGAGGTGGCTTCACAGTTCCTGATCAGTGTGGCAACTTTCATCCTCGTCCCCTGCAGGGACTACAGCTCTGAGTCACATATGCAGACCCTGGGATATGAAGCTTTTATCCCATACTCTTGTTACGACCTCAACCATTCTTCATTATTACTGTAGGCTGGCTGATCTCAGAGGATCCTCCCTAATTCTAATGAGATACTCTGCAAATGTTGCACAGAATGAGAACTCAGAATTAACTCCGAAGCCTAAGAGGAAAAAAAGCCATTAGCAAACTAAAAAAATCACATCTTGTCAATATTTTTTTATAATTCTGTTTCGGTACTGTTGGGAAAGTCAACTTGCAGAGATTTGAGAGGTGATAGAACTGGGTTCAGTCACTGAAATTATATCTTGTTTTATTTTTGTAGGTGACCTTATTGTCGCGTGGCAGTGCTCATGACAGACGGCCTATTTGTACAGCCTACCGCAGACTCATGGTGCGCTGCCCTGCTAATGAGCAGCTCTGAAATCTGAAAAATGAGTTTGCCGCACAACATCTCTGAATTCACAAGTTAAGTTCTGGGCATTTAAATGTAGATAAAATCAAACCCTGACCTCGTGAAAATGACCATGTCAATTTGATGGCTTCATGAATTTCCGTAGCAAAATTATTTTCCTACGCTTGTTGCAATGCGCTATCAAAGTGTAAAGGCTGATTGTAAAGAAAAATGACTTCAGCACATCCATATCAAATGTCACCGACCCAAAACAAACCCGAACAACCTACCAGCAAATACTGGTGAATAGGCAGGGGAGTTTTTCCTATTTGGCTCATAGAGGTGCTGGAGGTAATGGTGCGAGGTGAGCGGGAGAGAGAGTGATGAAATGTTTCTTGTCCTGCACGCCCCTCAGCTGTTGGCTCGCAGATCATCTTGGATTCAAAATGGACTGCAGTTTCCAGTTGAACTGGAGCCATGCAAGCAGCTTTGTGTGTGCGTGCGTGTGCGTGTGTGTGTGCGCGTTTGTGACCATGCGTGTGCTTTCAATGCCACAGAAGATCGAAGACATGATTAATGACTCTTCATGGTGAGGAGCCTCTCAGACAGAACTCAACCAAGGCTTGTGTGTAAGAGACAGAATGATAGAGGTCATAGTGTAGAATAGATGTGGAAGCATACTGGAATAGCTTTATGTGCTAATGCATAAATATAAGGTAAAGATGATCTCACATGTTACGTTCTCACCTTAACATGTGATGCCACTTATGAGCGGCTCTTCAGGGAAATCTGAGGATGTAATTTGATGCTTTTATGAACTGTAAGTGTAATATTTTAATCTTAACCGTGTTAGGACTCATGTATTCTCTTGAGTATATCGATTATTTAATTTTTCTCGTATTGTGGAATTTAAGTCTAATACAAGGATTTGACTTTGCTCTGCATTTTCACACAGCCTCTCTTTACTCTGCTCTCTACCCGTCTGCTCTTTTGTTTCTCTATGCTGTCATGTATTTTTTCTTTGGGAACAAACTGTGTAAATAACATAATTTGAGCAGAAAATTTAAGCCAAATTCTTCATAGCCACAATTTTGTCTTTTGTGATAACGGGGCCGTGTCTCTTTCAATTGGCCATCTTTAGCCATTCACGTTCTGTTCAAATTACGAAAGAGAGAGGGAGAGAAAGAGAGCAGAAAACAAATGAACAACTTCATCTCTTGATGACAAAGACTGTCAGAGGAGTGGATGATTTTTCTGAGGAAAACGCTCCATGCTGAGTTTTATCAGTCTTTTAGCTGCCAGTCTTGTTGGCTGATTTTGGTTAGGTTACAATTGAATTTAAAGAGCCAGGTAATGGTTGCTTTAGAGCTTATTTTAGTGCTAAGGTATGTGAAGATACAACAAGATTATAATTTATATAATCAATTATACTTAAATCAATAAATCTAAGGCTAAAGTTTCCATTTGGCTTTATTTTCAGAATTATAGAAAAAAAAATTGACAATGTTTAAAACCAGTATCAATAAAACCAACACTGAATTCGTATTGTCAAGTCTATAAACAGTGGTAGTATGAACATCCTGAATAATCCTAGACAAGTGTTTCACTTCCATCAAGGAGTTTTGGAATTTTTCTTTCACCTTTGTTAATGTTACAATATAGGACGTCTTGATGAAAACAAGTCTTGCCAGTTTAGGGGACTGATATCTGAGTCTGTGCAATTTGCTGCAGATCAAAATAAAAGAAACTTTAATTGTGGTGTCTTAAGGGGACAGCTGGTCCCCGGTGGAGGTAAGCACTCTACTGAGACCATAATTGTCCAATCAGATAGCTTTTTAACTTTAATGCTGAAACACAGGCCAAATTATCTGACACATGCTTGAGCTTCTCGATCCAAATTAAGATTAAGATCTTAAGATACATTTATTTATTTGTCCCAAACACATGCACAGACATGCACAGGCACACTCATGCAGGGAGGGATATTTAACCTCTGCTTTTGACCCATCTGGTGCAGGACACACAGAGCAGTGAGCGACCATGTACGGCGCACGGGGAGCAGAGGTTGGGGGAGTAAGGTGCCTTGCTCAGGGGCACTAGACAGGGTAGGGAGAATCCTCTTGGATTTTTGCACAGATCAATCCAGGTTTGTCTTTTTGTTGTTTCTCCGTGGAGTCGAACCAGAGACCTTTTTTTGCCCATAGTCCAAGTTTCTGCCACTAGACCACCGCCTCTCCAACGGTATAAAGTTTGAAAGCTCAGTTGGCAGGATGCCCGCTCTGACAGTGGCGATGTGCTAGAAAAAGAAGGTCTCACTCTGTTGAATATGACGGAACGGAAGCACCAGTCATAGATCTACGTCGATGTTACAGAGCAGAGATTTCTTCCCTCTGACACTACCTTTGAGAAGTACTGACAGCAGCATGCAGAGGGCACACAAACCGAAAACAGTCAAGTTTAAGGAATATCATTTTGCATTTTGCCTTTTTTTTGGTAGAATGAGAGACGGGGGTGAGTGGAGCGCAGAGACATGCATTAAATTGTCCAGACAGCTGATCAAGAGGTATGCGCCCTAACCGTTCGCCCCAACAACAGCCAAGTTTTATTAAGGTATGTCGTCAAGTCACTGACGGAACCTCAGCGCCCGCTGAAAATTTGAAGCGGCCGGCTCAATGATTATTAATGTGCGCACAAATAATGCTTCACGTTCACACACGCACTAATTTCCACCGGCTCACGCAGCAGGAGGCGGCACTGTGGAGCCTGGCTGTCTTAAAGCAGAGGAGCTGCAACAGGAGCAAAGTGAGGAGGACAAGACACAGCAGATACAGCGCATGCGTAAAAGCCTCTGTGTTGTTGTAGCTAATACATTCCAGTAAAATATGCCTGGATCAGCCTGACACCTATTGCAAAGTATGAGGCGATTTGAAAAATTAATTAGTGGACGGACAGAAAAACAATCAGCAAAAAATAGGATTTTCGTTGATTAGTATTTTTCCCCCACACAAACATTCTCTTGTCCTCATCTGTGGGTATTTGCTGCTTTTTATCTTTTTTTGGGCTTATTGCATTTTTTTTTTTTAATGTTTTGCGTGTGTACCTTATTGATTAGTTTTGAGAGAAATTATTTTCAGAAAAGTGTTAAGTTGCTGCATAAATTCACACATAGCTATGTATATATTGACATTTACAGACACTATGTTGTATAAATTGCAAGAATAAGTCGGTACCTTTCAGGATACTTGTGCAGAGTGTGCAGCCCCTGCTTGAGCCTCCTCCCCCGAGTTGGCTGCAGTAGGAGTCATCTGGACAGGAAGTCTCCCACAGTGCGATGGCACCAAAAAGCATCCATACCAGACCTCGCCCACTGCCTCCGTGCTTATTTGTTTGATTAATGAGAGCGCGGTGGCTGGACAGAATCTCTTGCAGCTAATTGTCTCTGGGTATCTAGCCAATGTACATGTCAACCATTACAAATGCAGCGAAATAATACACTCAGCCGAGCAGGGTCGATTTTTGATCAACGCGCTACCACAGCCGGTCGCCTCTGCAGCATTTTCTCTTCAGGCAGATTTGGGTTGGTGATGCAACATAACACAAAATACCTGAGGCAGTTTGAAACCATAAATGCACTAATGCACCTCCTGTTGTCACAGTGCTGGCTCACTGCTGGCAGAAGATTGTTTGTTAAAGATATACATTTATTTTGTTGGTTATAATTTGTTGCCTTAGTAATGTAATTACAGTTTCAGTTGATATTAGATGTACTTGATGGAATGTGTTAGATGCACAGTATTTTTATTTAAAGAAACATTTAAAAGAAAGTATATTGAAGCTTATAATATGAGTTGCGTAAAACACATCTTCATATGTCTGCAGTCTTCTCTTTTCACCATTTATTCCTCTGCCAGAGGTTCAATTGAGAAACCATCTTGTTTGATGCTCGCTAATCCGTTGATGTCATTAGCTTCCTATTAACTGGGTGTGATTTCTAGTTGCCTTGGATTTACATTGTGTCACTTTCCACATTTTTTTTTTTGCCTCCCGAGCTTATTTACAGAGAAAGGGCCATTATCTGTACCAAACTTCACCTCGGTAATTTCCAAAAGGAATTCTCCTCCCTCCCTGCCGTCGTCCAATTACGTTTCTCATTCTGCCTGGATTTCATGGTCACTTCACGGTCACACGCATGTCTCGTTTCTCCTTGGACTAACCAGCCTTTCGCGCCTCGTCAAGGCACACATACCCACACTGTCACTCTCGGGCTCCTGGGGATCAGATTTGCATTCACACGTCAGTTATTTCTTGTGCCTGGTTGGTTGCACACCTTGAATCTGTGTATATGCAACCAGTCAGTATGACAACAAGTCATTATACGTCTGATAAATTAGATAATCTGCCTCAGTGCAATGATCAGGGGAGGTTGGGCCTCCGTCACCTGAGTAATTAACAAGAAAAAGTTGTGAGTGTGTGTATGTGTACGAAGGTTGTGTGCTCCAGCGACCTTGGAGACAAAAAACGCCTGCGTGGGTGGAATGTGATTGATATGCTTTCCAGATATCGTGATTGACCCCCTCGGCTTTTGCCACATTATCCATCTATCTCTGATTCTGTGTCCTTCTTCCAACTCGACGAACATCTCACCTGCAAACTGCTTCTGTCAATCTCCTGTGAATTCTTCACACAACTGTTAGCTGAAGGAATTTCTATTGACACACATTCATTTGCTTATCTGTCACCCGTTAGGTGCTGGTAAATCTGCTTATTTGACAGGGAAGCAATTCACATGGGATAAAGACTGGGAGCAAGGAGTTTACATTTGATTTCTGGTTTGCTCCAACTATATCATGACCAAATGCTGTCCCATCAGCTTGTGTTTAACAATAATTCAATACTTCTTTCAATCAATCTAGGAATTATTAGTAATTAGAGATGGTTGCAAACTTATCAAATAGTTCCATAACCTTCTTAGTTTAATTTAAGTTCACAAGAAAACAACAAAGCTACCATATAGATTATCAATTACAGCAGTAACATAACTCCTCATTTCTGCCATCAGCAATGTATGTCCTCATGGGACAAGGTGTTTATTGAATGCTGTTAGAAACATCAAATAAGCCACTTCATTCGACTGTTTTACAAATTTGCCATTGATACCTAGACCCATGGTGGCACCCACACAGCAAACTGTTGAGTTTATGTTACGGTGCTGGCTTCCTTCTGTTCTTAAAAATGTAGCTGTGATTCTAAATTAGGTTGAATTAGGTTTTTCTAACTTGTGGGATAATCTATGGCTCTCCACAACCGGGTAGTGTGGCTTTCTGGATGTCTTGTTAACATAGAAGTTGCCAGGCAACCTTCTCTACAGGTGCAGATGCTGCACAGTAGATAATGAGCGGACAGATGAAATGCTGCTTGTCGGGAAGAAGCCACAGCACCTTCCTTCCCTAAAAAACACACGCTCAACCAATCATTAGTCATTCTCAGCTGTCAATCATTCTCAGCTGTCAATCATTTCAGCTGTCAATCATTTCAGCTTGATGTTATTGCATCAAATAAGTGATTAAAACCAAACTTAACAGCAAAATTAGCAGCTGAAGACGCATCTGTGAGATAAGAACTACCTACATTTTATTTTAGTTTTCAGAATATTAATCAGTTAATACATCTTCATCAAGGGGGCTTTTCCAAGCAAATATCCCTGTTTGTTAATGATTCAATTTGACGTCTACACATTTCTTAAGTGCCAATCTCTTGCCCCCCTGTGAACTGACAAACTATCTTTATGAAAATATTTGAAGTGTACTTTGACTTTATATATGGTCCCTCCACCAACATGGAGTAGGTGGGATTAATGACCTATAATGCAGCCAGCCTGAAGTATACGCTTTGGCTTCACTTTTGGGGCGCCGTCATGCCGTCCATCTTTATATAGCCTATAGTTTTATGGATAGGGCTTGTTCATGTTTGATGCTTTTAGGCTAACTATTTACCCTAAGCTCGGCTTGTTGCTCCGGCTATGCAATACATGTTAATATATACAGACAAGAGAATCTAATCGATCTTTTCGTAAACAAGTGTGTGTCCCAAAATGTTGAAGCATTTCTTCAACATGACACTCACCCCGGGCTCTACCATTACAAACGCAAAAGACAATAGCACCCCGAGCTGCACACACTCACAAAGCCTTGTTTGCCCATTGTTTGCATAATGCCAGTCAGAACGTCTCCACATTTCCCCGAGCCGGTATCCCTCCCTATCGGCTCCCCCCTCCACTCAAGGTACAAACACATTCATGTTGAACTCCTAATAGCCCATGTGATGGATGCTGGAGCATAATGAGCTCTTTATGAGACTTAATACCTACTGTTAATCAATGGACATAGCAGGGCACTTTTCAATTCTACTTTCTAAGCATTTTAAAATGAGCTCTCGTTGAATAGATTGACTCACATTCTGTATCCGTCACTCTTCTTTTTTGAATCCCTCCTCATTCTCCCTCCATCCCAGCATGCAATTAGTTACATCACATGCTCCGAATCAAATGACGAATGCTCTTTAGAAGCCCCCCCCCCCCCCGCCTGATGCCCATAAACGCTGTCCAGACGGAAAGATATTTTGATGAAAATGCATTGCTACGCTTTAATGCAGTGGGTGGACTAGACCTTCCTCAGCCTAGAGCAACAGAAACATGGATGACCCATTTATTACCATAAATATCCCATACAGGCAGCTGCTGGGAGCGTTCCTGTCAATTACTGCTGGTTGTCGTATTGTTGTCCTTTGATCTTTAGCTGCTAATGTAATGCATTGCTCCAGGCCACTGCACTGGTATCATGCTGTATTAGCATCATAATCGTGTACAATCTCCATCCGCATGTATAAGATTTGAATAGATTCATAGTGGTCTGGTGATGATGCAACAGAAGTGGACAGATCAGACGTGGATGCTGGAGGAGGCGAGGTCTTGATGTGTAGTTGTGTTACAGGTTGTTATACGGGCTGTGTTATGTTAAGGGTACATAGGTATCCCCGCTTAGGAACCTCCATACTTTAAATGTGCATCTGTGTGTGTTTGTGATGTTCTGTGTGTGTGTGTTTCCGCGTCTGGGTGTGTTTGATTATCCCTTACAGCCTCTAAGGGAGCGGGATTCATTCTCACTCTGATAATGAGGGAGAGACTAGCAATGCCCTCAAGTCATTTCTCCTCTTCTTCCATCCTTCCTGTTGCATCCGGCTGCTTTTCTTTCTTTCTCCTCTTTTACCTCATCCATATCTTGATCTTCCCTCGTCTCTCCCCCCGTCATCCTGTCTATCTTGTCTCTCAGCTTTCCACCCACTTTTCTTTCTGCATTCTCTTCCCCCTCTTGTCGTCATTGTTTTCCTTTCGGTGCGTCTGTATTCATGCGTTGCTGACATCAGTTTAGAATGACTGCGCCCTGTTTGACTCACTCTTTGTTTTAATGTCATAGATTTAAATGCCCGCTGACCATTTTGCATCAGCCCCGGTCAATGGTTGGCTGTCTCTGTGGACCACAGCGCTGGCAGCTCCGTTTCTCCCCACAATAGCCTCACTGATCGCGCGTCAATACTCTGATGTGAAGCATATTTAGCCTGCTCAAATGTCCCCTGTCCTCGCTCCCTATTGCCTAACTATGCCTGTAGATTCTCCAGAGAGTGCAAAGTAAGAGTGAGTCACAGCAGTGTCTCCATTCATTTTGTACCAACCTTTTGCTGTCTTTTTCACTCTGCCCCTCTCTCTGTTTTCCAGGTGACTGAAGTAGAGACTGACATTGCCGAAGGCCGGCTAGGAGGCCCCTTCCATCTCCCCACCACCTCCTCCACCTCCATCTGTCCTCCCTGCGTCCCATCTCTCCAGCCCCACCAGCATGGATCTGAAGGATCGCCGGCACCGCTCTCTGACCAGAGGTCGCTGCCCTAAAGATTCCCAGTACAACACCTCCTCCCTGGACACAGATGAGTGCCGGGTGCCGACCCAGAAGTCCTACAGCTCCAGTGAGACGCTTAAGGCCTTCGACCACGAGCAGAGGCTGCACTATGGCGGCTGTGTGAGTGACCTGGTTCACCATGAAGCGGAGGAGTATTCGAGGCAAGGTGGGTTTGTGGAGCAGATCAGCCACAGCGTAATACTTTATTACGCTGTTGCTTTGGCTTTGATTCATGCTGGGCTGAAGACGTAAGGGAAATCAACCGGTGGTAGATCTAAGATTTTCCTAAATCAGGGGCCATAAAGAGATAAAAATATTCCAATAAAAAAAAATATATATCACTAAATATCACTTAGAGGTCTGGGGCACTTCAGGGGCCAATCTGATGTCAACTGGGGCCAGTACTTTGATGACCTTAAAACAACAGTTTATGAAAACACGCTTTCTCAAAAAACATTTTGCTTTCTTGCAGATACAGCCAGTTAGCTTGGCCTCGCACAAATCGGGAAGCGGATGGAATCAGATTATTTACTTAGTAGCATATTCACAACATTAAATTATAAACTGACTTGTGGTTTCACAGTGTTTGTTCTACACTTCCCCTATGGATTGAAGTGGATTAAAGAAATGAAATGATTTGAAGAATTACAGAGGTGTACAGTTACCTTTTATTAGTTGTTTCTCTGTGACTTGTCTTTGTGCTAAGCTATCAGGATGCTGGTTCAAAACACTATAGTTTAATTATGTAAATTGACATTTGTAATAGTATTATTTAGCCTTTGAAGTGATGTTTTCGCCGTTTTTATTCAAGCAAAGTTATAAAAAGGATTTTATGGTTCCGTTACTGTAACATTTATAGACGGCTGCCAGTTGAAGCTGAAAAGCAAAAAAACAGAAACTCAAGGGTGCAGCGATTTACGAAATGTTACCAATTATTTCAGCCCTGAGTGCACAGAACATATGGTTGAGCCAAGCATTGCCAAATACTTGTAGAGCCCCTCCAGTTCTAGCATCTGGTGTCACACATTTAACAGCCACATTGTTGCACATGTAAAAGTTTTCCAGCTGTATACTACTTTTAGCCACAGAGGGTTTTCCTTGTGAGGCCTCTCTGGCAAGCTGGTAATGTAATCACATGGTGTAAATGCTGCACTTTGTAGCAGAGGACCAATGCAGACCTTTAGCACTGCCAAGCCTGTCATAATGAACTTCTGTATCCCCCGGTGAGCGAGTTCGCCAATAGGCCGATAGGTCATCTCTGAAGGGGTGGACCTGTTCTCATAGGCATGTCTTTTAACTGCGTGTGTGTGTGTGTATACTGTGGAGGGACATGAAACAGTCTGTATTGATCCTGGCTGGTGAAAGGAGTCAGGCTCAATGGGATTGATCTGTGCTAAGCTCTGTTTTTTTCTGCATGGACACAGACAGAAGTGGAAGGGATCTCAGGGCAACACAGCAGTGAGGGAAGAATAACACTGAAATGCCTCTCTGAATTAAGTAAAGAGAAGTTTGAGAGTTCTTGACGGTATTTCTCAAATGGAGGATACTGATTACTGCTTAAAAAAAGTAAACCTACTCTCAAGGTTTCATGTCTGACTTGATGGTTTCAAGAAAAAAGAGAAATGGATTCTTCTGGCAGAGGCTTAAAGACAAATGTGTTTAAAATACATTTTTTACAGAGAACAATACAGCAGAAGACCATACTTTATTCTCTATCATCTTCTTTGCCTCGGGTGCATAGAGGACTGGTGGGATGGATTACAGGACTGGAAGTCAGTGGTGTGTGCCGTTTGGACACGTATAGCTGGTCGATACCACAGTCTCCTCAGCCTATCAGCTCCTGTGAAATCCCAGACCCACAGATGCATCGTGGGAAGTGTGACCACAGGAGACCAACAGTGTTGCAGCACCATATGGACTGTGACACCATGGGAGGAGGAGTAGTGCTAGAAGGAAGGAGGAAGAACAAGGAGTTGGAGTGAGAAAGAGAGAGCAAAAGAAGCAACAAGAGTTTTCTTCATCTTTCAACCAGATATTTTGATGGCTCGTGCACGAGACTGAGGAGAGGAAACAGTTTTGTCTTCTTTTGAACAGCTTGTAGTTTAGCGGAAAGATGGCGCAAGTGGACATATGAGGGTTTTAAAGAAGGGAATTTGGGTTTTGGTAATTTATGAGCATCTTGTGTTTTATCGGCTGACTGTGTGAGCAAGGAGATCACAGACTTGTGTTAGATGAGAGAGCAATTTATGTTCACACAGATGGTTCAAAGAAGCTAAAATGTCATTAAAAACGTGCTCTCCAAAGAGTAAAAGTACAAAGAAAAAGTGTTGATGCAACCACATGCATCTGTCTTTCAGTGGACGATGTCTCCACAGCCTTCAGGTGTACACAGCCACCCCACTCAGTCCCAGCGCTCGCTCTCCTCTCTCATGCTGGAACCTCACCTTTGGCTCTCGGCTCCTTTCTGCTGCTCTATCTCCAACTCAGTGTTTACACCTTCCCCCCCATGTCTTTCCTCTGTCCCTCGTTCCTGTGTCCTTCCTCGTTGCACCTGTTAATCAACATTCTAGCCGGCCTACTTAACGGGATTAAGGTCCATTTCAAACTATACAATATAACTAAGCATGCATATAGCATACCAATATAAAATAATGCAAATAATATAAACAAAATTATTAAATAAATAATTATAATTATAACTTCTAGAATTACAGGAATCTGAATCCAGATTTGTTAATTTATCTCTTTTTTCTAATAACTAATATTCCCCCCCCAAAAAATCGGACAATGTTATCCGAACTCTCCTGCATCATTAGTTAATCAGGCACTGATGGGGCCACGCTAGAATATATGATTAATTTTGATTATAGTATAATGATGTCCTTCTTTCTCTGTGGCGAGCCATCATGGCACCTTTTGTACTTCCTTCTGAGTTTGTGAGGCCAAACCTCAGACTGTCATTTTGCTTGTATAGCTAAGTGTAACACAGCCAATTTACACTTCTGTGGTGTGCTAATGTATATTGACGTGCCCTTACGACAGTCATTATATTCATGCAAGAGACAAAGAGGTGTTGGTAATGAACAAGTGGGACTGGAGCACCTATCACGTGCACTGACACATGCACATCACATAGATCATTACTAGGTTTCATTTTTCACCGATATTTATTAAGTAGTTCTCCACTGTTTTTCTTGCTTACAATGCATTTATCTCGTACATACACAATGCACCCTTATCATAGACTGTTTTTGTAATTCTGAATTTTTTTTTGCTCCTAGTAATTGAGTGCAAATTATCAATATCACATTTTCAGATGCTTTAAACACCTTCACCTTGTACATTTAGTTGTTTTATTGTGCGTGCATGTGTGCTGCAGTTGTGGTCATGCCGAAGATATCATTGCCTTCTAAAATAACTTACTTAGTGGAGATCATTATGCATGAACAAGCATCGCTAGAACTTCACTGTTTCCCGAAGCGTGAATTCAACTTTAAAAGGACCCTCATCTCCCTTCAGAGCCGTATTTGCGGTGTTCATAGAGTCCGTTTGGGGCGCTGTGTATTTATGTTTGGCGACTCTGCTCCTCCGGGGCGAGAAATATTTTCTCTGGCTTCCGAGCCATTAGGAAACAGTTTGCTCCTTTAAAAGGAGGTGAGACGAGCCGATGTTACTGACCTCCATTTAGGCCCACCCCGCAGTTACAGGCCGATAACACATCCTGCATCCAACAGTCAATCTGCACCAGCTATTTTGTATGCGAAGCTCTTCCATCCAGTTTTAGAAAAAATTGAGAAACACCTTTTCTATATTGTGTGCTATATAATAAAAAAAAGGAGGTATGTATTATTATTGTGAATGCGCATCTGCATGAAAGTTATGGAGGACCATACATGACTTAAGTAAAAATAAATAAATAAATAAATGTATAAATAAATACAGAAATAAATAAATATATAAATAAATAAAAAAGGAAATAAATTAATTAATACAGAAAGAATAAATAAATATGTTAATACCAAAAGAAATGTCAAAAGAAATGTCTTAAATATATTTTAACATTTATTTTTTCCCTGATACATTTCCTTTTCATTTGCAGTGTCCTTATGCTAATGAGAAAGGCAGGCCTAACCGCAGTCTCATGCAGGATTGGTCACAGGAGTGTAATGATCCAGCCCTACTACATCTGCCTCTCAATGCTTATTTCTGTATTTATTTATTTATTTCCTTTTTTATTTATTCATTTATTTCTGTATTTATTTCTGTATTTATTTATACATTTATTTATTTTTACTTAAGTCATGTATGGTCCTCCATAGAAAGTCAGACTACAGACAGTATGCCTGTGTGAATTTAAAACACTCAGATGTTCTCCAGATTGTCGGAAATGAATATTGTGCCTATTGAGAGCTGTTTTCCTGTGTTGACGAGTCACTGACGAGTCAGAGGTTGGAAGACAGTAAGACCTGGAAATCCATCTTTTAAACTTATCATGCTATCTCTTTATGATTATTTAAAATAGTAATTTAAAAAAAATGGTGGCCGAGCAACTAAGAATGATACAGCTCTACATGTCTCATGAAACAAAAAAAATATATATTTTTTGCAGTGCAGGAAAGAACAATATGAATCAGTATATTGAGGTGTGATGTGAATTTTTCTGTTTGAAGATGGCAACTGAACTTACTATGTGAGAGTTTCCAGTAAATCCTTTTCTTTTTTTCTAGTTTAATGTATATTTTAGTGCTCGAGCACGATCTATCCCAAACGGCTCCTTGCAGGGTTTGACAGAGTGGGTTCCGTTGTGTTTTTCAGCAGACCCCCCGCTTTCACTGGCTCTCAACTCCACTGTTTCCAGCCATTACACACGTATTATCTAGACAGCTCGGATAAGCACAGCCAAATAACACATTTGTTCCTCGCCATAACATGCAGCAGCCTGGAAAGCTCATTACAAGTGTTCACTATTTAACACCACAGAGCGACATATTGGAAAGCAGCGATCCCAATAAGGTGGAGGCCTCATCGACATTTAACTGGAAATATAAGACGTGCGTTTGTTTGCTTTGTTTTAATCATAAAACTAGACATGACATGATAACAAAAAGCATATGACAAACATCTCTTTATCGTCAATCTACAGATGCAATAGGACTTTGTGTGGAGTAAGCCCACAGATGACTAATTATATAACTAGGGTAAAAGAAAAAGCGTGAAATTGAACCATTAGAAGTATTACAATAGGATTAAAAAAAAAACGCCACTTAAAGCAGTGAACAGGAGGACACTATTTCCTCTGCTCTCTTACTGTCTCTGTCCTCTCTCTCACTTCTGTCTGTCCTCTACATCTATCCGTTTGTCTGCTGTCCTTCAGCCTTCAGCTTGTCTAAGCTCTCAGCCTGGACAATACACCCCCCCCCCTCCCCCCCTCTGTTCAGCCCACCCAGGGGTTGTGTCGTCCCTGCACGTCCACCTCAAGGCAGCAGGCATTATGGCGGCCACTTCAGTCTCTAGAAGCTTTGGCCTTTTCCTTTTTTTATAGGGATCTAAATGAGCCCCTCTACATTCTCCTCTGCTGCTTTGCCCCCAGGGCTGGAAACCACACAGAGAATCCACCACCCACCTGCCTGCTTTCTACTGTCTGGACAACACTCAGGATCATCTTCTGTTCATTCACTTTCCTCATCTCACTTTCTCTTATGTCCTCTTTTGTCACATCTGTCATGGCGGTTTTCTCACCCTTATAATTTTTTCCCCCATCTCTCAAATCCGTGCTGTTCCTGTATTGTTGCCTTAGCAGCCACATCACACATTACTTATATCGAGGCCTTCTCTGTGGCTGTGTGAATGAGCACACTGTGTGTCTTTGTGCTCGATTTGGCTTTGACAACTGTCTGAGGTGTAAAGGTTTGACCTGTCAATTTCACTGAAATGTGCGTGTATGCTGTGGTGCACTCAGATTGGGCCCATTCAAACCTGGAACTGCATACTAGCTATACAAAGTGGTCATGGTTCTCTCACTGTGCATTCTCTTTCGTCCTTTTTCGTCCAGCATTAGAAGGCGTTAAAGACCCGTTTTACTTCCGTGTCAGATCCATGCAGAGTATAAAGAATAGCCAATGCAAGTGGACGACAATACCTACACCTAAACATGACAGTGTTTACAGGTTAACCTGCAATCTGAATGTTGTTTTGTCAAGTTCTTGAACACATCATTTAATGAACACTTGAAAAAAACCATCAAATCAATGTAGGAGACCACGTTGGGTCCACAGGTCTTACGCAGCATGGCAGAGACCCTGAGTCTGGTGCCTCTGGTTCTGTGCTGCAGCTGCCTGTGTTCACCGGTGGGAAGCCAGTGAGGGTTGTTGTCCTTGTCACTTCACTTGCAACCTCTCCTCTGCTGCTCCTGCACATTGGTGGGTTGAAATAACGGGGAATAGGGCGTACCTACCAAATGTTACGCCATCCGGTAAAGTTGTACTGCTAGCGGCGGTCAAGTGTCAAGTCTTGCCTATGTGTGTTTGCAGCCCTCCACGGGGGCCACAGTAGGGCTGACAGTGACAAGGACTGCAGTACATAGGGAGTTGGTCTCTGGAGATTGAGTTAGTAAACAAGTGCAGAAAATCCACAGAAATAAAAGAAAAGTACGTTATGTGTGTTTGTGTGCTTCTCTGTGTGCGCACATGCCTGTGTGTGTCCATGCATTCCACTGGGTATCAGTCGACCTGGGCCTCTGATGATCAAAAAGAGAACAAAGCAGCTGTATGCTATTAAAAATAAATGGCAGCCAGATTAATACACTCCCTCCCCTCTTCCTCCGATCCCTCTTTATCTTTGTCTTCACCCTGGCACTCTGTGCCTCTGCCAGCTGCTGACACTCAAAAGCATCCCGTCGCTGCAGCAATAGAGCAGCGGAGTCACTGAAGAATATCCTGGGGCCAACTCTGCTCCAGTCCCCCAGTCCTCAACACACTCCCACTCACTCCATCCCCATATTCACTCTTTTATAGACAGGAAACTACTCATGAAGGGTTTTTCTACGTGTGGTCCCTGTGCATGCAAGGAGGGCTTTAAAGAGGGTCTTAACTCAGACGAACATCTGTTTGAGCATTTGGCACTGGCAGACACACTCTCAGGCTACTGTACATGTTACAGGGCCCAGTTTATAGACTCTCACCAGCTCCTCTCCCTCTACATAAAAGGTTTTGTTTATATAAACGTATGAGGAATGATTATGGGTTTCCTTTTGACTTAACAGAGGGACTGGCACTAAGGGATTCACTCTTTAACATCATCCACGCAACTCGCTCTGCACCTCAGCTTGGTTCGTCAAATCCTTTGTGTAAGTGAGAGCATAAGCTATTAGCACTGATGTTGGCACAGGTGCATCCACACAAACACACACGCAAACACCGGGTGACAAAAGGGACGACTGAAGGTGCTGGCCATTTAGCACCGGCGCTGGCTCGTATTTACGGACACACACACGAATATTGTCTAATCAAAAAGACAAAGTTAAAGGTAATAATTAACCAATTAATTAAGTTAATTTAATAAAATCTATTATTTGGCAGCATCGGGGGAAACGTGTGCTGACATTTGCGTCAGCATTTTCATTCAATAAAATGTGTTTATCAGATGATATTGTGTGGATTGTGTGCGAGTTGAGTTAATCTATGTTTACTATGTAATGACCCTCTTTGACTCCGCTCTGGCAGCTTTTGATAAATGAGGCAGATTGTAAATGTCAGTGTTATCAAGTGTGTTTTTTTCTTCCCTCAGTTGAGTCGCCCACTTCCTAGGTTATAATTAAATGTGTTCCCCAGCCACAGAATGTAAATGTGCATGTATGTGTAGCAGACGTGTGCTGTTTTTTCTTACACGTGTGTACGTCTGTTCTGGCTTTGGTGACAAAGTGATACCAGTTTGAATGCTTTGCTTTTCACGGAATGCCATGCGTCTGAAGGTAGATGACGAAGAATGCCATGTATTCAGGAGGAAACTGTTTCAGCAGTGGTAGAAATGAGAAGAAGGAAGAATTTGATACATGAAAGCGAGTCGACAAACAAAACAGACAGTGAAATAATGACACAGGACAGAGTGTTTCTTTCATCAACATAATTTTCTACATCAAGACCTGTTGGAGTTCATTTCTCCTCATTCACTTACTTAGCACCATTTGTGACATATTTTTCTCCATGGAAGCACAAGGTTACATTTCCAAAGGTTTTTTCATGGTGCTTTTTTTTTTCTTCTCTTTCTTCCTGCACTGAAATAAAGTTCTCTATGAGTGGAACCAGGTTTAAATCCTGCCTTTGCTTCATTCTTCCTCCAGGCTGTGTTCGTCATGGCAGTGTTGTGGCTAGAAATGTAACCATTTTAAATAGTGACCTCTTTGCACTTTCAAAAAGTTAAAAGTTTTATTTAAAAGCATTTAGTTTATTATAGATGAAAACCTGTAATAATAAGATGTTGGGTTGGGTTGAGCCTAGCGATGATGGCTGATGAAATGTAATATGATAGTAATAGTAATTCCACCACCCCTCTACCCTACTGCGAGCCCCACACATTTCAATATCTTTGCTTTACCGGCGAGAAGGTATACACAATTTTTTTGTGAATCATGCCCAGTTCAAATTATTTGGCCCCAGTCCGAAGCTTTTATTTTTGGATATCTGTTGATGAAAGTGATGACCAACATTTTGATGCATCATGTGCAACCTGCCAAGTGAATTTATGTTTTTAGATGTTTCTGATAGCACAGCGTGGCATTCTGCTTGTAAAGACTGCGCAGTAGGACTATAGTTTCATGGAGCCTCATTAGTGTGTTTCAGCTCATTGTTGAGCTTTATGGTCGGCAAAGCCACTGCAAATCCATCATACCCACACAGCAGACAGGGGTTTGTTATTTTCTTATCAAGCTGGTATAGAACCAACAGAGCTAAAAGAAGAAATTAGACTTTATTCAGTTCAGCAAAAATGTCAAACAATATACATTTTAAACGTAAAAGATGTTTTTGTGAGAAGTCAAACTGATTCAGTCTATATCTTGGTTTAGACCTTAACGACAGTATGCATTAAATACGACCAACAGAGGTCAATAAAGTCTAAAATTATCCAGTCTCAACGTCACCTTTGAACAGGCCACAAAATTAGCGAAACAGGTAGAAATGTAAGGGCCAGATCTGACCATGTTACAGAGATTTTATATTTACTGGATTTGCCTGTTTATCCAAATCTGCAGCAAGATGTAATGGCCCCTTCCTTGAGCCCCGACCAAAACTGTATGAAAATTGGTTCAGAAGTTTCAAAGTATTCATTCTCACAAGCAGACCAATGCAATAAAGGACTGTAAACATAACCTCCTTGGTGGAGGTAGTAAAATGAATACGGAGCACTGACACGGCATGTGTGTGATGTCTAAGTCTCCCACCTTAACCTACATACAGAACTAGAGAACTCACAGAGAATCCTAGAATAAACCCGTCAATTCCCATTTCCATTGGTAGTAAGGAACGTATAGAAACGTGTTATTTGGTCATTTCAATATCGTCTTATCGGCAAAAAATATATTTGCATAATGTTGAAGCCAGTACATCAGGAGACCTGCATGCATATTGCAAAATATCCATTTTTAGTAGCAGAGTGCTCACCTATTGATCTAACCTCACTTTACACTGCATGTTCAGTTCAGCCAATTGGTAATAGAACTGTGTCTGCATTTCTTCACAGGCTTGTGTGTCTGCTCTCTCATCCTCGCAGCAGTGGACATCTACAGTGTACTACTCCCCAGGCAAACTGGTCTCATCAGTAACATTTCTTCAGCATTCCTGCAAATCCTTTAAATTTAATATTGATTCTTTCAGTGGATGCAGGTGCAGCGTTCCAGCAATATACGCAACCGTCTCCTGGTCCAGTCAACTTTGGCCTCTATTCATGGATGAGAGGCGTTTCACTGCGTAGTGCTACACCTCTCAGCGACAAGCCCTCGTCCAGAGTGCATGGTGTCCTGTCATGTCCTGTCATGTCCTGGCTTACCCGGACTGCTGTCCTCTGGGCTGGAGCAGAGCTAGCCCAGGGATGGATGACATTTCTCACACCTATTTTGGTCTGCTCATTAGGAGGTGCAAGGGCCCCTGTGGCTCGGGCTGAGGCCACAAGAACGCATGTCATCTGGGAGGTGTGGGAAGTGTTTGACCACAACGCTCCTGTTTGGATAAACCTGCCAGGTCGTTACTGCGCTGCTGATAGCAGCGTTAATTACCGGCCACATGCTAGGGCATATGTACGTGTGTATGCATGCGTGCATCTGCGTGTGAAATAGATGTTTCAGATAATCGACACCGGGCAGCACGAGGCTGCCGTCTGTGTGCTGCGTCGTCCTGTCAGGACACGTCGAGAGGCTATGTTGTAACGTATGTGAGCAGCCGCCACTCACAAGCTCAAGAGAAAATCTTTCCATTTCATGAAACTGTGATATTAATATCCATTTTGGATTCATTCTTTCAAACCTCAAAAAGGAATTACATTTTTCAATTTATCAAATTAGCCGTACTCAGGTTCTGTACGTAGTTGTTTCAGATTATTTCCCTCTTGTTTATTATGTTTATATAGTAAAACAAAATGTGCATGATTAGTTTCAGATGTGAAGAGAAAGTATTTTAATCAGTATCATTTGTGGCCGACAGTATCATCGGCCACAACCCACTTACGAAAGTACAAGTCAATGAATAAAACTCTTTTTGAGGGATGAGGCTTCTGCTCTGATAGCCATGAGGGTGATGACAGAGATAACATAATTGGATATTTTCGATATTTAGAAAAAAGATAGGGCCTTCCATCGTACCCTCAAACATTCTAATACTCATACTCACTAAATAAGGAGATCAGGTTGATTCGAGAGCTCATCTTAAAATACTTATCTCAAATTAATGACCATCTAATAATTTGAATTAGGCAGTAATTATGGGTTCCTGTCTCGTATTACTGATTTACTATCATATTGTGATTTATTAGCTTATAAATTTGACTTTTTTGATCTCATAAAGTTTACCCAAGCATTCATCATATTTTTTTCTGTCACTTCTGGAAATAGGTTTCCATAACTTCAAAAAAAAAGATTTTTAACCATATAAAGGGTTTGTATATTATTCACAAGGAATCAATGACACCCTTTCAAACATCTGATGGCAAAAAAATATAAAGTAACTTTTTTTCTAAAGTGGTGCATGGTAACGGCACGTCGGATAAAGATAGGGTCATATCATACATGATTGCAGCAAATTGAACAACAGTTACCATTTGGATCAGTCGGATAACAAAGTGAACATTGCATTAATCCAGTATTGAACTCATGGGTGGAGCAGAACAAGCTGCGCACATAACAGTGTCATGTTGACTCCTCACACAGTTTAACTGAAGAGGTTCAGTTAAAGATGAAGGAAAACACATCATATCAAAAAGGATCTCAATAACAACATCTTTAGAGGATTTTATTAGCATCCTCACTTTCTGGTGTACGTATGCAACGCTCCCTTCCAGTTCATACACTGGCTCCCCACTCATCGCCATGGAAACCAAGCTTTGTGGAAGTGTTTGTTCGTGTTCTGCGCTGCTCTGTGTGTGTGTGTGTCTGCGCGCATGTGCTTGCGTGTGTGTGTGTGCGCCAGGGTAATAACAGTCAATCGCGCAAACTCAATTCTCACTCTCTCACAGACAAACATCACCTTGAACCTTCACCTGTGAACATCACGCATTCCAGGCGAAGCAAAGCATCACTCTGCTCGGGTGCTTTCAGTAAACGCACCGGCTCAACAACACTGTGATTAACATGTACACAGTGGCGCTCAGTCTGTGTGGCTGCGTCTTTCTCTCCCTCCGCCTCTCTCTGAACAAACTGCTTACCGTGACCGAGGGTTTCATCATTCCCCGTCAGCTCACCTCTAGTCTCTATATTTCACTCCCCATTCTTTCTTCCTCTCCTCCCATATCAACTTAAGATCAATTACAATTCTCTTCTCCCAGCACAGCCCAGCACAGCAGCGGTCCGAGTGAACCGAGCTCCACATCGTTTTTCATCGCCTTGACACAAAACAAATTCAATGACCACGTCTTTCAAAATTCATGAATTCATGAATTTTTCCTCACGCAAGCTCTCATCAATTGTCTCTGGACTGTATCTAAAGTTAGTTTTGCATGAAGTCTGTTTACATAATCGTTTTCTTGTTATAATTTCATTACTGTCTAAACAAAGACTGAACATTTTGAGGAGACGTGATTTACATGGACACGAGCAAAGATAGACGAGTGTCTGACAGAGGATATTGAGTGACCGCGAGAATGAGAGGCGTGTGTGACAGGAAGGCCATCTGTCCTGTGGTCCCTGTTGAGTTCTGACCAATTATTATTCATTATCCTCAGCAGATATTTCATACATGTGTGCTCTTTTCATAGAGTACTTACATGACAGAACTGGGATCACTGCAGATCCATTTTCTTTTTATTTGGTGAAAAAAGAGGTTATTTCTTGTCCATTATCTTATATAAACACGTAACTCTTAAATGAATGAATTGTTGCTGGGAAAAAGACTTTGCAAGCGTCACAGTTAAGATGAGGTACTTTGGTAGTTTTCTGAAAGCTCCATTGCCTTTGTGCTATTTTGCATGTAAATGAAAATGGTCCAGAGTTAAAAAAAAAAGAGTCAACAATAAAAAAATTGTATAACCAATTACACAAGGTAATATTCCCCATCTTTTATTATCCAGTCCTCCTTCGCTGTCCTTTCTTCTTCTTTTTTTTTCATGGCGCAATGCGCAGCTCAATGATTCTTTTTAAAACACACTCGCACTGAGCGACATTGAGGGAAGACAGCGTGACAGATTATGGGAGACACAGTCGAGCAATTTCAGTTTGGGATTTGATCCCAGGGGAGCAGGAGTATGTGACCCCTGAATTTTTGGGCCTAACTGCTGTAACGTCTCTACTTTCCCTTGTTTCCCCCCAACTTTCCTTTCTCTTTTCCTCCTGTGTCTTTCAAAACGTTTCTCACTTTTAACTCTCGATATTTGAAAGGAATATATGTAAATATGTATATGTATATTTTATTGCCTCATATTTCAAAGAAAAGAAAGCACAGAAGAAAAGTTTCGTTTCTGCAGGGGTGCTAAAGTGCAGTGCAGATGAATTTTGAATTGAATGTAAATGAAAATGGAGAATATCAAGAAACTACCCTTTTTCGCTGCTATTAGGCCCAAATTCTGCTGTTTCCTTTGCAATAAAAAAAAAGAAAATGAGGCTTTTATGATTATTAGCAGTAATTTCAGGGGATGGCTGGGAAAATTGCTCTGCACTGTTGCGTTAGCTTCCTGATTGTTGTGCACCCGCCACCCAGGAGCAAATCTGTTCACTAGTTCAGCCCTTCCGGACAAATCAGAGCTTGCTCCGGACTTCAACTTCCTACAAAGCTCAAAATGGCAGGTCCAAGGGTGGTCTGAATTTTAACCTATTGCATCTGCAGAAACCAACATAATTGCAGGGATGCCAGACCACAGGTCCTGCCAGCTTTACACCTTTTACAGAATAACACGGTGGGGCGAAAGGAAAGTCAACCACTGCAGTGTCCTGCTGCCTGCACTTTGCCTGTCAAACTGCTAACAAGCACAAATGATTTTTTAATGACAGGCCCCTATTCCACAAAGCTGTCTACTCACAAACACACACGCACACTCACAAACACGCTGCGCACTGCACACGTTCGCACCCACACACATCCATAATGAGTTTTATCAAGGGAAGTACATTTGGTTTAATGGATCACTGCAAATGCCATTCCCACTCGCGGTGTTGTATTCAAGTTCCAACAAGATGCTCCCGTCTCCCCAGCGTCACCTGTTTTCTGAGATACAACATGCGGCGCAGGGATCCTCCAAATGATGATGAATCTCAGGTGCAGGAAACCAAACTCCCTATTGAGCAGAGAAACAAGAGAAACTGCTGCTTCAACCAGGCTTTGTTTTTAACAAGTAATTGGTCTTTATAAATGAGTGTACGTGAGATTCAGTGTGTGGCCTGTTTTCTGCTGTAAAAAAACCCTGAAGGTTTGCATAGGAGACGGTGTTGCTCCATTAGACAGTGAGACAGTGAAACATGATCCATGAAGCTGGAGACAAGATAAGAATAATTCTTATTAGACCGCAAAGCCCTGCACAGGAGCTGGAGGAGTGAAATATTCTACTTATATTCTCTCTTTTTACTGTGGCAGCAGACATTTTATTTTTCTGTTTGAAGATGATGTGGGGCAGCAGAAGGCTGTATTTTGATTGGCCGAAGCAGCACCTGACATTGACGCAAAAGGTCCAAACCTGGTTCGACCTCGAGCCCTCACCAAATAGTTAAGTTTAGATTTGCATTAAAATGTGAAACCCCTGTGTGGTCAACGTTGCTACAGCAACACAGTCCATGTAATGAGACGGAGTAAACAATGAACCCTAGCACAAGTGGACCACTGCTCATTCCATTTCTCCTCATTTTAACCATGACCATCCTGGAACCCTGGTTCATCATTGCAAGCACGAAGACAGATCTCCTAACTTTCACAAAGCACTTTTGAAATTTCATTATAACACATGAAAGCAAACCAATTCTACCAATTCTACATTGCATTTTCCAAATCTTAAAAGTGACGGGATGTTTTTGTCTTGATTTCTCAAAAAGCAATGTATTGATCTTGATGAAAACGATCAGGCATGTTTAGGAGCCTGATATATATGAGTGGGTTTTACAGATCCATATAAAAATCCAGTCTATTAGTGGCATCAGATCTCTGATGCCACTTATCGTTCTTTATTGCACAGATCAACAGCGTATGTTGCCGTTTCATTTGAGGGACTTGTTGAACACACAAATGAACAAGGTGGCTGTCTTTTTTCACACGGTTATAGTTGATCTCATCATCATTTAACTGACTGAGTTCTGCTTGTGTTCTGCCTTTTCTGGTCACTTCCTTCCACCTTAATTCAGCCCCAGTCGTATGAGCATGTACTTACAAGCGAGCTTGTATTCTGTCTTGTCGACAGTATGACCTGGTGACTCGGGGGCTCTCTGTTCTTTTCTCTCTCTCACACCCTTTCTTCCCCTGTGTCCTTCACTCTATTTTTCTGCCTATCATATTCTATGCTTATGTCTTCACACACTCGTCTACACATTATTAACTACATTTTTAACTATGCTACATCATGGTGTTTTTAGATATATTGCTTTTTACCTTTTAGCATACCCTGATTTCATTTAAAATGTGCTCAGCACATACAGATTTAGGCACTTCTCACCCCTCATATCGTGTTTTCCTGCTCTTTTCTTCTCCACCTCTTTGTCATTATCCCCAGTGTCTTTAGAAATGTGTTGTATTCTCTGTCTGCCTCCAGCTCTATACCACCGCCCCATAGCACAGTCTAAACCACACATATACCACATACATGTTTAATGCATGGATCAATCGACAAACCCATGTGGCAGCACGTACACAAAGGACGGACACAGATGGTGGGCAGCCCAAGGCAGCAAGGCTCGGAACACACATTACTGTGCATTATAAGCGTGTGAATGACACTGACAGTATTGTAGAAAGAGAAAGGCATTGATCTGATTAGAATGCAGCGCCACATTTGCCCCCACATCTGTCATAATATCATGTTACAAACATCCAATTGGTTTTCTATTTGCAGAATAACTGAGATGGATTTTCATGTCTGCTCCAACCCCTCACACCAATCCATCTCTCTTTGAGTACCTGTAGATTGCTACCACATCGGGCCACGCCTGCCGCTGATGCTGATAAGGAGTGATTGGACTTTTGCATGTGTAATCACTGGTTATGGAATGTTAATTGCACAGAACGGTGGCCTGTGGGATGTAACATAAGACATGTGTGCCAAGGGGACGCACACACATGCACACGCACTAATGTAATGTGTCGGTCTCTGCATAGCGTTTGTATAGACCAGAATGTGTCATTGTAGTCGGATGGGATCCTTTTTACATAAAGGCTCATACCAATTGTGCAGTAGACACTAATCTAGCGGGCGGTTCAATTTTGGCAGGTGCTGACTGATGCTAAAGAAGCAGTGTGTGTTCTCTGCTCTCTCAGGCCTCCTGGAGTTCTCTCCCGTCCTCCTACGATACTTCATCTCAGGTACGGTTTCAGTCAAGTAGATCCCCCTGTAAATACAGTAGCGCTGTAGTGAGAACTACCAACAGACTGTGAAATTCCCTAGACTTACATGTTCATATAGTAAAGAAGATTCCCTTTGTCGTCCTTTATGATCAGTGGGAGGAAAAGACCACAAAGCGAAGAAGACGAGGAATGGTAATAACTCTGTGAGGTCCTGAGTGCCTTTGTGCTGTAGCTGGTTTGGTGCTTGGCAATCTGTAGCCTCGTAGCTTATTTCCCCAGTTTTCCACTTGCCTCTCCTCTCTAGTCCAGTCCATCTGTTCGTCTGAGTAGAAGTTTGGAGCCTCTCTCTAACTTTCCTTCCAGCGCCCCCCCCAACTTCCTCCCCGCTTTCAGCTCCTCTCTCGAGTTTTCGGCGCGGCTGTGAAGAGGAGCCCTGAAGATCCAGCAGACGATTCTCATCTGTTTAATTCCCGTCTCTCTGATTGCGGCCGCGCGCCTGATGAGTCACAGTTAACCCTGTCGCACAGCTGTGATATTCCCAGCGCATTGATTCGCGCAGTGGGCCTCCACAATGCCAACCTCTCTTCACTTGCCTCTTCCTCTCCCCTCACTCACAAACTGCTAATGAACTGAATCACAACTGTTTTTCCCCCAATCCCTTTACCCCAAGAGCTGATGGTGAGCGATTGCATCCACAATACTCTTTTAATTAGTATAGAGAATAAATTGGTTGAGCATGCCTTTTTCTTTAATTGCTTTTTCCTCTGTTTGGATTTAATTGGGCTGCAGCACTGTTTATTGATCTCCTTTGATGTGCTTTAATTTGGGTAATTTTATATATTTATTTTGGACGTGACGAGTCGCTTTGTCTTGAGGGCGAGCGCGCCAGGCGGCGGGGCCGGGGCTGCAGCCGCCTGCGGTGTGCTCAGTGAGCCTGGGATCCAGCATGTGATGGCAACTAGGTGGAGAGATGATCTAACCCAGAAGGCAGCAGAGCAGCTCCACTACAGTACGAGAGGCCTCAAGTGAACAGCACTCTGATCTCACATCAACACCTCAGGAATGCCAATGCGGGGGGAGGCAGGCCTTCTAAGCCAACCCTAACAGGCCTGCAGGCCAATACATATTCCTTCCAGCAGCTAGCTTGTAGTCAGTGGCTGATTCATGCTGCGTCATCTCTCCCCCTCCTGCCTTCCACAACAAAGCCCAATTTTCAGCCTCCACCTCCATAGTTTCCTAATTAGTCTGCTGCTCAGCGTGTGAAAGTTGGTTTGGTTTGCTAGAGGTGTGTGTGTGTATGTGTGCGCGTGCGCGTGTGTGTGTGTGTGTGCGCGTGTGTGTGTGAGCGTGCGTGCGTGTGTGTGAGCGTGCGTGCGTGCGTCCCCATTAACTGCTCTTACTTACACCGCTCTCTACACTCCCCCTGAGTAACTCCTGTCTCTCCCTCACAGGGGGTAACTTCACCCTGGCCGAGCTGGGAGTGTGTGAGCCAGCTCCCTCTCCGCACCCCGCTGCCGCTCCCTACTGTCCCGACCTGGGCCTCCTCCAGAGGGGGTACTCCCTCAGCGCGGGCTCCGACGCAGACTCGGACCCCGAGGGGCCGCTGTCTCCGGAGCGAGCCATCCAGCTGTGGGCCGGACGCGGAGGGGTGAAGTCTCGCCGCAGCTCGGGAGTGTCCAGCCGTGAAAACTCGGCTCTCACCCTCACTGACTCAGAGAATGACAACAAGTCTGATGACGAGTCAGGTAGGACAACGGACTCTTTAAACTGTGCTCAAGATAGCACACAGGCTCGCTGGTTTGAGCAAGCGTGAGTAAGAGAGTGAGTAGGACTGGATGAGGGCGTGAGAACAAATGGAGGAGGATGCATCAGACTGGTATTATGGGATAATCTATGTTTAAAGTAATCGTGAGGTGTCTTCTTCATTTCTCCCATCGATAATGTAAACGTCTGTCAATATATTTAAAATCGTCAGACCACTTCTCAAACAGCCGTATTATGAGCGGCTGGTGAGTTGCATGTATTGATTGAGTCTCTTTCTGATCTGAAGAACAGTAGTGTGACCCCCCCCTCAGGGAGTCAACCATACTTTCATCAATAGTACTTAGCTGAAGCCCTCTGACTCTACCTTCATGTATGCTTGTCTGCTCAGATAGCACCACGGCTCTGTCAGTCAGTCAGTCAGTACGTTTTTTTGGGAGATGGCAGATCATTATGTGATCCAACACTAAGATGCAGTGAGATACAAGAACATTACTTTTCACGTGCATCCTCCTTTTGTTTCTCCCAGTGAGTGTGAGCTGTTCCCAAAGGGAAACACCAGCCCCCTCCCCACCCGTCTTTGTTTTATTGCCAGCTTCCCATTTCCTTGTTAATCCTGACGCAGTTGTAAACCCGCGCGCGAGCTCCTCGCCAAGGTGTCAATGGAGGTTAATGAAAAGTGGATGGAAGGAAAAGCAACAGTCTAATTAATTGAATTCTCAGCAGCCACACGTATCAGCTGCGGATCCACCTCTGTTGGACTGAGGGGGCCGCGGAATCGGAGAAAACTTGTGTCGTCTGATCAAACTACTCAACACCTATTAAACACGTCAAGAAACACCTTCCATGAGATGTGCCTCTCATCCCACCACCCGATAATTGCTTTGTGGTTAATTACCAAGCTAATCTTGCAGCCACAGATATAAGCTGCCGACGCCGCTCTCGCTCTCTCTGTCTCAGGGCCAGGAGAACGCCATTGAGAGCTCAATTTCCAGACCCTGTAAAAATTACCTTCTTAATCCAACTCTATATTGTGATAATCATTTGCCTGCAGTATGATGTTACTCGGTGTTGATTGTTCAGAGGATCAGAAGTTTTTTTTTCCCCATAACAAAGTTTGTCAAAAGAAACGTATTTCTAAGATCCTGCAGGGGGGCCCAGCGTTGACTTGTCAGTTTGAAAAAAAAAAAAAATCACATTGATTAATATGCTGAACATGTGTCAAATCAAAGTCAATTAAAAATAAAAAGCTTGCCCTCTATAGCGTTCAGGAGAACCACTGGCTCACACCTTTAGGCTCGTCTCATGGTTTCACAGGCCAGAGATTTAGATCAGGCTTCAGTGTCTCTGTCTCTGCCAGCATGAAGAGATCAGAGGCACCGCAGCAGCCTGATACAAGAAGCAGGTGTGTGTGTGTGTGTGTGCGCGTGTGTGTGTCAAGTCAATTTGTTAGTTACTTAGTTGCTCTGAATGACGGAAATCTAACCCCTCATTCCTGCATCTCATAGTGAAGGTGTATTACACCTCAAAGTACCTGATGGCAGATTTAACCTCCACCAGATTAAACCCATGTGTGTGCCCCAAGCAGTGTGTGTGTCTGTATGTGTATAATACTTAGCCTTTCATCGTCTTCGTATATGCTATTTTGTTTATGTGTGAGTGTAAGAGCGTGCATAAGCCCAAACCATGCACATGTGTGAGTAAGTGTGAAACAGCAGCAACTTGAGTGTCAAAACAGCAGGAGGAGGATCTGAGGCCTCTAATAATAGAGATTGACAGAGGCAGACAGAGAAACAACATCATAAACACATGCTAACAAATCAAGAAGACGGTGACGTGCTAAAACACCAAACGGCTCACTGCACCGCTCTCATCTCGCTGCGTCTCTAACAAGCCTCAGAAGTCTCACCTCCACTTGCTTCTCCTCCTCCTCCTCCTCTTCATCTCCCTCCTCTCCCACCTTTCTTCTTCATCTACCAAGCCTCTTCCTCTGTCTTCTCCTCGCTCACGCTGCGCCGCTTGCCGTCCCTCGTTATGCTCCTGTCAGCGCGGCCTCCCACGATGACTGACAGGTGTCACTTTGAGGGTCTAGGGTTCCCCTTCAGGGCAGGAGCGTACACGTGGATGGATGTGCGCGAGTGGCCTACTGCAGGATTCACTACCAAAATAGAAAGCCCAGGGAAATGGTGACAGACATCCCAGACCTCAGGGAGAGTACTATTTGTGTCTCTGTGCATATGCGAGGTTTTATTTTATGTCAAAAGAACAACTGACTGCAGATGGTCACCTCCCAAACTATAATCTCGTCTATTTCGTCTTGCAATTAATAATTATTTAGTTTACAACAGCAGTAATGATCAGTAATGAACTACAAATGGATTCCAAAATCAGTTCGAAATTGGAACAAGTCTCTTCCCCTATTCCAGGTTGCTAAAATACATGTACTTTTTTCTAAATAGTTTGATTGGGAAAAACAAACAACACTAAACCTGAGTCGATAACAAATTAAAGAGTGTGAACCTTCAGATAGATGGAAGTCTTTCACGCTGCCTGGTGCCTCCGCTAGTCTCAACACAATTAGCAGTACATACCACCTAATGTAAACAAGCAGAACTCATATAATTGGTATAGAGAACTTTGAATGCACCTTGTGTTTGAGTTGTTTTTTTTATGAGTTATCAGGTCAGAGCTCAAGGGTGTGTGTGTGTGTGGGGGGGGGATGTGTGTGTGTGTGTGAGAAAGGGAAATATGTCAAACATATTGCATTACACATTTGTTTCCTAATATCAATATTTCTACATATGTACACAATGTTAATCAGAAATACAAATAAACAAATTAACCTCACTTTGGTTGAAATTCAACTTTTTTACAATTGTCAGACTAAAGGATACAAATAGAATCTAACCATCTATATCAATGCATGCGTTTCTGCAGTTGTCATGGAGATTGTTTAGATGTCATCCATGACAATATAAACAGAGCATTTGTTGTATTATTTGTATCTTTTCAAGGAAAATCATTAATTTGATAATTTGACCCCATTATCACTCGATGATTTAACTGGTAGCTGATGTACAACAATATAGATTTATGGTCCATCCCTATTCCCACATGTACACATGCATTGACAAATAGTTTTTTGTCAAATCTTTTAACGAACCACTGATTTATCCTATTTTTCATTTCACCTCATCAGAACAACACATTTACAGTGGAAGCTTATTTGAGTTTTCACAATTTCCCCTCTCTCAGAAATGTGCTTCACCTGTTCACTGTTTCATTTGCAGATCTCTGGCATCTGGTGAATCAGTTCCTAAATTAAAGCTCTGATGTTTTTTTTTGTTTTTTTTTTCATTTACTGCTAAATTCCAATTACCAACAAGTATATAAAGCCTGTTAAATTAGTTTTCTAAATGCAACTCAGGGGTTTCAAAGTTTCCCTACATCGCGCTTTATTGTCGAGTATTGAATAAAGACGCTCGGCTTTTATTGGCCCTTCCAGACACTATTAAAATAAAGAGACTAGAACGTTGACTTGGCAGAGCCGGTACACGTTTCATTTGCACAAGCAACACAGTGAGACATACAAATATGAGCATAGAGAGCCGTGTTGGGGGGGTTTCATTTTGGCAAAGTGAAGGAAGAGATTTACTGTCGCACTGTGCACTGCCTCGTAAAATGTCCGTCTGGAAACACGGGCAAGAAAATAGAAGCGCTCGTAAATTCCCACGGCAGCGGCTGATGGTTGCATCCAACCTGAATTGATCAGGAGGGGGAATGATTAAAACATGCATTAGATGAAATAAGATCAGGCTCTGACATTGATTTAAACCTGAAGCCCAGCACCGACTTTATTGCCACAATCCATAGTCCGGTGCTCCCCACGTGCTTGTGTGTGTGGGTCCATATGCTGCTGTGTTTCCCTCATTAAATAGCAGTCTGTTAAGGAAACAGGCCGAATCTTATTCAACTTCAACATTGTTTCCCGTCAATAAATCTCGGCTCTACTCATACGGCTGACTTTATAAACACTGACACGCGGCTGCTTGCTCACTGCGCAGTCGAGGCCCGGCCCACGTTGATTAGCTGCTCGCAGACACCGTCACTGTCCTCCTCCCTCCCTCTGGCTCAATCTCTCCATCTGGTCAGCTGGATAATAAATCACTGGGTGGTATTGTGACGTATGTGACAGGGAGTATTAATCTCGTAATTAGAAAATGAAAAGGTGGCGCTAAATTTAGTCTGGCCTTTCTGCCTACCCGGGCCACCGTCTGGGCGTGCTCGACTCCCTGGTTTCCCCCAGATCAGGTCCTTCTTGTTTTTCCCATGCTCCTCAAAGCTTTTTCTCTGTGAATATATTTATATTTATATATATATGCAGTTTCAACTTTATGGATTTTTTTTTTATACAATGCAGATTTCTTTTTTTTAATTCATTAAAACATCTGCAGTTGGAGCTTTAATTATACTTTATAAAATCTGCGTTGGGCAAAGTGATTCCTGATTAACTAATCAAATCTGCCAGCACAGGTGGCAGAGTGCCTGCACCCACTCTGTCCTCTTTCAAACCAAATCAAACCCATTCACGTCAGCACATTGGGCCTTTTTGAAACTTTGGAGAGTCCGACTCTGAAAGGATCTGTATCGTAATCACGGTAGATTAGGATAATGTTTAATTATGATCATTTTGTTTCTGAATAAAAAGTGATCTATGCTTTAGTACACAAAATATATATTTTATCTTTCGTTCTTTTTTCATACCTCTTCTTTCCATCGTTACCAGCAACTCGGTCCACGTCGCTCCTGTCCATCAAATCCAGCAAACACTTATGGAGTGGGACTGGCGGGGTCCCCCAAGACCACTGCCGTCCCCTCGGGGTCTCTGGGAGTGTGTGCGCGAGTGGGAAACTTGGAGTGAGAGCCGGAATGTGTGTTAGGAGGGTTGAGGGCATTAGCTTCTGATTGAGTTTTCAGAGAGCAACGTGGGGTGCGAAAGGCTCGACAATGGTCTAACAGAATTAGTAGCTTGTGATGAATGGTGTGTGAGAGCAGCACTGACAGCTCGCTTTCACAAACACACACGGCTGTGAGTGAGTGTGTGTTTGTGTGTGTGTGTGTGTGTGTTTGTGAGCGTGCATGTATACCTCTTTACTTCACCCACTGGTTCAAGGACTTTTTGTCCATACAGCACGATGCTGGAATGAAGGGAGTTGTGCAGGACATACTTTCAGACGTGCTGGCATGTATCTGTATGGAAGGGCGAGGGTTTGAAAGAAAGCTTTGCAGCTGGGATCAATAAAGATTGGGGTAGTCAGAATAGTGAGCGCAGCCGTCATGCACACGCACACAGTGAGGAATAAGAAAAATAAATATTCACAGTTTTTGTTGTGCATCTCTGACTCAATAAAGACATTGTTGGACCAGAGTTGATATTGCAGCAAAGACTAAAAAAGACACACTAACGCAGACGCGCACACACACACACACACAGGCAGGCGGGCGGGCGGGCGGGCGGGCAAGTGCGTGCACACACAGATGCAGAGGAGCAGTGTTTAATAAAAGCCCTGGGATATTGATCTCAGTAGATGGATGCTAACTCACATTAAAGGGAGAGGGAGTCTGGAGTGATAGCGAGAAGAGGAGAAGAAGGGGGAAACATAAGCGGTGAATAAATGGAGAGGGAGAGATGAGGGGCGTGCGGCATTCATGAGACGGGTTATTGTGTGTGCTCGGCGGTGTAAGCAGGCCGCAGTGGTAGCCTTCGCAGCGAGGGCACACCCGTACAGACGGCATTACTGTCAGGTATAAGAGTCACAGGAGCGCTGAGATATCGCCGGCATTGGACTTGTAACTAGCTGACGACTGCGCTTCCGTCCTAATAGGGGATTTAGTGAGCCGTAATGGCCCCTCATGCCACCTCCAGACCTGCCTCACAAAGGGAGGGAGCGGGAGAAGGAGCCGGGGAGAGCAAATTGAGAATTCTCCAGCCAATTATGAGTGATCATAACGGTCAGCGCTTTGCCTCCTAATGAAGGCTGGAGGTACAAGGCTGGGAGCGAGAATGAGGAGGAGAAAAAGGGGCTTGATTGTTCAAATTCCCGTTGATTTATATTTCAGTACTAGAGTCAAAGCCATTTGTCCATCCTGTTTGTAGTTTTTCTTTACACCCATTCATTCTCCCCGTCTTGATTTGTCATAATCTTATACTTTGGATTTGTTTCTTTTCCCCTGTTTTTTTCTTTCTTTCCTTCCTCCATTTCTTTCTCCTCCAGTTTACCTAGACGATGAGGAGGATGCGGATCCATTTGGAGACTATGTGATCAGTAAGTGCTGTCTGACTCTAGCCTCATTGTTTGTACTGTACATGATCGTGTTTGATGTGCTGTTGGGCCCTTTTGTATGTGCGTGATTAAGTGTTTTGTCTATTAGGCGACGGTTTTATGAAAGAGGCTGTGGCACACAATGTATAATCTTCTGACTGGGCTCCGGCTAAGAGACGACAACATTATCCCTTAAAGGCTCGCTCTCTCTCTTCTTTTTAAGTATGATTGTACGTTATGCTGTAATTGTTGCGATATTCACATCTCTACGGGAAACAATTTATCTTGTGCAGGCCTGATGATAAAAGTTGATTTAGCGTCGGGGGGGAGGAAAAAGGGGGCCAGTCAAAATACCCGCTTGCTGTACATTACTCTTGTGTTCTATCCGAAACATGGCAAGGCCATTGTTCTTTCTCACATGGCTCATCTGCATTTACGAGCTCCTTTCATTGTGATCTGCTTTTCATTAGCTCACGTCCAACTGGTTAATCTCTTTGCACTTGATCAGAGAAAATTTCCCAGAGGGCGCCTCCCCCCCCCCCCCCCCCACCACCACCATCCTCCATTGTTGAAAACGCGGCCGTATTTACTTGTGATTGGAGATTGTTTGTCTCTATGAGTGTGAATAAGTGTAAATGTTTGTGTTGTTGTGCTGCGGAGCTTTCGCCTGTTTTCATTAGTAAGATGTGATTGGTTGGATTGTGCGTGTGTAGGAAGGAAAATAAACTATTGAGTATGTTAAGGGGGTGAAGTTTTTCCGTACACCCGATGTTTCGAGCAAGAGGATTTTTTTGTACATATTATGCACGTGTTAGAATTAAAACTCGAGGTTGCGGCCTTTGAGCAAACAGAAAAGACGACATTCATGCACCTGGCAGCAACACGCTGAGGAGATAATGGAGCACCGGCTGTCTGCTTGGAAACATTCACTGGTTAATCTTCTTGAAACACTTTTGCATAGAAAGAGAGAAGCCGTACGTCACAGTTACAGGGACACACATTCAAGGTGGGCGAACTCACACATACAAACCAAGAATGAAGTAATGTAGAAATAGAAAAGTTACCTGAATATCGCTCATTTCATCCCACCTATACATGCATGTGAAATAGATAAGTGGATGTAATAACGTGCACTTTTCTGGGGGTTAATGTGCATCTGAAGACTTTTCTTTTCTGGATGAATTAAAACTACTAATATGAGGCAAAGTTATCACACCTAATATTTACAGATTCTAATTTCCCTCAATGCCTTATTTTATTACTTTCTGTCTGTGGCAACACGTCAGTAATTGGATGTGCACAGTCTCCTGGTTCCAGGTGGGTAAATATTCACAACTTGGAAATGAAAGTCCCGAAATATATTTATTTGCCATATGGCATATACAGTACACAATAACTGTGAAGTGCAACATCTTAACCTTTATTGTATTCTGACACATTCCTTGTAAGAATTGATATCAGTATAACACTGGAGAACAGTACATAATATATTCTAGGCCTCAGACTTACATTCTCCTTTCCCAGAGTATATATTGTCACTCCCACATATGAGTGTAAAGTAGATACATATGTGAAAGTGAAAATATATGTGTGTGAAAGAAGGATGTACAGTATGTTTGTCAGAGGCCCAGCGTATGTTCCCGCTCACTTGATCCAGAAAAATAATTTTACTCATATATGATTCACAGACAATGAAACTATTTAATGAGCTGAAAAGACAGTTCCTCACTGATACTGATACAGAGCTATCAAAAGCTAACGGCTGACAACTGTACAAATCAAAATCTCTCATTCTTCTCCCCCTTCTGGAATTATTAAAGCATTATATCATTTTGGTACATTTTGAACGTCTCCAGCTCCTCAGAAACACTCACTTTCCATCAAGCGCTGCCCTGCATGGCTGCCACAGGCTGTCGAGATTTATTTCTTATGGATAGAAATTGAAATAAGGAATACCCTGTTCTGGTGAAAAGAAATGTCCATCATGCACATAGATAGAGATATAATTTTTTTATATTGTCAAACGCACTGAACATTAAGGGAAATGTATAATTAAATTACATTTTTGAATTATTTATTTAATATAACTAAATTACTGGAGATGTTCTGTTACAATATTGCCCCTCCGGATGCCGATACTGAACTTTGCATATTGGCTGATACGAAGTACCTTTCTGTTACTAGTGCATTTATAAAAAAATAAAAAATGTAATGATGTATTTTAGCAGCTGTTTGCTACTTACTCTGCATGGAAGTGATGTTGAATATTATATCTGAATGGTCTCAGGTTAAACCCTATGAAAAACAAACACATACAGAGAATGAATGCAATAAAACTACTTTTACTATCTAGTTTGACAGTTGTAACTGAGAAAGAACAAATAAGTCTAAAAAATATAATGCACAAAATACACTACTGGAAATCACTGCTACGCAGCTTTGTGGTTTGAAAGCGGCAAAAAAAAAGAGATTTCTGGGGAAATAAAATAGCTGTTTATTTTTGCAATATACGATGTGGTATCAGATTGGTACATACTCGCAGTCATCCAATCCGGCCCATTTCCGGCAATTTCATAGGCATTTCTGATGCTGGTACATGTCTAAAACGAATGTAATGTCTTTCAAAATGGCATTAAGCAATATACAGATTATTATAATGACAATTTCAGAACTACCAACCTACATGGATACATAGATCCATGCCACACGTCCAGACAATGACAAACAACCCACCAGTGAATGTAGAGGACATGTGGCTGCTCCCTCATCCATCATCTGAGGTGTCAGAAACACAGAATGTTGTCAGTTACCGTAACATCACCTAAATGTGGTTAAAAACTGGGTTCACCATGAAAATAAAAAAAGACTGTCCAAGCTGAAGTACACGGTTGAGATTAGGCAGCTTGTTGGTTTAAATCATTATGGACAAGTTAGCATGCTAACTCATTAAACTAGTAACGTTAGCATGCTGGTGTTTGCATTTCATTGGTGCAGCACATGATCACAGAGCCTCAGTGTGGACAGCCCCTCTTGTTTCATCGTGGTATCCGTTTCCCATTGATACAAGAAAAGATGCAGGGAAATTAGCACAGTCTTCAGATCTTTTTTTATTGGAAAATTACCAAACAGCAACTTGTCAGACTGAAATAAAGAGCAACAACAATAAACACATCAGAAACTGCAACAGAGTATTCAGCAAAAACAACAACATCTGTAGTGTGTTTGCGATGCTTTATTCTGCTCTCAGATTTCTCTGTATCATGTAACTACTCTGTTTGTTGAATAGTTTCATAATACATAAAGAGAGCGCTGCAAGAGAAGAATCAGGGACCAGAAATACACAAAACATGCTACAGAACTGGTGAATACAGTCCCACACTAGTTGAAGTGTTGTCAGACATGTTCACAATATGAAATGAAAAACAAACTCCTCCTGTGAACAAACAGAAGTCAGTGGGTATTTTGTACAATGAAAAAGATGATATGTCAAGGGTGTTTCATCCATGATAAAGGGAACCTTCTGTTGTAATGGACAGCCTTATTGATCTTACATTGTCTGGAAGGCCCTGGTTTTATAATGCTGTTTGGTTATTTTTTTTACTGCCATCCCTGTGCAGTGTGGGAATTAAATCACGTGTTTAATAGTGTATAAAAGACGAGTGCTGAGCATTTTAATGCGAGCCAATTAAATTCATATTAATTAATGCACGTTAACCTTTTCATCCTTGCAGAGCCTGTGGCGTGTCCATCATAACAAACTCTAAATGTTTAGTCTGAAAAGTTTCAAACTGATAAATGATGGCACATTGCCTTTGACCATTTCACCCAATTTTCCACACAATGATCCCCTCGGACACACAGATACCGGATTTTGAAGTAAAACATTGCAGAAAATCTTTCTACCTCGATTTAAATTTTGAGCTATTTGAGAGGAAATTTAAGGGGTAAGCTTAAGTGGTTAGTATAAGGCCTTAATGCATCATGGTAAAGGGACTTATCGGATCAGATGCTGAGGTATGTGAGGAACATAAAGTGTTTAGTATGAAAACACAGCACAATGTGGCGGGTGTAACAGTCTGGAGACTGCTGACAGATCACACACTGCATTTATTTTATGGAAGTTAGCAGCCATAGTGTCCCGAGGAAAACCCTGTGGGACAAGTAGTAAAAAGAGAACGAGCTGTGGTGAGAGGTAGAGGGCGATTTTTATGAGAGTGAATCAGACAGAATGGGGAAGGGAAGCTGCGGGAGACCAGATATCATTCAGAGGTTGTTTTTGTGTAATTTTTAGAAGGAGCCGTTCCAGCAGCTGTCACTTTATTGTTCCAGTATACAAATAAAAAAAGAAATGAGAATCGGCGTCATCATTAGCAGAATGGAATCAACAGTGCAGTTAATAAACCTTCATACTCCCTTTTTTTAATAGATTTTAAAAATAGACCACATCCAGCACATGTTCATCAAAAAAAAACAAAAAAACTTTGTATACCCTTTGTGGCCCTGTTAGTCTCTACATCAACATGTAGCAGCTGTGCTTGGTGTTCAGCGCTTCCTCCTCCAGCAGAGTGATTATGACAGGCTGATTGGTGCTTTGTTTTCTTGGGAACGAGAAGATCAATGCGGGGATGATAGCAAGGGCTGGGCCGGGGAGTGGAGAGAAAGGATAAGAGGGAAACACGGCTGGGGCATTGTCGCTTTCCAGTAGGAACCAGGGATCAGGGGATTTTAGTGGGAGGAGAGGATGGAGTTAAAAACAGATAGAATGGGGACAAAGCTGGGAAAAGTTGGGGGTGGGGGGGGTATTTGAGGGGATTGCAGGAAGAGGGTGGAAAGTGACGGATGAGAGAGGAAGATCCAGATTTAACAGTACAGTAGAAGAGATGGCCGAGGATTAACATTCTGTGGCTGTCTGCAAGTGCTGAGATAATCTCTGGTGGCCTGCAGAGCACTGTGGGAAGCCCACCACTGCCATGGGGGTTGAGGTCTTACACCAGGCTTGTCACTGCTTGTGTGTGTGTGTGTGTGTGTGTTTATTCCTGCGTGTGCTCATGTGTGACTCTCGGTCTAGGTGTGGCAGGTGGAAAGAGCTACTGATTCCGGCCTCCTACCATGCAGCACTCTAATCACCTTGATGGATATGCCCCATGAGGCAATTTTTGTGTCATAATGGCCCTCAGTTCAGACCTGTTTTTTATCTCCTGCTCTTCATTTTTCATTTCTCATTTCCACTCTAAAAGGAGGAATAATAGGCCGTCCAGCTTAACAGATGCAATGTTTTTATCCTGTACGTGGTAAGGAGTTGTCAGGGCATCGTTCCTTACAGACTTTTAATCCATATTGATTTCTGCTTCACGCTGTCTTATCGAATGGAGCACGGGGCCGCGGGGCACCACACGGCATCGCATGGTGGTGCCTTGCAAGTCTCTGATGGCCACTATTTGTTTATAAATGAAACAGAAAGAGTCAAGAGGGCGCCTGATACATGAATACAGTCTCGTGGAAAATGCAGAGTTCACTTTGAGCTGCAGCCAGGTCTTAATAGCACACATGCACACACCTGCAGAATGTCATTTATAGGTTGTGATTAAAGGAACTTAAAGATTTAGAGTAGTGGGCGCTCTCTTGGCGCTCATGAGCCTGAAGCTCGCAGGCACGTTAAGCATTGAGTGCCTCATATAAACTGCTCTGATTGGACGGTTATTTTCTCCACTGTATTGGCAAATAAGCAAGGGGTTCATTTCCTGCACTGTTTTTCTCTTTAAATGCTGTTGACTTGTAAATTGGGAAGCCATTGATCATGATGATCCTCTTTTCCCAATTTGTCCAGAGTGTCTTGTGTCGTATATATAGATTGGAGAAGAACACTTCCCAATGTAATCAAAGCGAGCACGATAGGCCGTCTCTGCTCCATCTCCATACCGGAACCCTTCTCAACTCAGCCATGGGTTAGGGTTACGCTGGTTGACTTTTGGGTCTTGAACTGCAAAAGTTAAAAAAGTACTGTGACGATTGGTTCAGTATGGATCAGGACAAGAGTGCGACTCAGGCCACGATCTTCTGTCAAACCTGACTTGAACTGTGAGAAAACTAACCAAGCCTGACCCAAACCAAGACATTCAGTTTCTTGTGTAAGAACCCGACCCAAGCCCGACCCTTTTGACGAAGAAGTCGATAACCTAACCAGCTTGACCGAACCTGACCCATGGCCATATATAATCTAAATAATTTGATCCAAACCCTGTCCATACCACCAGGTCCCACCAGGGTCAAGCTCCAACGGTATATGCCCGTACTTGCGGTTCATAATGTATAAGTCATAATCCTCACAGTCAGAGTTCATTTATTTATGTGTAAAACCAACTGAGTTAGCCTTTGATGTGTGTCACAGAGGCGGGACATGATGTCATCATTAATAATTTCACTGCCAATATCTCACCGACATATCCTAGTTTGTCAGAGGTGGTTGTTCACAGTGTGTGTGTGATGCAGCTTTTGATATGCATTTGTGGCACGGCACTTGTCACTCACTGTATAGATACCAAGAGAAGAATCTGACCCAGATTAAAACCCCACTGCTCAGCAGGAAAAACTCAGCAGCTTTGATGTCAATATTCCTGTTAAAACCCTTTCTTCCCCACTCGATACTTGCTTTAATAGGTTGGCTTTGTTTTGCAGAGAGTCAAATGGGAAAAAAAGAGAACAGATGAATAAATCTATATTTGAGACGCTAACCTCTGATTGTGCGAGTCCTCTTGTTTTGCCACTTAATACCCAGAGCTGGCTAATCATCAGACAAGTATCTGACTTTATCTTCCATCTCCACAGCTGAGCATGGAGACAGGCTGGCATCTCAGCTGGCCCCAAATCTCCCTCTCTGAACCCTTTCCGTGGCTAAGCCAAGTCTCAGTTGTACAGGCGTTGCAGCTGAGGCTCAGGGAAACATGACGTTTTGGAACTTTATCAGCTGTTGTGGTTTTCCATTGTCCTACTATCTTCACCCTGCAAACAGGCTTATGAGAAAGCTCCTCACTCCTCCTCTCTCGCTCTCTCCACATTGTAAAAGCTCAGTCCACTTTATGCAATGGTGTACGTGTTCCACCAGTTACAATCAATAGTACACCCCGGTCACCTTTCTACCTAATCAATGGGTCGGCCTGGACTCCCTCAGCCTCCATCCCCAGGGGTCCCTTTGCAAAGTCATAACTATCTATTTTAGGGCAGACAGAAGCAAGTGCCTGTAATCAATATCAATGCATACCATACATAAGTCACAAGTTGATGTCTGGGATCAGTTGCCCGGCCAGTCACGGCATATTTTAATCAACTGACATGAACTGTACAAAGATAAATTGGTGGCATACTCCATTAATAACAAAAACAACATAGCCATATTGTAGCCCAGTGTCTGTTGAAACACTGTTAACCTTTGTCTTTATAAACAGAAGCGAAAGCACACTTACAGAAATAGCAACCAGTTCCAGTAAGAAAGTTGAGCGCATGCATCGGTGAGCAAAGCAACCAGAGCCGCTTTGGATTATAACAAACTGTGGCTGTGTATCTGTTTCAGCAACATTTACAGGATTATCACACAGCTGAAGTGCTGCTGTGGGTTGAGAAGGTTGAGCTGCTGGGGTGAGAGTGGCAGCAGAAAACTTCTCCTCACGGTCGGGAAGAGAGGATCACTTTCCGTTTGATAGCCTGAGGAAACAAGGTGAAAGTCAACATTAGATTCCTCCTATCAATATCAGGATATGGGACACAGAGCAGGACTCTTTATTTGTATATTATTTTTGTTTACAATAGAAAATCACATTTAGGCAAAGATACACATCTGCATACAAACAAGTAATCACAGACACTATACTGCTGATAACACAACTGATATATATTGTTTTTTTTGGTAATCACAATCATGCCATTACATGTTTAGGTCTTATATAGTGTCAATATTTAGAAATAAGCAGAATTGTGCATAGTCCAAATCTGTTAATTTACGTAATACAACTCAAAGGCCATCAAATAAATACATTGTGTAACACTTTGGATCCTTATGATGTACTAAATTAATCTATAGTCCTTCATGACTTTGAAGGAATATAGCAATTTGAATATTGACTCATAAGACATTGTACTAATTCATAATTCTAATGAGTGTTTATCAATAACATATTTGGAGTCTTTGTGTCTCTAAGGACTCAAAGGATAATTCCCACAAGAGCAGGTAGGCTGCTGCACATAATGTAAATTACATAAAGATGTTGGACCCGGTTCCACAGAGTTTTGTTCTCGGTCGTCTGTTTAGATTTGAACGGTTTACGGTGTTGTCTGAGTCAGAACTCTACCTCATGTTCAGGTGATGCTCCATAGTGTTAAGGTGACATGGGTTTAAGCTAATATTTTAAACTGATATTAAACAGGCTGAAACGGAGGGTTATGAAATAATAACTGTCGTCCAAACACCATCAATTTGCAAGTATGTTTTTCCAGTTGACTCCTGATATTAAACGTCTCCTAATCTTTCTATATTTAACCCGAACCATCTACTAACAGTATTGCATTCATTTGGAGCATTGTATCCTCTTATACCTCTGCTCTCAAAACAATTAAGCACCATAATTAGCAGACAGTGAAGTGTTGAATATTTACTGTACCACTAATCACACTGGTCAGTTGTGATTTATATTGACACGTTCTGTCCTTGTGCTTCAGTCATCAGGTAACTTCTCACCGCACACCTCAGCAACTGCACCTGAACCATCTATGCAGATCAATAGCTGTGCGCTCCAGTCACCTCTGGTTGTAATTAATGTAACCCGGCCCTCCGAACCTGTTCAAAATGAATTGACCAGTTGCAGACCGGTCGCCACTGTCGCCGCTCTCTTTCTATTCAGAGACCGAGGAGGCATGACATTGCTAAGTACAACAGAAAGGGCAATACAAGGGAGCATTTACAAATAGAAAAGAGAAACAGCCAAGTTCTCACAGCTTGTCCTTATCCATTCAGTGTGCTTTAATTTCCACTCTCTAGTCCCTTTGTGTTCTTTCTCAATATAGATTTTTCTGACTTTGGATTCCAGCCCCTTTCTCTTTCTTCTTTTACTTCCTCCTTTTTTCAACTCTTTGTGGGGTGAAGTGCTTTTGTGCATTTCCTGATCAGTGCAGCCAGCCTGAGGTGCTGCTGCCACAGGACATTTCCTCCGCTCGGATACTGTTCGCTGTTTTTCTCCCCACCGATATTCTATTCACTTTTTCTCCCTCTGGAATAACTCCCCCGGTCCTCAGCTATTCACTCTCACAGTGTGCGTGTTTGTGTGTGTTCCTGTGAGCCGTGAGGAGGCAGCGAAGCTATATCCGGCCCCATCAGAGTGGAAATGTCAAGAAGTGTGGCAAAAAGTCGGATCTGTGTGTCTTTGTAGATTCACCTGATCTTTCAGCCTTTTACTCTGCCAATACCGCAGTGTGTATTCAGCATGAGCTCGCGCGCGCACACACACACTCCCACCTCTCTCACTGTTTTTATTTTGTTTGTTTGCGCCTCAGTTTGCATAGGCATGCATGTGTGCGAGTGTGAGTCAAAGACAAGTGTTTGACTTTTTGAGCAGACCTCATTTCCGCTTTTGTTCTCCATACTCTTTCATTGTGTTTGTTCCCCCTGTCTTTCACTTCTTCACACATCTGCTGCATCTCTTCAGCTTTTGTTTTTCCCCATCCAACTAAAAACCATCATAAAAGAATATCATGGCCTTTCCGAGGCCAAATATAGAAAGCGGCATCTTTCCTTGTCTTGTTCACTGCAATTCTCTCCTTTGTGTTTTTTTTTAATTCTTATATAATTTGTGGGGCTCGTTTATCGTACTTGGACAAAGTTGGAGTTGCAGATGAAAACAGGAGTGGGTCGTCTGAAACGTCTGCCATGTTGGAACAGGCTCTGTGATGTTTTGCCACACACACACTCACACAAACACACACACTAGAGATGTTCAGATACACTCTAAGCCACACATGCATCCGTTAACAATTAGGTATGAGTGTACTTGACTCTGTCTGTTAAGGACCCATCCAAAGATTGGTGGTGTAGCATGAGAGGTATGAAAAGTGAGAGATTACTCACCCTTTCCAATACGCCCACACACACACACACACACACACACACACACACGCACACTCACACACACTCGCACACCCTTACCCTCTCCTTTTCCCTCGGTCTCTCGCCTTGTCTATGTCATGTGACTCAAAAACAAAATCCTGTTTTGCATTCTCAGGCCCACACATTTACTCAGTGACACAGTGAGGTGCGCGTTGTGAGTCTAACTAGCTGTGTAGCAGTGTCACATGGCCGAGTCCCTGCCTAATCAGGCCACTTATACACACACACACACACACACACACACTTTCACGCACACAGATGCACACACTCTGCAGAGGCCATGTGTTGGGATGGTGATAGAGGGTTGGCAGTTGGCTGACAGACAGCAGACGCTGTTCTTCTACATCAAACGTCTCAGAGCAGACTCTCACTTTCATGCCTACTCTCTCTCCCTCTCTCCCTGACACACACACACACACACCGTCACGCACACACACACAAACACAACAACGCACATTTCTTCTGATCTCGCTGCCAAAACTCAAAGACTTGGAAGGGCTCACACACACACACACACACACACACACACACACACACACACACACACACACAAACGAGCAGGCACATACACACTGACATATACTCAAGCCCTAAAAAGTCTTGAATTAAATTTCGTCAGCCGCTGTTAAAAACCCACTCTGCGAGACGTTAAGTACAATTTCCTTGTGCGGCATGAAAATGATTCAAACATTTTTTTTTTTCTCCTTAAGACTGAATCCAGTCGAGCGTCCTGATCTTATCTGCCACCACAGACAGACACAGGCCGATGTGCAGTATGTATATGCTGCATATATGTTCCAGAATATAACATCAAAGGGGCTCTTATAATGCACAGATGGGAAATGGATTATGGGGAAAAACTGGAATAAATGAGTAGAAAAATGGAGTATATATAGATCTATGCATGTAGGGCATGAGGGGGCTCACTGAATTATAATATTATATCTAACCAGATCACCCTGAGTGAATATTTATGGTAGATTTTGAGCAAACAGCGCTCCACTGCCAGAACCAAAACTCCAAATGAGGGAAAAGCTCGTCGGCGAACAGTTTTCATCCCTCTGAGAGAGTTTCAGAGACTTTGAGAGTCTTTCCTATACCAAGGAACACGAAAGCTCTCCTGTGGAGGCCAAACACTTTACTCCAGCTTCTGTTATATCTCCCCTTTTACCTGTTAACATTCCATTCATCTGCTTATATTCATGAATAATGTCAAGGAAGCCATTTGTGTGAGCAACCCGTGATTTATGCTAGATCCTTTGGTAACCGTGGCAACATGGGCGTGCATTGATATGTGCATGTGAGGAAATTGATTGATTGGAATGTGAAAGGAAAACCCAACCCCAGAAATACAAGGGACCTGTTTTGTATGCCCAACATGTGTGGTTGTTAGTTATCATGTTCAGAATCGCGTTTTTCCTCCTCAAGCTCTTTACAACAATTTACGACAGCAATCAGCAGGGCTGTCCAATAAATAGGTTACCCATCAATCCATGCAGCCACGTGCATTCATCTTGGTTTGTTTGTACTAAAGAGCTAAAACACAACACGTGCCATTTGTTCTAGTGGATCCTGAACAAATTATACTAAATCAGGTGTAAAGTGAAATAAACCTGCTTTTACTCATGCACTGAGCTCCAGATAATCTCCTGACATTCTCCGGTGGGTTTGTTGGGCTTGCTCGCAGTCTTAGATGCAAATGTACAAATACAAATCTCTCGCCCCATGTGAACCAAATGGCACTTATTTGTTTCTATGCCTCACCGTACTCAGGTCCTGGCACCGACCTCAGCGAGCGGGTGATCAAACCGGTCACTGGTCAGCAGTCATCCCTCCTGAAAAGGCTGAAATCCCCCGGCGCTGTCTTCTCCTTTACACTGTACATGTACACGGCAGAGCTGCGTCTTCTCCTCTTTTGAATATTTACTGCTTGGCTCTATTCGATTTTTGTTCGTGTAGCATCTGGTGTGAACACAGCAATCAATAAAATTGTATTTGTATAGCTCATATTCACATAGGGCTTCACAAGGTGCTTGATCCGTCGTTAACCCCAAACTAGAGCAAGGACAAACTACCAAATAACCCTATTAACAGGAGGAAGAAATGTAGAAACCTCATGGAGAGCAGTATGTGAAGGATCCCTCTCCCGAGACGGACAGAGGTGCAGAAGATGCTGCGTATAGCTCATCACAGAAACACAATTTCTTTGTGTTTACAACATAGATTAGAAGAAACCGTTTGTAGCATAATAGAAAGGTATGTCCATGTTATCTACACATAAGAAAATGCCCGGTCGAAATGAAGGGAGCAGCAATGACCATTGAAGTGGAGGAGTTATGGCAGTAATGGTAGAATATGTGAGTAGGCATAGTGTATATGAAGTAGACTATGTAACCATTGTCCAAGATCACGATCCATCACCATTCTCCACCATCACAAAGAACGCAAATATCTCCGGAGGTGAAAGGGCCGCCACACGTGTAGAAGACAGTGATGAAGATGTCAGAAGGGCTTTTGCTTATAAGACGGTGTTGAGGTTCTGAAAACCAAACCTGTGATCTCATTTATACATTATGTCCCAGCCTCCGCCTGCTGCAGCTCCTCTCAACCGAACGCTCCAGAAATGTCTGTGTGGTTGTGAGAGCGTCTGAGCGGAGAATCACCCGCTGCATGCTGAAGAGTTCAGGTCTTAAGACGTCTTTAGAGACCATGTTTGTTTTTCTTTTAAACAAAAAGAACCAGTTAATGGATTCAAACTTTTCCTGATTGATCACATTAGACTCTGGTGTCAGCTCCATCAGAGAGAAAATGTCAGAAAAGAAGCAAGTGTTATGCAACGTAATGATTAAACCGCTGCGGACCTGCGATGAATAATATAAAGCCCCGTCTTATTTATGATGAATGAACGGTAACAGACAGTGATAGAGAGCGAGCTCAGAATACAGACAAGGTGGAGGCACATCACACCCATGTGATTGATAAGATGAAAAATGATTCATCAACTCATCTTGACCCAGAGAGAGAAGCAAATTGAGCCATGGGTGTAGAGCCGGTGAAGGTGAAATTGACTCCTCGTGTCTTTGGAAAGTTTCGCGGCTCAGTTTATTCCTGTGAAATAAATCAGAGATGAAGTGAGCAAAGCAGCGCATAGAGCATTTCTGTTTATCGAGCTTTACAGCGTTTTGTCATCGCAGCAAGCTTCAGTCATTTGTACGCTCGCTCGCACACACGCATGCATGATCTATATGTTTGTGTATGTAACCGACCACAGATCCGATTTCCACATGCACGCTGCCTTCACCTTGACTGTAGGATGACTTAAAATGCAGTATTGATTCAAAGAGGAGCTCCACTTCGCGCCCAAGTGTGTGTATGTGTGTGGGTCGAGGAGTGGGCCTTATTTATTCAATGCTGTTTTGTGCGCTTGTTTGAGTGCACGCACGGGCGCGTGCTCCTTACCGGCCCCTCCTCTAGAGAAAGTTGGTTGGCCCCTGTGCCCTTCAAAGTCATTTGGAATTCATATGCAAGCCTGACCCTGACAGCTGTTTGTTTTTTCCTCTCCAGAGAGAGGAAGAGGAATGGAGGGATGGCGAGGGGGGTGTGGCTAATGAGTGAGAAAGTGATAGATATCGGGGCGGACAGAAGAAGAATGGAAGTGAGACTCGGGCAGGAGCTTCGGGCGTAGATGCAGAGGACTGCTTCTATTGTCACCTTAGTGGTCTCACTGCTGTTTGGCTTGTTGAGCATTTGAGACGCACAGGACAATAAGTGGTGCCCTGAACAGCTTCCATTAGAATCCCTCATAGAGCACTAGTTTGAATGTGTTGAAACTTGTGCTGCGGCAGGAATGCAAAGCAGGGCAAAGCAGCTGAGATAAAAGGACATGAGCCTCTGTAAGCAGTCCCTGGAAAATATAGGTTTTTCATAAAGGAAAAAAAAAATCTAAGTGCACTGTAAGTGTGTCATCCGGGATCAGTGCGGGACAAATTTTTAAAGCCTTCACAGGCGAGTGTGGCAGAGAGGAAACCCAGTGGGATGGAGAGGTTTTGTCTTTTTGTCTGTGTCGGTTGTATGGGTGTTAGTAAGCAGATGAATAAACAGACACAGAGGAAGAAGGTGAGGAGGAGGAGGAGGAGGGAATGCTGTGAGATGATGCGTTGGAAAACCACACAGAACAGCAGTGGAGAGGCAGGAGAGCAGGGGGAGTCATAGGTGAAAGGAGAGCAGCAGGAGGAGGAGGGGCAGGATGAAGAGGAGACTTGTGCTTAGATAAATGGGCGGAGAGGAGAGGTGTCGAGGGAGAGGTGCTATCCTACTTTTACACTTCTCCTTCTGGGAGCCCCTGTTCTCTCTCTATCCATCGATCATGATCACAGAAGCCCCCAAACTCCAGGTTTTCCCCTTGTCTCCCCCCTACCCCCCTCTCTCCCATACCGCTCCATTTTTAAATGTGTTGTACTCCTCAATTTCATTGAGAATTTTCAAGGGTGTTTGCTATAAATTAATTAATAGACTATACGTTCTGCTGGCCTCGTACATAGAAATTGCTTATTGACTAACAATAACTATTTCAGTTAATGCACAATTCACTCAGACAATGAGCTCACACACAGACACACACACACACAGTCGGGTTTCGTGGTCTTCCTTTGCGTTGTCACAAGCAATTAATTTTGCCATAACTTGTGTTTATTGATCTGTGTGGCACAGGCATTGTAATCTATTCAGTCTGGTAAAGAGGGAGCTTTCATGCCAAGTGTAGAACATATAGAGCTGACACACACACACACACACAGACACACACACATGCACACACACACACAAGTTCTTTCCAGATGGCTAGCAGTCCACTGTTTCCTGGAAAACACACATGCATGTTCTCTGACAGGAGAGTATTTTCCATCTCTCAGTTTCCAATTTTCTGAAATTATTGAGCACAAATGTTTGCTCACGGATGGACACAAAAACTTTTCCTGGAGCTGAGAATGTGTTAACATACAGTAGAGCCGCTTCCGTGTCACACCACGGGCTTTGTGGCTGTTTGTACTGCGCTGTTTGCTTACCCGTGACAGGTTTGTTGCGGCACGGCTTGTGTGCATGCTCTTTGTTGATTAAACTCTCCATAGAGGGATTCATCATCTTTAGCAGGCAGAAAGGAGGAAAATTACAAGCCCATCAATCCTCCTGTTTGATCCAAGTCTCCCCTCGTCTCCCTCTGGTGTCTTTTGGCCTCTCTGTTCTCTTTCATCCAGGTTTTCATTTACTCTCTTCTCCTCAGGCCCACCATGTTGGGAGGTCTTTCGTCTCTACATTAGAGCTGTCCTTTTAATGTAGACTTGATGCATCAAGGAGACCAGAAGGTCGAACAATGTCCTAACGCTGACAAAGTAACATCAGAATCAGAATCAGAATTCTTTTTATCGCCATGTGTATTTGCACATACAGGAAATTGCCATGAGCCAGAGTCTGAAGATGTCTCCCACAGAATCCCAATATATCTTCCTCACACCTGCATCACCCACAGCACATCCATGAAAGGCTAGAAATTGCTGTCACTCTCTAAGGTCAAGCAGGTGTTGGCATCCTATTGGGAAGTTAGAATGTGCTGTTGGTTGGTCCTTTATCTATAACATGACCTTTGGTAGTGCTAAGAAAAGAAGGGAGTCTCTGAGGAATGAGACAGGCACAGTTATCCTGTCCAGATATAATATATAGTGGCATATACAGTAATGTGTGAGATGGTCAAAATAGTGGCATTTACATTCATGGACATCTCTGTTGGCCCTGTCCATCTGCATGATTGCATGATCTTTAAAAACGGTGATGCTGAGCCAATGAGAGAAGGTTTTCACTCCAGTTTAAGGGAACCAGAAGGGTGACATTTACCACAGTGTTTTGAAAGCTACCAGTTTTGTAATAGTAATTACAGCAGCAGAATTAATATGTTGTGTCACATACACAACGGGTCGACATCAGTCAGGCTTTAAAGGCACTTTGTTTTTGAGCCTCTCCGTGTCTTCACTCCCAGGTTGTGGCAGCTCGTCCTGGCTGCCAATCACAGAGAAAGAAGAAGGGATTGTTCCATCTGAAAGGAAACGGCCTGAAAGATGAGACTTCAGAAAGCTTTGTTGTAAAAGTTGGTGGACCTTACATCGCACTGATTTAGTAGTTCGATATGGGATTAGTTTCCTAAAACCATCGTTGATGGTGTCACATTGCCAAAGAAATTGGTCATCAATTAGCCGTCTTTTAGTGTGTATTTCTTTAATTGTAACCAAATAGGTGAATAAACATGTTGGATGTATAGAATATAGAAACAACCAGGCCATTATTACTCACTTTACTGAGATTTGGGATCAGGATTATTGCCTCAGCTGGCAGATGTCTGATGTTAAACCTTGTGTGATCTTCTTCGTTGTTGGATATACATAATTTCAAATTCAAACACATTTTCAGTAGATTTAGATTTTCCTTCCACTTTCTTTGAAGGGAGTTAATGCATTTTTCGACCTAGGCCCATATGTTTATATATGTATGTGTGTAGATAAGGGTGCTTTCGTTATTGGTCCTGTAGATCCTCTCTTCTCAGACACACTGGCTACAATGTTATCTTTGGGTCTCCTGCCACCATGAAATGCCCACTAAAAGTAAGTTTTAATAGTTATCCTGAGTCCTTTCCAAAGGTCTGCTTAAGTGAACACTTTCTTCTGTCACAAAGTTGGATTGCACTTTTCATCCTTTTGAAACAATACACAAATGAACAATCTTATGACCTAACTTAATTTTGATATACTGTATGTAATATCGATTTAATTCATATTATGTAACAAAAGCATTTGCTTTTGTCATCGTATAAAGACAAAGTGATGTTACAGTGTGTGGACTTTACTGATGTTTTATATGAGAATTTATGTTCATAAGTAATTTTCATAAAATTAGGGAAAGTTGTGCTTACAAGAGAGTAAAGAAATAAAGAAAAGATAAATTATGTACTGATTTGATGTTCCTTTACGTACAACTCAATGAATTTAATACAAATTTAACATGAGGTGTTCCCTTTAATGAATCTCAATAATAATTTGGCAATTTAAGAATTTATTGTTTAGCCATCATAAATATATTTTTTATGCTTATAATATTTAATCAACTATTTTTCAACTATTTATCTTTTGTCAATTTTTTTTTTTGCATCAAAGAATTTTGAAGATTATGTTAACATATTAATTTATAGCTCTTGTTTTCAAACAGCTGTGGTCTGTGGAGTCAGTTAACCTGTCAATCAACCAATCTGACATATTATGCATGACCTGTGTCTCGATGTGCAGCTCTAATCTGCTCTGGACAATGCACTTTATCGAAAAAAAATAATTTCAGAGACATAAAGGTTAAGACATGAGAGCTGTGACTGGGACAGCAGGATGGCTCTCGACACCTCCCACTGCGAGGCAATAACCTCTCACTTCTCTTTCCTCTCACCAAATCCCTTCTTTTGGCATCGCATGAACTACAAACCCATCTGTGTGCATCTGCACTGCTTGCTTGAGTCAAATAGTCAAAATGAGCGCAGGGATGAAGGCCACTGGATGCAGTTTTGCTTGGATGTGTATCAGGGAGTCTGCAGTGCAGGGTTCAAATAGCTTTTATGAATTTTAGAGATCCACAAAAATTAGAGAACTCACTCAACCACCTTGCAAACCCAAAATCCAACCTCAATCCCCTCTTTTGCTTTTTAAATCAGGTTTTATGAAACACCCTCCACTGCTCCGTCCATCCATCCATCCATCTATCCATCCTCTCAAAACACAATTATTCCAGTGGCATACAGAGCAGATATTAGTTGTTTGGAAAATGTAGCTGTACCAGGAGTTTTTGCCCACATGCTGTATGTTTACACATATTCTGCTTTTTAAATCAACGTCACTATAGATCTGCCATACTGAGTAGGGTTTTTCTTTCTTGTTGTCACAGCAGCTACATTATATAACATGTGTGGCCGGCTTTGTTTTTCCAATGTTGTTAAATTCAACTGAGTGAAAAGCCTCCAAACTGACTATTGGGAAAGAAAACATCTGCTAAATGGTCACATCTCTCTTTCAGAACCATAGCTGAACCAGGCTTTACCTGGTGTTTGCCTCAGTGTGTGTGTGTGTGTGTGTGTGTGTGTGTGTGTGTTTGTGTCTGGCAGTGCAGAAACCCTGGCTAACCCCCTCTGTGCTTCCCAATGTCCTGTCTCTGAAGAGCTATGACCATTAAACAGCTGTTCACTTCTATAGCCACCAAAAAAAAATGAGAGAGCTGCAAGAATGCAAATGAGTCTCGGAATGCGCCAAAACTTCTCCGGGGGGACTGACTGTTAGGTCAGAGACACACAGAGGTGCATACAGTACAGAACATGCACTGGTTGTGCACGTGCACCCTCACGGTGGCCTGCACACAAGTGCACGCTTGCACACATGTTAGCAGCTAGACTCCCTATTATGTAGTGCAAGCATTCTCTGGAGTATCAAATGATCTGGCTGTAACTACATTTCTCTTGGAATTGGAAAGCAGAGGCTTTAGACTCCAATACATCTGATTAAAGTGACTCCAGGACCTCTACTGTAACTAACGGTCTCATGCAACACTTTCCTATTTGTGTAACAGTTTGATATAGTGCCTCTCTTTTACACTGTAATTGTTTGGTACACAGTCCATTAATGTGTGGTTGTTATTTCATAGAAGGAGACTTCCATGCTCTGCACAAAGAAACAAGGACATTGTTCTAAGGACACTTCAAATTTGTTCATAAAGCAGCTCCATTGTGTTGCTGTCCGTGGTGCTGAAAGCAGTCTTGAAGGTGAGGGGAGGACAGTGTGTGTGTGTGTGTGTGTGTGTGTGTGTGTGTGTGTGTGTGTTTCTCAAGAACCGAGAGTAAAGCATGTTGTGTTGATCTCCACGGGTTTTAATGAATCTTAAAAATGGGGAAAAAAATGTCGACAAACATCTAAAAATTGCATCAAAGAAACAACAAAAAGAGATTTGAAGGTTTCATTGGTGCTGACGTGCTTGACTCTGAAAGTTCCCTCTTCTTCCCAGAGATGTGATGCAGAGTGAGTGTCTGTGTGATGAGGAAAGGTATAGAAATTTGATTTATTTTTCTGTGCCCTAGTTTTATATATAATCAGATGTACAGCGCGTTGACAGTAGTCAGTATCCTTTGCCCTGTGAATGAAAGAAATGTGTGATTTCATTGTGTTTGTGCGCATGCATGTGTGCTTCTGTGTGTACAGGTGTGTGTGCATTTACTCCTTTTGATCCATCTCTAATCAGAGCTTAACCTTTTTAATCACATTAGTGCACTGAGGTTGGCTCCGGCGACACTCACTCACACACACACACACACACACACATGTGTATACATGCACATACGGGCAGAAGCATGTCAATCTGTCATTAGTTAATAGCTCATTAGCACAAGGTGATTAATTACTCTGGCAGGGTGTGGGGGTTGACAAGAATGGAGGGATGGAGGAGGTTGGAAAAGGACCATGGAGACAACAAGGCTTCTTGCTGAGGGAAAAGAGCGAGAGCTATGGAGGGGGGAGGTGGTGAGAGTCTGGTAACCACCCCTCGCTCGGTGTCGAACAGCTTCACTAAAGTCAATTCTGAAATTCTGATGCCTACTGTAAGGGTCGTGGGTGTGTGTGTGTGTCTGTGTAGATGCATGTGTGTGTGTGTGTGTGTGTGTGTGTGTGTGTGTGTGTGTGCATGTGTGTGCTGTCCACCTTCTCCTGGAGCTGTTTTGCTTGGCTGTGTGTTTTTTTTTCTCCTTTGTCTCAGGGGGATCAGCTGTAAGGGTTAACTAGTCTTTTCTTAAGCTTTCAGCCTCATGACAAATGACCATGTATAACCCATGGGGGCACCTTATAGCACACCTTCTCTCTCCATTTATTCCCCCTCTTCTCCTCCATTTTAGCGCTCTCTGTGTTTCAGATCAGGCAGGTAGAATAAGGAGAACCCAGTAGAGGTAGGTGGATGGGAACAGGCAAAGGTAAAGGAATGAGAACAAACTATGTCAGTGAGCGAGGAAAGGAACTGTGAGGCTTAGAGACTCTGAAATAACATGCTGGGAGTGTATAAATCGACGGGCTGAAACTCAAACAGCCTGGTTTGAGAAAAGCCAATATTAAGCAAAAAAATGTACTTGTGAGATAAAGACAGAGAGAAAAGGGAAAGAAGGATCTGCATAATATGCCTAACACGCGGAGGTATTACTTCTCATGCCATTACATGATCCTTGTTCACATTAGCGCACATGACCTTTCACTGTGCTCTTTCTTGTTAATACATTCTTCTTCTTCTTCTTACATCCTTTGTGTACAACCTTGTGTCATCCACGCAGAAGTACCGCAGGTAGAATGGATTCTCTTGTGACTCGCACTCAGTCGGAGCCTCTGTGTAGCCCACGTATACACCTAATATATATGCTTATACAGATACGCCAGTTATAATGATGCTGAATGGCATTGATAAATAACCTGCACGAGAGAATGTTACACTTTGCCTTCACATGTGTGTGCATGTACATGTGTCTGTGCGAGGGGACCCATGCAAGTGTGCGAATACGTGCGCATGATGGAGTATTACAAGGTGTTGTCAGGAAAGCAATTTGTTTCTGTCTGAGATGGTTTTTTTATCATGACAAATCGACGCGAACCTCATCGAGAAATCCAGCGACTCCGTCTGCACGTTCGCCGATTCTACCTGGGCCGCGCTCTCAACTTTAATATGATGAAGTCATCGCCGCAAACCCCCAGCCCCTACTGTATATCCAGTTTCAACACCTGTGTGCGCACCGAGGGAGAGTACCTGTGTACCGGTGCAACCCTCTTAATCTGCACACATGTATGTGCGAGCATGTGCGTCCGTGGCCACACATATGAGCCTTATATGTGCGTGCCGTGGCGCATGGTGTGCATCAGCGACTCATTGAGAATAATAGATCGCGTCTGAGAATGACATTCTCACATGAAGAGGTAGAAAATGAGGCTGACAGCGGTCCCCTGGAGTGGTGACTCAGGGGTTGGCCTTTACCGCCCCTCTCCTCCTCTCTCCTCACAACAGCACACACTGCACAAACCTGCTTATAGAGGCTATAGCGTCTCTAAACAACAGCTCTATGCCTGCTCCTCAGTGTGTGTGTGTGTGTGTTTGTGTGTGTGTTTGTGTGCGTGTGCATGCCCGTGCTCTATCCTCACTCTTAGTTAACTAAAAACTGCCCTATTAAATTTGTGAGTCATCAATCTTTTCCACTTGCATCAGCCAGCACATTTTACAATCCTCACTGGTTCCATAAAGTAAGAGAATAGAGGAGACCCCAACAATGTCTTAAATATCAATGATCTTAATAGTGATGAGTTATCTCTAAATCATCAAATGAGCAGCTGTGATGATGCATGGCTTCTGCATGTGAGGCATCTGGATGCAGCGTCGTCAGTGATGTCGTTAATATTTTAGCATGATGCCGTAGCGACAGATGACCTCAGCCTGTTGGTTGATGTGTGACAAGATGTCTGCCCTCTGCTGGGCAACACTAGGACCTTCACTCACCTGCTAATCTGCTTCCTGAGACTCTGAGAGGACAGAGGAGGAGGAGACAGCGCCTATGTGTTGGAGCAGCTTCTTTTAGCTGGTTTGATGTTGCCACTCTGTCCCTGTGCTCTGTCTGCAACAAAATTATTCATCACTAAGATAACAAAGACATTATTTTCTCTCTTTGTTTAACACCATATGATGAAAGGGGTTTTAGTATGTGAGCTTTATGTTTGGTTGTGGGACAAGAGCTTTGTCACCGTGGTGTTTCAGTGGCTGCTTTCCTCTCTTGCTCTATTAGACATTGTTCTTCTCCTATTTAGGGAGGTTATGTGAATGTGAACACGCCCATGTGACATCTGACATATTACGGGCTTCATCGCCGCAGTGTCCTCTGCCCTTCCTCCCCCCCTCTCCATCCTCGCTCTCTGTTTCACCGCCTTGTCTTCTCTCCTTTTAGCCTCAACCCTCGTCTTTCCTTTCCTTCCACCTTGCCTCAATTACTCACCTCTCCTCTCGCCACCCGTTCCCTCGTGTCTCCTCTATCTCGTCTTCTCCTCTCTTTCTTTCCCCTTCCCGTTTGATGTGCATGCTTTGCTCCATTTCCACAATTCTGTCACTCTTTCACTCTCTAGTGCTCATGGGCTCCGTGGCGTGCTTTCACCCTCGTCCCCACCACCACCTCCTCCTCCTCCTACCTTTCTTCTACCGCGACGCTGTCCCTCGTTCACTGTTTCACCCCTAACCCTCTTTCTCTCTCCCCTTGGCTTATTCGTTAGCTCCCGTCGTCATCCTTCCTCCCCCTCCATCTCGGTGGTGCGGCGCTGCTGGGAGAGAGAGAGAGAGGAGGAGAGAGAGAGAGAGAGAGCGTGCGTGTGTACGTGTCGAGTCTGCTCTCAGTCTCAGCTGTGGGCAGATGGAGGATGGAGCTGCTGCCACATCTCCCCTTCTCTTCTGCTCTGCCTGCCACAGGCTGAAAGGCACTCTCTTTTCCACTCAGCGTCGCCTCATCCATCCGTTCCCCAATGCCCGAGCTGCCCTTGATCTGTGACGGATTGAGCGAAAGAGACGACTGAGGATTAGAAACAAGAGGAAGACAAAAAGACCTGCCGTCTCCTGAAGAAAAGCTGAACAGGGCATTGCGCTCTTCTTTTTCCCCCACTGGTGTTTTGGTGTGTGGCATTCGGTTGTCTCTCGGTGCAAGAGCTACACGTGTGCAAGTGTGCCGATCCACACTGCGCAAGTGTGTGTGTTTGTCGGGCTCCGGCTCTGTCTCTCTCTCTCTCTCTTTCTCTCCTCCTGCACTCAGCTAACGGATTGTGCTTGACAGAGCTCAGTGCGAACAGGCGGAGAGGGGAGAAGAAAGGGAAAGGAGAGCAAAGCAGGACAAGAGTGAGGGAGAGAGGCGGCTGAGAGGGAGGACTTTGACAAAAGAGGAGAAGACAGGGCGCAAAAAAGATTGAGAATCAAGAAAAGAGGACTCTTAAGGGAGCGGAGAGGAGCGGAGCGTGGAAGAGAGGAGATAAGGGCAGAGGGTTAATCAGAAACCGAGACAAGTACGGAGCGATGCATCACTCGGGCAACACAGGAAGAACCAAGACCCTCTCTCACGAGACAGGTAAGACCCTCACCTACTCCTTTGTCCCCACAGAAGTCAGGTGGCATAGTGAGGAACAGATGAGTCTGGCTGGAACTTGACTGTAGCCAATCCCTGTGTCCCCTGCTTGTGGATGGAAAACAAAGTAGCACACAGCTTTAAAACCTATACATGTCGGATTTGAATGCCTCACTGCAATGTAGGTTACAGACTCATATATATATTTATAATTATATATATATATATACACGGTGGAGTTTGTGCGAGGATGAATGTGTACACGGCGGAGGCGATGATCAAACGGCATACATTTGAATAGAACTTGGCTTTGATGTGCGCTTGAAGTTTATGATTGGCATCCACGAATGCCAGTGTGCGCCGTTTGGATGTGCACAAGTCCCCGTGTGTGTTTTCTTTGGTCATTGATTTGAAGTCGGCATGAGAGGGCACCCTTGTGTGTCAGCCCTCAGCTTTTTCTGGTGAGCGAGTTCCAATTGATGGTAATTACAGTGATTGACAGGCAGCTGACGGCTGGAAATGGATGGGATATGGGTTGCCCTGTTTTACCATTAATCCATAATTTATTCATGTGTGTGTTCCTCAATATCTAAAAGGTTGTTTCTCGGCATTTGCCCCTCTAAATCAAGGCAGGTTAATTGATTGGTTAGTTGCATGTGATGTGGCTTTTAATTAAAAAACTCAAAGTTATCTGTGTGAATGTGCAGGGGTTATGTTTTGTGCGTCTGTGTTGTTTGACGAGTCCGTTTGACCTCAAGTGGGAAAAGGTCAAGTGCGACGAATCAAAGCAAATGTCTCGGCATCTGTGTCCATCTGTGTGTTTGTGTTTGTGTGCGATGTCATATAATAGTTGTTTGATTGCTTTGTGGGTGTGAGGGGATTGCTAGCACTCATCAACCTAATCAAACAGTTCCCACAGACAATCACAACGTGGCACACACCCCTTTCAGCAGCACTGACACATCTGCCTTCTATCTGAGCACACACCATGAATTTACAAGCCAGACAGCCAGAATATGGGTTGTTGTTTTTTCTTCTTCCCTCTCTCCTCTAAAAGATAAAGGAGACATTGTCAAAGGAAATACAGTCCTTTCACAAGCTCACACAAACAAGCTCCCAGAAACGCCCACATGTGTACACACACACACACCAACACACACACACACACACACACACACACCGACACACACAGACACACACACACACACACACATCTGTTACACGGATCCAGCCCAGCAGTGGATAAATGTGCTTTTCTGATTGCTGCCACAGACAGGATGTGATTGGCATGGCAGACCAGGGAATTAGCCATGGTTTCCACGGTGACTAATTAGGAGGGTCCTGACTGGTGGGTTTATCAAGACAGATGACAGATCGGTGGTTCACATCCTGATTCACGGAGCGGATGGTCCCATTGGCTAGGAGGACCCCCTGCCCATCGGAGACGGACAGACCCGCTGCAGGCCACCTCACACGTGTTCAGCTGTCACCAAACATGCAAATATGATCATAATCCTGAGCCAGCAGACGCTGCCCGATCCTGGGATTCATATTCATGCTAAACTCTGAAACATGAGTGTGACTTTTTTCATGGAAATGTGTCTCTCCAAACACACAGACACGCACAAACACAACATTTACTCTAACTGGCTTAAAAGAAGTGACAGATATAGGCAGAAATCTAGAATCTCCACTTTATAGTAGCTGCCGCAAACACAGTTTAACACCACATTTGCTCGTGCTGTAGGTTAAACCCACTCTCGGCGCACGCGCATATTTACAGGCTCATTCACTTTTATGTGAGAATAAACAAGTCAGACGCGCACACACACACACTCATGCTGATTGTGTAGCTATAGGGCATGTGAGAGAGAAATAGGTGTGATCGGGTCCATCTGTGGCAGAGGAAGAGAAAGCGAGCGAGGGAGAGAGAGACGGCGAGAGCTCCATCTGTGGACACCTGCCCTTCCTCCGGGCTACCGTCCCTTTTTCTGTGAACTGCCAACAAGATATGTGGTTGCACAGGTGCGCGCGTGTCTGTTTATCGTTTTTCCCCCCACACAAACTCAAGGATGCATTGTGTGTGTGTGTGTGTGTGTGTGTACATTCACAAAAAAGAAAAAATCCAAAGGGTTCTCGCTGAATCTCGATTGGTTTTAACATAAGGAAATTAAATCAGTAATTACACTTTGTATGCGTCTGTAGTTATCAGTGATTATCAGTATTTGTGATATGCTATCGCAGGAAAAGCAACAAACATCTAATTAGGAAAATGTGTTGTAGATTTTCGACCCTTGTTTTGTGCCTGTTTCTCTTCTCGTTATTTGGTACACAACAATGTCCCACTCAGGATTTGACCAATTAAAATGTATAGCATGACACAGGGTTTAATGTTTTATATTCTGCGCTCTTGCTCCAGGGTGCACTTTTTTCCTTTCTTTTTCTATCTTTTTTTTATTTTATTTTACAACCAGCAACGTAATGCTGCTACCAAGTGATACTCACGGTGCCATAAATAATTGATGCTTCTGGACACAAGCAATCCAGGCTGCAACACACAGTTGGACACCTTAAAAACACACTGCCAGAGAAATTGGAGTTGCAGGTGGAGGAGAGGGAGCCTTCCCCTCCATTTCATTTAGCTATCCATCCTCGGATTCTCTCTCACTCTCTCTCTCTCTCGCTCTATCTCTCCCTCTCTCCCCCCCCTCTCTCCCCCTCTCCCTCTGTCTCTCTGTCTCTCTCTCTCTCTCTCCATCTCTTTTTCCCTCAGTCAGCCACCAGCTCCATCTAATGGCCTCGACAGGTACTGAGGCGCACACACACACACACACACCCACACACTCACACACTTCCAAACACACTGGCTGACAGGCGCACACAAGCTTAGATTAAAATGGCTGGAGCGCAATTCCATATCGCGACGACGAGCAAGGTAGTAAGAAAGGCAGTGAGATAATGGCTGGTGATTTTTCGGGGTCGGATACTATTTATCGGACCCTGACCCCTCCACGTGGGGGGAGCGAGGCGGCGTGGAGGAGCGGACACAAAGGGAGGGGTGATTGGAAGAGGCACAGAGCGGGAGAGAGGGAAAATAGCAATGCGATTGAAGAAGACATGCATGTCACATATAAACAAATAAGCATGTGGGGGAACAGATGGTAATAAAGTTCTCTGTTACAAGACTTCATGCCCGTGCACACGCACACAGACACACACACACACACACACACGTGCACAGCTTGATTATGTGGAGTATCAGGCCGTGAGTCAATAAGACTTTGCCTCAGTGAAGCCGACTCGAAAGTGAGCAACAACAGACATCTACAAAGGCCGATCACTATAGTCATCTCCTTCTCCCTTCCCTCTCTTTACTCTGTCCATCTGCCTGTGTCTGCTCCTCTCCCCCCTCCCTCTGTCTCCCAGTTTCAACCTATTTGAGCCTCTTTACCAACTCCACTGCTCTCTCCACCCACAGCTTCTCTCCTTGCATCATTGTCCTCGTCTTTCTCTGCTTCACTTTGTCCATTCGACTCTCCGTTCCCCTCCTGAAAACATTTTTAGCTTTCAGTTCTCCATCCATTGTTCTTATAATCAAAGTGTGTGTGTGTGTGTGCGTGTGTGTGTGTGTGTGTGTGTGTGTGTGTGTGAGTGTGAGTGTGTGTGTGTCTGGATGTGTGAGGGCAAAGTGTCCTCAATCACAGTGAAAGCATTTGTTTCCCTCCGCCAGTGGAGATAGATTATGTATTTCACTCCTTTTCGTCACATTTGTCCCTTTTATTTTTTTCTCCCTCCATCACACAATTTGTCCTCCCTACTCAAGGTCAGCTGGAAGATTGCTTTCAGCCCCCTGTGTCCTCCCCGACGCACCATGCCTTATTGTGTGCATGGCCGTCAGCGCCTGTGTGTTTGTGTATAATACGCACGGCTGTATCTGCGTATTTGAGACACTGGGAAAGGTTTTTTTGTGTTTTTGGTATTGTTCAATCTGTCCCATCCCTCTTCTGGTAAGCACGTTTGTGCGTGTGTGTGATGTGCATCTATGTGTGTGTGTGTGTGTGTGTGTGTGACGTTGATGGAAAAGCAGTCAGCCGGCAGTCAATCTCAATTTTGGAGTCAGTTTTGAAGGAAATGGAAAAGAAATTGTTAAGATTAACACGACTGATTTTAAACTGTTGGGATGTCAGACTGTTGTCTATTTTTTTTTATCGAGACGACTTTAATCGTAAAATGTTTCAAAAGGGTGTCCTCTCAAATTTTTATGGATGCATTTTCCTATGTAAATATTTAATGAATATATTGATTTTTAAAGTGTGTGTGTGTCTGTGAAAAAGCGTATGGCTGGTTTTTGCATGGACGGTTGGAGGTATTAATTTTCACAGCGGTGATTTGGGTGAGTAAAGGGCTGGCAAGCTAACTGGTGTCCTCAGCATGCTTTTGGGCATGTGTGTGTGAGTGAGTGAACAAGCATGTGTGTGTGTGTGTGGGGGTGAGAGTGTGTGTGTGATCAGTGAGCTGGCCGGTTTTATGCTTCACTACGCTGGCTGCTCATCCATGTGTACCATCTGCATGTGGCGCTGCCATGTGTGTCACCTATACCCCAGCACATCCCACTCCTCTCATATCTCTGTTCCTCCCTCCATCCACACCTGACGCTGTCTGGTCACCGTGCTCTCATCTCCATCGTTTTCAGGCTTAATAACACCCATTTTTAAAGAGGAAGGCAAAAACAAAAGCGGGCGACGCAGTCAATTTAAATCCCTTCACATACTTCACACCGCATATGAATAAAGAAAGGATGGATTTTCCCTCCGTTGTTATGCATTACCTTCATTCACCTTTTTAATTTTCCTCTAAGCAAGAAACTGTCATAACCTCAATCAGCGCAACTGTGTGGGATGCAGTGTAATCCCATTTGTTATCTATGCAACGCTAACACTCTAAGTGATCGATCCGTGTCAGAGTTAACTACGTGACAGATGAAAGTGTCGCAATTACAGTCATGCTGAAGTGACAAATTGATCCCAGCATTTCTGCCCGGAGAGGAGTTTTTGTCTTCGAGGTGCCATCCTTCATCCACACAGCCTCATTATACCTTCTGGGGAAGCAGCGACAGCAGTGACTCATTGACTCATCACACTGTTGTTTGTAAACTCGAAACCCGACTAACCATTCCCCGTTCCATTCCTCATCATATCTAATGTTCCCCATTTCTCTGCTATCTCTGCACGCCGCCGTGCTGCTACTGCCTCCGTCCATGTTTCCTTCCCGGCACCTCCCTTCGTCTTTAATATCTTTCTCCCCAAAGCACCGACTCCAGCTTCCTGAACTCTTCACCCCTTCTTTTGTTCTCTCTCCTGCATCTTTTCCTCTCTTCTCCCGAACTCTCTCCTCAGGTCTGTGTTATTAACATAAAAAAAGGAGGGGAGACTATACCTTTTTCTCCTGCCCAGACTGTGACTCCCTCTGCCCCGCCAGCTCCTGGCTGCCTCCCTGGCTGTCACGTTGCGACAGATGTGAAACCGATTTTAAGAGATGAGGGTGAGGACAATGGCTCGAACATTAGATAGTTGCATCCGGCAGTTTCACAGAGCCGTGCTTCTGTTGAAGACAGCCAGGTAGTTTGCTCCGCTGCTTCTGGAAAGGGAAAAAAATAGGTCAAATATATGTTTCACAAGCACAGACAGGGAACTGTTTCTGATAAGCAAAAGTCGGAATGAGGCTACACTTGTATGTGCTGGAGCTGTACTCTCTCACTGCCTTTGTTGTATAAGGGCGAGCAGTGATTCCCACTGTTTCCCACCCTATATGTACTACTGCAGTTGCTTAAGGCACATGGACATTTTGTTTTATCAGTTCATCTGCTAAATAGGATCAAATATATACAAAAGGAATCCAGATTTTGAGTCACCTGAACTTGGTAAATCTAGTTGCAGATGCATTATTCAAATAGTTAGCTGAGAGTAATTGATGTATAAAATAATGGGTACACAGCTTAAATGGCTAAATGTAGACTAATAGTAAATGATTAGTGTGAATAGTTAAGTTGCAGTTAAATTTGATGAATGGTTGAAATAGTTAAATAGTTTGATTGAATCGTTAAAAAGCTGCAATACTAATGCATACTTGTACAAATCTACACCAAGCTTAACACTCATTTAAATTGTATGAAAGCTTTAGAGTTTTTACATACTTAATGTTAAATATTTGTAAATATAAAATTTAAATGAACATATTGTATCTATAAACAGATTGGGAACCACCGTCTCATCCTACATGTTTATTCCGTTAGCGTAGTGCTTTCACAATCCTTTTTAAGAAAGATGTATTGATTCAACGTGTCCTTTAAATCACAGAGAGGAGTCCTCGGCCGTCTTCATACAGACAGTAATGCATTATAGAGTTAGTTTTATTACTTTCAAATTACTTTGATGAGCACACTGAAATGACTCCTCTGAAAACGATGCATTAGCCGTCCATCAATTTGGTGAGGTGGATGACGCGTTTTTCACTTTTCCCTCAATTAACTCGGTGTAATGTGCTTCCTCACGGAGACGATTAGATGGAGACACTTGTCTTTTTTTTGTTTTTTTTATTGTGGTTGTTCTATTTACAGCTGAAGAGGGATTTGCTCAGTAGATTCTTGTGATATATTCACTTTCAACCCTGGATTCTGATTGACTTGTCGTTTTTTAACTTGATAAAAAGCTGTAGTTATGTAACATTTCCCCTGAACAATACAAGCCTCCAGCCAGTCTTTCACCCTAATTCACAGGTTTAACAAATGCACACACACACACACCCCATGAAGGTGTGTTTTGAGGAGACAGGGCAACGTGACCTTGCCCTAAGGATGATGATGGCATATGTGTGTTAGTGCTTGCACTGCACATGCATGTGTATGTGTGTGTGTTACTAATGACCAGAGCTTAAGGCGGAGTTGATGGGAGATGGGCCGTGCCGCGGGGCAGAGGGGGCAGTGAAATGATTCCATCGATCATTCCTGATCACCTGGACAATGTTACACGGCACATTCATCGGTCTTCTATGTGTCGAGTCTCTCCCGTCTCTTTTCTTTTTGCCTTCCATATTGACACACGTTGTGATTCTCACCTATTGTCTCTCTCGTTAAAATGTTTTTAGCTTTCAGTTCTCCATCCATTGTTCTTAAAGCCAAACTGTGTATTTAAATATGTATATATGTGTGTGTGCTTGCGTGTGTGTGTGTGTGTGTGTGGGTTCGGTACGCACACGCCTGCAGGCTTTCAGACTGATTCAGCATTGATGGCACTGGCCAAATGCCAACTCTTGCACAGTTCCATTAGCATCGCGGAGGCTGGCCGTAGATTGCTATTGATTGACTATGGCCTCTATTCATTGGCTATTCAACTCGATGCATTCGCACTCACACACACTTATGCACCAGAATAGAGTCGGTGAAACGTGAGACGCGCTCCAGTGTTCGGAGGAGTTCTCACTCTTGTCTGGGGTTTATGGGAGGAATTAGACGGCTTTTGTCACATCCATTTGACGACGGACCTCTGGTTAAATATGTCATTATTTCCGTCGTGTGAGGATGTCCTGAGACGACTTTTGGACGAGTCGTAATGCCTGATGCTTTGGAGGAATAGAAATAATAAAAAGTCACAGTGAATTGACGTGCGATTGGTTGTTAGACTGGCCTGAGTACATTGTGGGCACTTGTTGGCTTTGACAGGGGCTTGAGGACAGCAAGCTTGTCGATGGCGGCGCTTGGGGTTTTGAACAAATCAATGCCAAGTGACTGGCCCCCGGAGCCACTTCTTAATGAGAACCAGTGCTCAGAGATCTCCATACCGCCCCCCCGTCTTCCCTCCTCTCCCTGTCTGATGCCGTCTCTTTGTCCCTCGCTTTGTTTTTATTTTTCTATCCATCTCACTTCTCTCACCCCTTGCCCTTCGCCCACTGGAGAACCCACACATATGCACACAAAGGCCTCTGTTTTGCTTTGGGTGTTATATTCTGAGACCAATATCAGACCCTCTAGTGACCGTGGCTCACTTTATCCAATCTGTGTGTCAGTGTTCAGTCCCAGTGTGTTTTCACTCTTAGAAAAATCATAAGGAATATTAAATAAAACAGGTCACTTGACAATATACATGTTTTGTTTGCAGGAAAATGTGCTGTACATTCAGGTTTGTAAGATCCCTCCCACAATTTATCTAGTGTGTGTGCGTGCATGTGAGTGTGTGTGTGTGCGAACACGTCTAGGGGATTAAGCATGTAATGCAGGATTATCCAGCAGGTAGACTTCCCACCTCTTCTGCCGAGGAAGAGAGGGAGAGGCAGAGAAGAGCAGGTGGCAGGGGGATGGAGGAAAGCGTTAACGGTGACAAAGAAGAAATCACATTATTTATACAGGATAAGTCACACACCAGGGAAGTCTTCAAGAAAATAAATTCTTTGAAAATAATTAAGACTTAAGATTTAAAAGAAATATTTGCTAAAGAACAATTGGGAGAAGGTATTTAAAGAGGAATATTTCTAAGTCGTTCACGTAATAAGAAAAGAAATTGCATTTTTGCACACGTCGAAATTTACTCAGATCCTCTGGTGATTTGTTTCACAAGCGCATAGTAACGACATTAAGATCCACTAATCTCTGGTCTTACTCGAGGAACAGCAAACAAACCGGCTCCAGATGATCGAAGAGCTCAAGTAGTTTCATATTGTACAAGCAAGTCATCCCTCTATCTTGAGGCGAAGCCGTTCAATGATTTATAGACGGGACGTGAAAAAAAAATGTTCTGCTCTGTGACATGCTGGAAGCCAGTTTGATGTCTGACAACGTAGTTTGTAAAGAGGAGAAGAAGAATACAAATATGCTAATCTGGCAAGAGTCGGAGGGAGAGGAGAAGGTGGGTGGAGGGCAAGGGGGGAGAATGATGGTTTAGTATTTTTCAGGTGCGGAAGAAAATAGAGAATTTTCAGATCCGCTAATGAGAGCGAATAATTCCCCCAACTTTGTGTATTTGTATGTTTTGTGTCAGCAAATCTGTCTCCGCGCTTCTCGTCAGAGCTCCTAACGTTGTTACACTGAACACATCGCTGCTCGAGATAATGGCACGTGTTCCAATATAATGAGACTCGAGTCATTGCCGTAGCTGCTGTTCAAAGTGGTTTTTATTTAGTGCATGCTCGCTGCTTCAAGGTCCCTGCTGCTGCCTGCGCTCACCAACAAATGGCAAGTATTAAATAAAACATAAGTCGTAAGAGCAATGTGAGCAAAGCAACCCGTGTTCCCGTGTTCCCGGCCCGCGTGACGCGCGCGACGGAGGTGATCTCAGGCACGCACGCACGCACACACACACACACACACACACACACACACACACACACACACACACACACACACACACACACACACACACACACACACACACACACACACACACACACACACACACACACACACACACACACACACACACAAACACACACACACACATAAACCCACAAACACACACAAACCCACAAACACACACACACACACACACACACACACAAACCCACAAACACACACATGCAAACACACTCATATCCGGGGGAGGAGGCGGAGTCTATCTGTGGCATTTTGTAATTGTTTTGGACTAATCCTGGTGTTAATATGTCTATCACAGCAGGAGGCCTTCACGCTTAACAGTCACCATGGATTTGTTTAATTATGTCTGTCTGTATGTGTGGCTTCCATGTGTGTTAAGGAAAGGGAGAGAGAGAGAGAGAGAGAGAGAGAGCGGGGGTGTGTGAGTAATCAAGTAATGACCCACTCTGGCGACTGCAATCTGCACGATGTCGCGCAACGAATTAAAAAAAATGTACGTAAGCGTAGATGTGAGAGAGAGAGAGCGAGAGGACAAGGAGGCTCCAAAGGCATCTGTGCATACAGACACAATTCTCACACATAGCAGAAGTATACAAACACACACCCAGCGAGTGAACCCTTGGCAGTACTTCTGCAGTCTGTTTGAAGTAGTGTCTCACGGGAGGCTACAGGACTGTGGCAGTGTTTCACCCACTCAAACGCACGCTGGTTCGCGGGGAGAGGGGGATTGCAGCGAGGAAAAGGAGAAGACAGACAGAGGAGAGAGAGTCGCAGGAGGAGTGCCTCGCCTCAAACACACTCCAGCTCGTCTCATCCCTATCTCTCGGTGTCTCGCCGCGCTCTCGCTGCAGACACAGACAGGGAGCGCTCAGAGAACAGGTTGAGGTTGTTTACAGCCACATGGTTTTTTCCCCCCCCCCGTCTTTCTACCCTTTCCCCCTGGCGCTCATGCCCTCATATCTCGCTCTATCATACTCGCCCCGACTGGGTGAGATTGAAACAGCACGCTGGGGACGCAGCGAGGATATTACCCCGGCTGCCTCGGCACCAGAAGAGGGGGGACTTGTCATTTCATTTTGTCGCGGGTCTCAATTAGAATAGCCGGGCCGAGAGGAGAGGACGTTCCTCAGGCCAGAGCTGAACGCAGACACCAAGGACTCCTGACAGAAAGCCTCTCCTCGAGAATATTTTGCCAAAAATGCTGCTCGGCTCTCTCTCCGGCTGAGCATCTCTCTGGCTCAGCAGTTAGCTTCGTGACCCGATGGGGGCCGCACAAATTTAAAGCACCACTTGCCAATTTCAGGGTCAGTAAACTCATATTTGTGAACAAACAAACAATACAAGCAAAGTAAGACATGGAATAAATAAAGTGGGAAATCAAAAACACGGCGGAATGACGGCCGGGTGAAACGTATCAAAAGTGGGGGTGTTTTTTCAAGGCTGACTTAAAAAGCATCTCATTTGAATGTTTCTCGGTTGTTGTTCCTCCAGCCTCAGCTTGCAGGGAGCACACAATTGCTTCATGTTTTCTTAAAACAATAGACGCACATGCATACAAAAATTACAGATGCACAAAGCAATCCCACTCAAAGACGGTGCTGTGATGCTGCCAATCTGCAAAGCTATTGTGTTATTTTGCTCCTCACACAATCCCCTTAAAACCAGTAATTTCCTCGTGCCTGGAGTACCGGTGTGTGTGGACAAGCTACCACAGCCAGCCACGTCTCTTATTTTCTGCCGTCCCTCTCCCTCCCTACCCTCGTTTCTCCAGGCCGTCCTCCAGCGTCCCCTGGTACTGCAACAAAAGCAGCTAATGGACAAGGAATGTACCTACACACAGGCACAGATGGCGCGGCAGAGGGAGAGAGAGAGTGGACGAGGGACCAATGGAAAGGCACAAAGGAAAATAAAAAAAAAAAAGAGAGGGAGAGAGAGTCACGCAGAAACAGACAGATGGAAACGAGGGAGGATGCTCCATGTCGTATGGTGGAGCAGAGTGTCAAAAGCTCTTAGTCGTGTCGCTGGTGTCACACCTCTGTTCTTCGTAGAGTGCTTAACAACTTGTCCAAAACACAATCTCAGCGTATGTGCACATGAGTTAAAGAATGCCTTCACGCGACATAAACACTGTATAATACATATATACTGTATAATACATGTATACTATGAGTAGTGAAGAATTTCCATCAAAGTTTCCCAGATGCTGAAGAGACGTCCTCACTCGTGTTGTCGAATCCTGGCTACAAAACCTGGATTATGGACGAAAAGCCATTTGGCCAGTTGGCAGTTTTTTTCCCTTCACTCTTTGTATTGGTCACTTGTAATTATTCATTGCTGTTTCCTAAATAACGTGAATTGAACTTAAACTAATTACACCATCCACGAACATGACTTGTGCCTAGCGTCAGGTCAATTTCAGTTGGCAAAGGTAGTGAAGACAACAACTCCCGTGTAGACGCTTTCAAAATACACACTTATCAGAATTATATATTTCCCGCCCCTTCCCTTTCATTTCCTTCCCTTTCCCCCTCTGTCCTTGATTCCATCTCCCTGTCCCTCTCCACAACCTTCACCCCCTCTTCTCCTCCTCCCTCTCCTTCATCCTCTCACTCTCCCCTCCAGTTCTAGAGGCAATTTTTTTTCATCTCCACTTAGCTTTTAGTGCTCTTCTGTGCCCCCCCTCAAGGGGAATCCACCTCTTTCCAGACACGGCCTTATTTTAGCAACACAAGCTGGTCCTCTGAGAGCTCTGTCAGACCTCATACACTGCACCGTCTGCCAATCTGCACATGCATGCGTTTCTGGACGGGCACGTTTCACGATGCTCCAAGACTGACGGGGCATGCAATCTCATCAAGAAAACATACCCACAAGATGTTTGGACTTTTCGTTCCGTTTTCTTTTCTTTCTTTTTATTTTTCTCTTTGCTCTCTTCCTCGGAGTGGCCACAGCGCCAGGTGAATTATTGATAAGATAGGAATTGTCGCTCTACCTCAGATCTGCCACCACCTTTTACATGAAAGAGGTGAGCAGGAGCAAGAAAAGTCTCTGAAGGAAGGAGAGCATGAAATAACAAACATGTTCGGTTCCCTCTGAAATACAGGAGCCATCAAGGAATTAACGTTTTTTTTAAGCTTCTCTCTCTCTCTCTCTCTCTCTCTCTCTCTCTCTCTCTCTCTCTCTCTCTCTCTCTCTCTCTCTCTCTCTCTGTCTCTCCCTCTGTGTGTGAAGAGTGATTTCCATTTAAATATTCCCCACTTCTCTCTCTTCTCCTTCCTCCTGGCAAAAAACCAAATCACCCATCCCTCTTCCATTCATCCTTCCTCTCTGCCTCTCACACTTTCTGACTCCTCAGATCACAAGGTGAGGCAGCAGAGTTTGGCAAAATGTACAATGGTGCCGCGAAAAAATGAGCAGGAAAGACAGAGTGTCTTCAGAAGCGTCACTTCGGGCCAAATGCCTTTATTATGTTAGATTTACAAATTCCCCATTCCGGAGTCTGAGGAAAAAGTGACCTACATAACTACAGACCAGAAAAAAACCCAGCTATGGCCTGTTTCTCATCTCCTCTCTTCCTGTCTCGACTTCTCTCCTTTCCTCTCCTCTCCCTTCTCCTCCTCTTTATCTCTGCCGATCCCTCTCTCCCTCTCCCCTTTCTCTCTCATTTCGTCACCCCTCGTTTATCTCTATCCTTTCCCTGACAGCGGCTTGGTGAGTTATCGCCCCTCATTCAGATGAGAGGAGTGGCGTGCATGTGCGCTTGTGCGTGTGTGTGTGTGTGTGTGGTCTTGGTTCGGTCGGTGTTGCTAAAATGGTATGGTCGGCAGAAGGGGGGTGCTAAGGTGATCCAACCAACCTGCTACTAGGTAAACACCATCTGTTCACACAAAATCTCCCCCTCCGACACCATGACAAGAATAGAGGAATCCAATCGCACCTCTCCTCACACACTTTTACCATGCCAGGTTCACACCAAGGTGTGTGTGTGTGTGTGAGGGACGTTAACAGATAATGACAGAATTGTTGGCTCACAATTCACATTTTCAGGTGTTGCTCCTTTGGTTTTTACAGTTTGAAACACACAAAGGAAACATATTTTTCTCTAAGACTCTCTCCCATCATTTCATCCCTCATTCCGCTCCCCGTCTTATCTATCGCTCTCTCTCTGTCTGCACTGTCAGTCTCTCTCTTTTTGGTCTCCTTCTCCCACTTTCCATCTCCCTCTCTCTCTCTCTTTCTCTCTGCCTGCAGTAGAATCGAGTCAAATCAATCAATTCAGGTTTCTTGGGCAGACCAGTGGTGTGGCAAGAAATTGACCTTTCGCTATAGTGTGTGTGTGTGTGTGTGTGTGTGTGTGTGTGTAGCTGTGCATTTGAACACCAAGCAGAGGGAAGCGGTTAGAGCTAAGTCGCTATCTGCCTCAGAGCTGATGGTGCCATCCAGTGAGTGGCAGTGCCCCCAGCTAGCCACTGGAGAATCACTCGCTCACATACACACTAATGCACGCACACACACACAAACACACACAGTTTTCCACCCTCAGCTACAGCAGATATGACAAGTACATGGACTGTGGACACAGCATTAGCGAGGCTCTGTTTCTTTTTATAGCTTTTATGCTAAGCAGCATGCCATTGCAGGCTTTCCATTTTTGCCCCGACTGGGTATTGAGTGTATTGAGTGAGTGAGTTAGTCTGGGTTAAGTGGCTGTGCTTAAGGGCACAACAGCGCTGCCGCGATCACTGGCTGCTCCCCGTGCTGCTCTGGAACGAGCCCTGCGAAACAAGATAAAGGGCTCATGAAAACACACAAACACACACACACACACACACACACACACACACACACACATACCAGGCTGAAGAGTGGACGGATGGTGTGTGGAGGAGAGATGTTTGATTTTCTGTCATCTCTTTGTTTTTTCATCCCCGATTGTCAATTTTTATCCCCGATTGTCAATTTAGTTTGTTTCCTCTTTTATTTCACCCACACACACACACACACACACACTCACACAGGGTGCCAGATGTGGGCTGACACTCCCCATCTATCCAGAATTTGTGGGTTTAATAGAGATTTATGATTATCAGGAGACTGAGGAAGAATATATCATTGCCGTTTTAAAATCTACTAATAGAGTGGGGACGGAGGGAGTGAGCGGAGAAAGAGAGTGAACTTCAGTAGAAGACATTTTTTGGAGACATTGACAAAGTGCTATAAATACAAGGCTTCTGGGGCTATAAGCTGAGGGCAGAGTAGAGACAACAGATCCAGCGCATGTGTACGCGTCTCTTTTATGTGTGTTGCTCAGACGCCGTGTGTGTGGATCCTCTCCATAAGTCTGCCCCCTACTTACTTGCTCCCGCATAGCCTCCATAATATCACAATTACGCACTGTGATTCCTCCACTCCCGGACCCAGCGCTGCTCTCCAGAGATTTTTCTGCGGAGGTTTTCTTGGCCGACTCGAGCCTTCCACTCCTCCGCTGCTGTCTGTCTGTCCTCATCGCACCGTTCTGCACTAAAACAGCTCGTAATTCTTGTCTTTGCGTCCTCCATGTATAATTTATCAGCCGTTTAGAAGCGGAGGTGCATGCAATTAAATCTAGAGGGAGCCTCTGTCTTTCCGAATCTCCCTTTCCGCTCTCCCCCTTCCATAATTTCTCTCCCCTTTCCTTCGCACACGCGAGGAGTTTTCAGTCATGTCCTTTTAGTCTCTGCGTTACTCCTTCATGCCGCGTCGTTATGCATCCTGCCCCTTCCTGTCTCTTTCACTCACTTTTTTAGTCCATTCTGCCTTCCCGCTCCTGTTCCCCCTCCTTAATATCTAAATATGTGTCGGAAATTGGATAAATCATGCAGAGGTGTTCTTTCTCTCTCTCTCTCTGCATCCATTTTCTTTTCATCCTTCACTCTTTTCCTCCCTCATTCTCTCCTCTCCCAGAGACAACGGGGAAGAGAGGCGCAGAGTAATTGGATTCCCCCTAATAGCAAGGGTAATGTTGACAGTACATAAATCCTGCCACTGAAATAGCGCCTCGTTTATCTTCTGATTTTTGCCTCATTGTTTTTCGGCGCCTGTTTCCCACCCTCATCTTCCTCCCCCTCCTCCAACTTGTGCGTTCCCTCCGTCCTCCCTCCCTCACCCCTCCCTCCCTTCATCTCCCCCAGGGTCTCATCAGGTAGCCTTGATTGTTTAGATGGGCCCCGTATGGGACAATGTGTTGCCACATAAATTGGTCGGTTGCAGCTGAGCGGATACTTGAAGGAAACGAGTCAGAGAGGGACATGAAGTGGGGATGCAGATAGAAAGGGAGCTTGTGAGTCGCGTCGGATGCACGCACGACATTAGGCTCACAGGAAAGAATGAAGGATACGTTTGAGTCTGCTTTGTGCAAATAAAATCTGTTCCCTGTCTCACCCACCTTATTTAGCCTCTGCGAGGGTATTCGAGGAGGATCTGTAAATCGCATTCAGTGTCAAACGTGTAGCCTCCTGTCGTCATGCCAGTCAAAGAGACACTCTCTTAAAGCCACGTACAAATCAGCTGAACACATTTATGTTGTACTTGAAAGGGCCGCTCGGGTGACTCAGTGTTACACTTCAGTAGATTTAAATGATCCGATCTGTGCAGCAGAGAATAAGAGATCCCAATGTTCAGTCCGTATTGATGAAGGTCTCTTCATCCATAAAAGATTCTGGATCCAACATGGGCCCTAATGCGACTTGATAGCATTTGTATTATTATTACTAGCCCCTCTCTATCCCGGGATATGACCACATCTTCCAAGAAGTGGGACCTCACTGCGTCTTTGCAAACCCACACTTGCAAAACTGTGAACTGGAATTGATCCGTTACCCACAATGCAATTTAAACACCAATTTTAATCGAAAAAGACAGACACTAATTAATACTTTTACGTCATCATTTTGTAGGGTATTTTTGCAAAAGTATTAAAAATAAAAATCTCTCATTTACAAAAGTATTTAGATCCTTTGTTTTTGACTCTGGAAGTTGTGTCTTCAATCATCCTTGATCATGTCTGGAACCTGACTTGAGTCCGCCTGTGGTGAACTGACTTGTCTGGACCTAGAAACACACACGTGACAAAAACCAAGCCATGACACCAGACTCGTGATGAAACGCATGCTACAAACCCAGTCACATCAAACTGGTAATGGCCTCCTCGTCTTCCCGCTCTGATGTATTAGCTGTGTTCTTAGAAAAGTGTGAATTGTCGCAGCGCCTGTGCTCCTGCAGCTTTCAAGCTCCTGAAGTGTGTCCTCCCAGACAATGTGCCTAGCTTGCAGTTATCAAAGGCTTATACTTTTTGACACATTTTAAAAGCAGGAAAAGCCAATGAGAACATCTCCACCACTGGCTATTTTTGTCTTTGTGTCATTCATTTTGATTTACTTGCTACTTCACTGTCTTCAGTGTCAGTTTTTTGCGCAGAAGAGAAATGGTCAAAAGTAATGTAATAGACTTATACAATAAAATCAGTTATTGTTGTTGACAAGGTAAAGACCAATTTTGACAATTATTTATATTTATGATCTATGACAGAAAAACTAAAATACACCACTGACTGCCTGCATTTAGTTCATTTTTCCCCGTGCCTCTACCAATGAATTTAGATGAATATGTTCTTATATAATAAATAAATAGTTTTTGTGCAAGACTCAACTCCTACACACACTCCTACTTTCTCCACTCTGTGGTACATTTTTATTGTCCTTATTTGACCTCTGTAGTTAGAAGTAATTTTATACAAATTACTGTATTTATATACACAGATAAAACACTTTAAACCATGAGGACCAAAACAAAGTTGAGATGAAAGCATCTGCACATGAAAAGCCCGTAGGTAAAAAAAAAAAAAAGAAAAAGAAAAGAGGTGGAGAAATTAAGAGGTATGACGATGCAGGAGATAAAAAAAAGTAAAGTTTTTGTGTAACTTGTCCTCTCCTCACCTCTCCACTAAATATCAAATGATCTCATCAATAATTTACAGAGAGTCTGGCAGTTGATCAGCAATGAACGGCCTTTATAGTTTAGGAATCCGTCTCACACACACACACAAACACACACACACACACACACACACACACACACACACACACACACACACACACACACACACACACGTCCTGTCTTTGAAGCTCTTTCATGATGCATCTCATCAAACGCAGCAGTCCAGGTCAGGCCAGCTAATCAATCACCTGCGTGGCATTTGAATTGTTTGGTGTGTCTATAGGCCTCCTGTGTACTTACTGCTCTGCTGCAGACTCAGGACTCAGGACAGGGTGGGCCACGAGTGTGTGTGTGTGTGTGTGTGTGGGGGGGGGGGGGGAGGCTGTTACAAGAGAACGTCTGTTAGCAAAACAAAGCGTTTTAAGAGTCCACGTCCGGGGCTGATCTATACTGACAATACTGAGAGTCAAGTTATGGCATCAAGGTTAAGTCATGCTCTTTCATCCTCCCTGCCTTTGCTCGCGGGATCCACTCACCTCCTTTTATATACAATAGCCCGGAGGAACAGAGGGGAGAGGATGATATAAACTGTGTATGTGTTTGTGCTAATGTCTCTCCCTCCCTCTAAATCTGGGAGGTTATGTAGGCCAGGAAATCCAGTGATATTTGTCGTTTCCCTGGGTGGTCCGCATCCACTGCTCTTAACACACCACATTTAATGGGATTGTCAATCTGGGGAAGCCCACTTCCTCTTCTGCTCAACGCTCTACCCCGGTAACACGCCGCACAGCCCTCGGGCGCCGTTACCTTAACCACACAACATGACAATATAATAATCCATTTTTTCACGTCACCGAGCCAAGTGTTGGGTTATAGGTGCTAAAGAGGTTTTGGCAAGTGGATAAATCCCAGCAAAAAAAATATATGGAGTTGAAATAAACGTAAGGGGGAACAATAATTGGGGGGGGGGGGTGGGGCAGGGAAGCCATTTTGTGCTGGCGTGTTGTTGTCTCAATGCCGCCGCACCCCACCGCACCCCCGCGCTGAGCCCTGACATCTCTCTACAAGCCAATCAATAGGTCACATTTCTTATTACACCCTGCCACTCACACCAGCTCACTCACACAAGCAACGCAAACACAGACACGCACACCTACAGTGGCTCTTTTTTTTCTTTGGTAGCTCTCTTCACAGGTCCGTCACCCCCCCCCCCCCCCCCCCCCCCCCCCCCCTTGCATCCCTCACCTCTGCTCCATCGACACACTGGCAGCACAACCGCAGCCACATGTACTTTCTTTTTTTGTCATCCCTCATCCTCCGTTTTATGCCAGTTTTATTCGCCCTTCTCAAGACCTCTCATCCAGTCTGCTCTCTTCCTCTTCCTCCTCTCCTCTCATTTTACACTTTGCTGCTCTTCTCTTCATCACTCAGTCAGCCCGCGGTGTGACGGAGACGCAGGGCCTCTGATGGAGGCTGCCAGACTGTCAACACACATCTATTCAACGACGTACACCCATGCGCACACTTAGCATGCGGCAAAGAGCAGGAAATACAGGGGGGGGGAAATGGCAAGAATCTAAACAAAGCATCGGAGGGTTCAATTTGAGTTTCTATGCATTTTATTTATTCTAAATATGTCTTCCAGGCCGGTTGTCAGAAAGGAAAATTGTCTGTTGATCGCAGCTTTGAATCTCTTGACATTATAATTTGGACGCTGTGCGGGGAGATGAAGAAACTTTGAACCCCTTGTTTGTGGTGCAGGCTCCAGTGATTGTGATGTTGTGGATGGTATCCCTCTGACATCATAGTCAACAGTTTCCAAAGGCCACTGTATAACTATTACTGCTGTCCACCCCTGTAAACTAATTCCAAGGCTGCAAGGTGGCACTCTTCAGGTGTGTATTTACTTTCACATTGTAAAAAAAATCGGATCTCTCTATTACTGTGCTAGACTGTCACCGTTTTTCTCTTTGCCACCCTCTGACACATTTGACCGATGTGCTTCACGAAACCACAGTTGGGCTGGTATTTGTCGAGCCGCCGTTTTGCTCCTTAAAGGTGTTGGAACAGGACTTAACAGCGAGTTCGGCCTTCGCACATTGTAGTATCAGAGGAGATGTAATTTCTCATCACTAGAATGAGTCCGATTCAGTCTCCTCTCGAGGGCAGAGCAAACAGACGCAGCAGGGCCTTCGGTTTGGCATACTGATGTCCTGTGGGAGTTGTTCTTCCAGCAAAGATGAAACATGGACAGTTTGATTCCCGAGGAAAGACGTCGTCGTCCTCCCTGCCACTTTTTACTCCGGTGGTCCGTTTCTGCACAGCAATCTGTTCTCATCCTGCATTCCCTCGTTAGTCGGTCTTCTCCGTCTCCAGCGTTTTCAGGGGAACAAGTGGGTGATCGGTACGAGGACCTTGCCGTGTGCGAGCGAGAGTTTGTTTGGCTGCGTGTGCGAACATGCGTTGGCTGGAAGTGACATCATTTGATGGAAAGGCAAATGGAAGGGATGGGAGGTATAGTGCCTAACGTGGACTCACAGGCAGCAGAGTGCAGCTCTAACTACAGCAAAATGTTAGAATTTGGAGATTTTTTGAAATGGGCTGATAGAAAGAGAGAACAGGCAGTCCTGGCCCTATAGGAGGCAATCTGTTCCCCTCTCTATTGTTGGTTAAAAAGAAATCCCTCACGAAAAGAGGGCTCGGCTTTAGTCTCAGCCCTCTCCTCTCCTGCTACCACTTTCTGTTCGGGATGTGTCAGTTAATCCAATACCACAAGTGCCACCAAGCCCCTTCTGCTGCCTCCACACAAACTGTCGCACACATGCAGGCATGCTTTTTGCTCCCTCTCCCCTTTTTGAACACAAGAATCCAACAGTTAAACCCCCTTGCCACTCCCTCAGTTTCTTCCCGTGTAGTCATATGCCTGAGTTTCTGAGCGGAATTGGCAGGAAAGAGAACTTGTCTTTGCACGACATAAAACAGATAGCATGTGTCAAACAGAGAGACATGGAAGTGTACCCTGATTCTTTGTGTAATTCTGCAGATTCAGAAAGAAAAAAAAAAAAAAACTCCACATTTTCAGCCCAAAGAAAGTTTTAGAAGAGCATTTGTTAAATGGATCATCAGTAAATGAGGCGCTGCCTGTTAAATGAAGAATCGAATAATGTGCAGTTAAGGATAAACAGAATCTCATCATCAGCCTGGTCTAATGATAGTCTAATTGAATTTTTTCATGGCAAAGAATTAGAACGATCATTTTGACAGTGGGAGCCACAGGCTACGATGCAGCTCTGTCGATAAAAATAGCGAGCCATTAGGATCTGTCTTTCCCTGCGTGTTTTCTTTTTTCTTATACATAATTGAAAGACTTAGTGCTCAGTATTTGTTGTTCTAAGATCCACTGTAACCCACACTGCTGCATCGGACGGAGAGTATGGCGTTTTCTGTTTTCCGCTCTGGTAAAGAACTGATTAAATTGTTACACTCTCTAACAAATTTTAACCCAGACACAGATTCAATTTTCACTGCGGAGAACTATACATATATGAGGCCGTTTTGATGAAGTGCATTTTACTGTTCTCTTAGCGTTAGGGCTGCTTTAGAGTGCGCTCCAGAGCCCGGCACCAAGGTTGCCTCCAGATGTGTGCCCGGCCGAGGCAGCGCCGGGCTCGGAGTGAAACATGCCAGATTGGGGGGGGGGGGGGGGGGGGGGTGCAGAGCAGTTAAATAGACGGAAGCCGCGGCCCTCCAGGCAAAGAGGAGCCCTGTGACATTGAGGGGCACAAGTGGCCGCAGAGCTGACATGATAAGAAGTGATATGCCCTCACCGCTCGCTGTCAGTCACGCCACCTCATTAGAGACGGGGGGAGGAGAGGAAGAGAAGCGTGAGAGGGAGTCGAGCTGCGGCATTTACGTTAGTGAGAAGCCAGTTGTTTTTAGTGGCATTGCAATCACAGCATTGCTCCGCAGCTGTCAAGGAACCTAGTTCAAAGATAGTTAAAATAGCGTACCATGTGTTCTGCACACAAGCGTGTAGTGATGACTGCGGCGGAGGCAACGAGCTTTGGTTCGGTGCGCGGACTGGGTGTGAGAGGAGGGTGCCGGATGAGGTGGTGCGTTGGGGGGAGGTGGAGATAACGTGGAGGCATGAAATATTAACCCCTGGCTTAAACACCCAAGCTTAGCCGTCTGTGAAATCCCACTGTGGACAATGCTAATACATGCTTTCACAAGGGAGATGATAGCGCCTTGTTGCACCGCCAGACGGGAAGTGTGCATTAAGGAGCTCTCATGTATTCATACAGCCATAATAGGATCTATAAGACGAAAGTCCCAAAATTCATTTCAGTAACGCAGACGGAACAATACTGCAGGACTCTACAACACGTGCACACGAGCAGACGCACACACAAACACACACAAACACTAACACACACATCCCCTCTCCCTCACACACACCGACCCCCAGATAGACACACACACATACCATCCTTAGCCTCTGAAGCTAAATACTTGATTGATGGTCTAAGCTGTGAAGAAATGCTCTCCTTTATGTCTCTAAAGGTTTGTAATTGCTGCAGTGAAAGGATGCTCACTCGCCTGGAATATTGATCCTAATGGGATTACTATCCTCCACCAGAGAGAGGGTGATGGAGGGAAAGAGATGGAGGGTAAGAGATGGAGGGAAGATGAGAGAGAGAGGGAGAGAGATGAGGAGGGGTCCGGACAGAGAGGTGAGCAGATAGACAGAAGGAGAAATCTAGTTTGTCCTTCATCGATCTTTTCTTTTTTTTCCACCGCAATCATTCAGTAACGACTTCCGTACGGGAACGATAAAGCACATCACTCCAGAAACCAGAGCTGGAGAAGATACTGGAATAGAAATGAAGGGAGGGAGGAAGAGTCGGGGCTGGTTCTCGTGGGAGGGATCATGGTTGGGGCGATGCAGCCCTCCTCCCTGGCGGTTGTTGTTGTTGTTGTTGTTGTTGTGGATGCGGCTGCTGCTTTTTCTGGCTGCCGCTATACTGTCCCGACAGCTGCAAACAAAAGTGAGTTCAAGTACAATGCAGAGCAGAAAAGAAGTGGAAGATGATTTCAAAGTGAGGAGCGGGACTTATATAACTGTAGAGCTGGAGGTGGAACAGAGGGACAGAACTGGAGGACAGCCATATGCTCTCAGTGACCATATTGTAATTTTGAGAAAAGTACAGCTCACTGCTTCCCCTGATTACTGCCGCCGCCATGTTCCGATTCCAGCCCGCCCTCCTCATCGTTCAGAGTTAATCAGTGTGGAGGGGCCGTCCGCCTGTCCATCAGTCTGTCTGTCCATCCGTCCGCCTGCCTGTTTGACGACATGAACCCCAGATGGAAGGCACGGCCATCAGTGTGCGGCCAGACTGTCCAGCACAGATAATTGAAACCTTATGATGAAGCCGAGTCTGCGAATGTGTGTGTGTGTGTGTGTCTCTGTGCCTCAGCTGATAGCCCTTCTGTGTATGTGTGTGTGTGTGTCAGTGTCCGTCTGAGCTGGGCCATACTGTTGGTCATCTGCCCCGTGTTGTGACTGACTCCAGGCTCATTCCACTCTGTCGAGCTAAAGCACTTTAGCGGCGCTCGCACAAACGTCACCTTTCATGAATAATTATCAGAAAGCCATTATGTCCGGTCCGTGCCTCTTCATGTTCCACCGCAGGAGCGAGCTCTTTCATGGAGGAATGTGCGTTTGTGTGACTCATTGTTTGGCTCGCTTTGAAAGTTTGTTTCTCTCAGTTGGGGGGGGTCTCGGGGCGGAAGGACTGAGGAAAAAGGTAAAGATAATTCAGACGTCATGGCGGTGGGGGGGGGGGGGGGGTTGAGGAACAACAATGAACTCGGGAACAAACTGTAGCCCAGACAATAACAATAATCAACTGTAATGTGACCAAAAGAACAGAGAAAATGACCCAACCTGTCGGGTGAACATTTTCAAACACACACATAAACAAACACACACACACACACACACACACACACACACACAGTGGTCTCTCTCTCCACCTGCCTGTGGGGCGATTGCAAAAATAAGTTTTCAATACCTTCAAAGGCTTGTAATGCAGCCAGCAATTTCCTTTTGACAGACACACTTCCAAAGGGGCAGGATTTTTTTTCATTCAACAGCACAAAAGAGAGTGTGTGTGTGTGTGTGTGTGTGTGTGTGTGTGTGTGTGTGTGTGTGTGTGTGTGTGTGTGTGTGTGTGTGTGTGTGTGTGTGTGTGTGTGTGTGTGTGTGTGTGTGTGTGTGTGTGTGTGTGTGTGTGTGTGTGTGTGTGTGTGTGTGTGTGCGTGTGCCGGCGTACGTGCGTACTGATCAGACTCCCACTGTGCCGTCTCAGCCTTTAAGAACTGCAGGAGACTTGTAGAGGACAAAAAACAGCATGAAAGGAGAGAGAGACAAAAGGAGGGAGCAGAGGAAGGCCAGTGCCGGGTTCACTTTCCAGCCGCGTGTTTGCATTACTTTTTGAAACTACACTTTTTGACAAGGAAGCATTTTTTGCGGGATGATTATCGCTGACACAAATGCTACTGATTCGAAATTGCTAACTGATATATTGAGCAAACGGGTGTCGAATGTGAATTACTGCAGGTTGAGGGCTCCACTTTTAAATAGACACATAACGTTGTTGGCACAAATTGGCATCAATCAAATTTTGCAGTCAGATGGGGGGTTTATTAACCGTGTGTCAACTCGCCCTCCTGTTTGGAGAAAATGTAAATCACTGCTGACACGGGCAGATGTCCTGTTAGTCCAAACAGGCACGCAGATGTTGATGGTGTATGCACGGACGTACAAGTGCAGAGGAAAAAACAAGTCATTCTGATGCTGCAGCTCCAGTGGCTCAGTGCATCGGTTCCACATGTATTCAAAGGCAAAGACATGTCCACATGCCATTAGAGGCATCACCACAAGGGCTCCTGCAGGTGGTTGACCCTCACGCCAGCCCCGTTATTTTAGATTGATGGCCTGACACAGATTTTTTATGACACGGGCAGGCCACAAGCAGCCACAGGGCCCCCCCCGGGGGCCACGCAGTCTCATTTTGGTCTGACATCACTGGCTGTGACCTCGGAGGCGGAGGCAATGCTATCGGCAGGAAGTAGCCGGTTTGATCGAGCAGAGCAAACCGTTCCAAAGGACTTGAGATTATTATTAGCTGCTGCGCCACTGATTGTGTTTGTGCTGTTGGAGAAGTCAACAGCTTGTGTTGAACAAACAGGGCCGATATCTGAGAGCGAGCCACGGCTGTCTTCAGACAAAAGTATCCTCTCGCTGGAGTTTACCCTCAACGTGGTGTGAGAGTACTACTCACACAGGCCAGAAGCACAAACATGTCTCTGGAATTGGTGGAAACCAAAGTGGAGTAAAAAGGATGTGTGCTTTGCAGCTTTTCATAGCGTGATGAATCCACAAAAAAGTTGATAACTTGAAACATGTTTGGAAGTTTTAAAATCATATGGATTATTCCAAAATCTGTTGATATTCTGAAAGGCATCTCTTGTGGTCATTTAAAAAACAGTCAAGACCAACATTTGCATCTTTTCTATTACCCGAGCTAAATTCACATTAACATCTGTCACATTTTAATTGCAAATTACAATTTTTACTCACAAACTGAATAATACTGACTTCGTTTGTTTGAACGATAAATATTTCATATATGTCATTTTTTTAAAAGTCTTGTTAAATGAAGGTCTCTCAGGATACTTCATTGGAAGTAGCAGGGGGGGGGTGCCTGAGCGCCCTCTGTTTGCCACCTGCCGCTAGGTAACTCCCCCCCCCAAAGTGACCCTTCCTGAGTGGCTGTGAGGACAGGAAGGAAATCCAGAGGCGTACTGTAGATTATCTGTGATTGATGATGTCTGGAGGACGGGGTAGATTATACCTCTCCAGATTTATGGTGAGTGAAGTAGAGCCCGATTCTAACGTGGTGATTATGGCTGCGGGGCTCAGCAGGCTGTTCACATGTGTTGGTGTGTGTGTGTGATTATTTTTCAGGACACAGTATCCCTGAGACTGATTTGCCTTGTGTGTGTAATAAAGAAGCTGTATAATGGGATGCCCAACTTTTCCTATTTGAACGATATTTTACATTAAAAATGTAAATTAAAAAGTTCCCCCCTCACCACACCCCAGACCCCCCCTCTCGTCATCACCATGTCCAAAACAATTTTCTGCATGGCTCCCTTGTGGTAGTGGAATAGAGTTTACGTGTGTGTGCGTGTGTGTGTGTCTGCGTGTGTGTGTCCATCCTCGTCTGGACCCTAACTGATTGTGATTGCATTTCCATCGGATTTTCTCCCGGCGAGAAGAAGGGGAAGTGCCCAGACGGAGAAATGGGATCAGAGGGGAAAACTCATCTCCCCTTCTCCAGACACAGTCCCTTCCAGAGTGTGTGTGGTCATGCTGACACGCACGCACACAGACACACACACACACACTTACTGTGAATGGTGTCCTCTATTACATGGAGTATTACCATCACTAATGAGGTGTGAGAGAGGGACAGAGATGGAGCAAGGGGAAGATGAAACGAAGGTGGATCAGCGAAACAGAGCATGAGAGAAAGAGGAATAACTATCAATCTCATTGCGGGGGAAGCGGTGAAAGCGGTGGAGTCTCAGAGGAAAGCCACGAGCAGATATTTGTTGGAAGAGAAAAAACACGAGGTTTGGTGTGAAAGAAAAAAAAGCGAGGGACAGTAAAATAGGGGAGAAGTGCAAGTGAAAGGTGCAGCGAGAAGAGTTGACATTTTTCTTAAAAACCATCTGGTCTGTGGTCAGGTGTTGAGTGTGTGTGTGTGTGTGTGTGCTATCTATGTGCATTAGATGTGTTATCGCACACATATGTAAAATGCTTCTTATCATGTCTAGTAATCCAGAAGGATTTCACGATTCATTGAGAGGTAGGAGAGGATATCCTCACCCTCTAACATTGGCTTTAAGAGAGACTGTGCGTGTGTGCGTTTGTGTGTGTGTGTGTTTGTGTGTGTGACTGTCATTTCAGCTGTGCTCACTGGACACCTGTTCTGATAACTCCACGCTGACAGGCTTATTGTTCCAAGAGGCAGCTACACTATAATTAAGACTGACTGTAACGCACAAGTACAAACATCCTCCAGCGTTAGTGTGAGAGAGAGGTTGTGTGATGTGCGTGCCTGCATGTGTGTGTATTTTCCCCCAGATAGCATCTTTGCTCCAGATAAAGCTATTGTTCTTGCCTCTAACCACCATTATCCCGTTGTAGGGGAAAACTGTTTCACAGCATCAGTACAAAACCCGGGGAATCGCTCCTTATCCATCTTTTCACTCTGTCTCATCTCCTCCCTCCATCCATTTTTTATTTCAACTTATTCATCTGTTCCCCCCTCCTCTCTCCATCTGGCGCTGCTCTAACTTTTTTGTTCTCCCCAAACCTCATTTTTGCAATCACTCTCTCTTTCTCACTCTTCCCCCACCACTCCTCCTCTTCCTGCCCTCTTTCTTCTATCCGTCATAGCTCGACGCAGCGCAGTCATTTGCTGCTATAGTCCATAGCTAGGAGCCCTCTCGCTGAGATAGATGGCTGCCTATGAAAGACATTTGTTTCCTTTACTGTCACTGTGCAATAATCAGCCGCTCTAACGCAATCAACATTGCCCTCGCGGTAAATACAGCTGAGCAAGTGGGTCCGTGTGCATGTGTGGGCATGTGAGCCTTCGTGTGTGTGTGTGTGTGTAGATGGGAAGAGGGTGAGAGCGGTAATTTTTTGTGTACCTGCAGTTGTGTGAATGTGTGTCTGTGCACTTTTCTGTTACTTGGCAGGGGGATGCAAACGCAGTTCCTCATGTATGTGCGTGCCATGTGACAGAGAGAGATGATTCTTCGTGAAAAAACAGTTTGTTAGCAAATTAGAGTTAATTAGCCAACTTTCAGTTCACAATGCTGTAATTGGGCCCATTTCTCTCTGTTTCCTCCAGCTGGCGTCTCTCATCCACTGCGGAGGAAAGGGGGAGAGAGAGGGGGAGAGAGAGGGGGAGAGTAGGCGAGGGCTAAGTCAGAGGACTGGGGTGGGAGACACAAGGGAGGTGTGTGAAGATGGTGGGGGGGGGGGGGGGGGGGGGGGACGCTGAGTGCACTAGGCATCTGTAGGAGTCTGTGGAGTGCTAGCAAACCCATATACCCCCTGGGGGGCAAGAACCACTTGCGCTGGTGGGATCGAGACAGTGACAAGTATTAACAGGGAGATAATGATGAAAGGAAGGCTGATGGGAATGAAAATGCAAAAGAACGTGTGTGAGATGAGGGGAAGCGGGGAAGGGGTGAAGGGGAGGGGAGGGGAGGAGGTAAAGTGACAAATGTCGACGGATGTGAGTGGGAGGCGGTAAGCCATTACAAATTGAGGGAGCAGCTTAGGGTACACCGTGGAGCATCGGATCTGGGGGCGAGCATGGAGCGGCCACACGTGTTCAAGTCCAGCTTGTCTAAAACTTTGACAAATATTTCTGCCACTCTTTCCGACCGTCATCTCTCTTCTGTGCACCCACCCCTGATAAACCCAGAAATGCCATGCAGATAACATTTAAAAAGAAAATGACACTGCTGGAACTGGTAGGAGATATTGTATAAAAAAAAAAAAAAGAGCGAGGCAGAGGAGTTGCGGAAAGGGAGAGAGGCGAGGGAGTGCTGGAGCAGAGAAGAAGTGATGAAAGAGGGGCCCAGGCTCTCTCTTGGTGCTGCGGCGTGATGATCAGTAGAGTCTAATGAAGGTGCAGATGTCCCAACGGAGTCCTGCGCACTCAAGACGACCACTGGGAATGGCAATTAATGCACAGTGTACTGAAGGAAAATGCACACACACGCACACACACACACACACACACACACACACAGGCTGGTGCACACATTCAGACACAGAATTTACATAAAATCTACCAGAGCCCCTCTTGCCATAGACTAAATTCAAAAACTGTATAAACCGTAAATGGTGCATTCAGCCATACCACACTTTTCATCATATTTTCTAATATAAATGGCTACCAGAGAGCAGTATTATGCCCCATTATTCCCCCCCAGCACCAGACAGAATAGCACAGTGCTCAAGTGATTGCCTCTATTGTGCATGTAACCACCCAGAACTCTCAACAACATGCTCCTGATTCTTTCTTTGGATTCACTGCAAGAATCCCTGCTCCCTTGGCTGTAATGCTCTTTATTTCATAAATGCGCCCAATGTGTGTATGCGTGCAGCCGAATCCCCCCCCCCCCCCCCCGCAATGGATCTGTGAGCATAATCGTGTAGATATTTGTATTCCAGTCGCCGTATTGTCATGAGTGGACACTTGACAAAGAGTCGGACTGGGACACGAGGCTCAGGTGGACGGGTCACTGGTGCACTGCGGATTAGCGTTGTTGCAAGTGTGTATATAATGGGGGACGACTACTTTTAGAGCAGGTCGCTGAGGGACCACACTGTTATGTAAAGATGAAAGGATAAACTGCTGAGACAGGAGAGTGCAAAGAAATGGACAGAGTAAGAGATAAAGAAGAGTGTATCTTTACATAGGCCTTTGCGAGTGAATGAGTTTTTGGGTGCGTGTGTGTGCGTTCGTGTGTGTGCGTGCGTGTGCGTGCGTGCGTGCGTGCGTGCGTGCGTGTGTGCGTGTGCGTGTGCGTGTGCGTGTGTGTGTGTGTGTGTGTGTACAAGCCAAACACGGCTGGTGCACCCTCCACTGAGATAAAAACGTCTGCCTCTTTGCCACTGAGACAGCAGCCTAATGGCACTACAAGACTGAAGTTGGCACACATGGTCGGAGAAAGAGGGAGGGATGGAGGTACGTAAAAAGATGGATGGACGACGTCATTATCAGTCTGGCATTTAAACGGCAGGAGGTGGAGAACGGGCCCTCCTCTCTTCTACGTCAAGCAGAAACTTCTCCTTTTTTCTTGTTTGTCCTTCCTTATCCATTGGAAGTACCATGACCTTTGCATATGTCAATTTGATATTCTTCCGCCCCCTCTTCACATCACTCTGCTTTGTGCTGTAGCTACTTGCGGCCCAAGAAAAAATTGAAGTTTTTTTCCAATATCTGAAGCTTCATAAAAAAATGTATGGAAAGCTTTCTTCTGCAGTGCAATCTCTCATTTTCAACAAACCTTCAAACACAAACGTTTCAAGCCAAGGCTGTGGGCCATTGTTGGCCAGGAGAGCCGGCTTTCATTCGTATAATTCCTTTAAAAAGAAGGGTTGACTCTAGTTATTTAGTTTTACCAAGAGCGTGCGGTTTATTACGAGGGATGTAATAAACCATCTGTGAAACATTTCCTCAAAAAAAAAAAAGACACACGCACGCTCACGTACATGCAGTCAGCAGAGGTGCTATCAGTTGTAGTTAAGGAGGAGGGGTCTTAGTTACCTCTAGGTTAATGATCCTCATTAATATGTGCTAATATACCCCAGGTCATGCAGTAATTAAAAATCTCATTCAACGCTCTCAGCTTAAACTGACTGACTTGGCTCCATCCGACAAAGATAAGCATTTAATATTTGTCTCCGAGGTCTGTAGTTCATAGCGAGGGGGTGAGACTAATGGCCTAATGCCGAGCGTTCGACTGGGCTGGTGGCCTCCTCCAGTGCCTAGTAAAGTCTGTTCCTGCCTCTGCTTGGCTGGGCACAACTGTTTATGAGGCGAATAGGTTCTTGCAGGTCGTGCCTTGGAGAGTTGCATCACGTTTGCAAGAGAGTGTTTGTGCAGAGCGGGCCACACAAACAAGCGCTCCCAAATACACACTGAGGCGTGCGCGGAGATGCGCGGCTGCAAGTGAGGTCCATCAGCGTGGGGACTTCCATATTCCTCTGAGTCAGCTGATGTCAGCTGATGCAAGCTGTGTTAATTGTGTGTCCGTGTGACGTTTGTGTCCCGTTGCAGAAAAAAAGAAAAAAGACAGACGAGCAAGTGCATATGTGTTGGGGGTTTGTGTGTAATTTCTGTGGACACAAACAGTGGGCCTCAGAGGCTTATGACTCAGCCTATCCCTGCCTCTCTCACACACACACACACACACACACACACACACACACACACACACATCGACTCATCCACTCAGCCGTCCGTGACCAAAGCGGCAGCTACTTCAAAGGGCCTCGGCATGCATGGTAATCTCCAATCACGTCGCTCTACTCCCCTGTCTGCACCCTGGCAGACACAAATACCCCCTCACGTGGAGGAAGGACGGGAGGCGACGCGCCAGATTTGTGTTACATCTGTGAAAGTGAGGCACAAGTTTGCTCTTATACTCCTGTCATTTCTGTTTGAGCTCGCAATCTGCATGTAATTAACATCTGATTTACCGAGGCGGCGGCTAATAATGCAATCAGTGATTAAGACCGCCTCCCAAGCACATTGCTGCTGATGAGGAGACCGGGAAAGGTGCAGTTCAGCTGAAATCCAAAATGTGAAATTTAAAGAGAAGAAAAATCCCCAAATGTCACTTCCATTCCCCAAGCCCTACTATTAAACTCTAACTGTGAAGGTAATTTGAACACTTATTATGATAAACTTAATAACAACTGATTTATTATGGGGTTCATAATGGAGGAAATGAATCGAAAATAACACGTTGTTATTCACTCAAATTCACCACACCACTCGTCTCTGGTGATATAAAAGATCAAGATGCTCATTAACTCTTCCCACCTATTTAAGATTAAAAAAATAAAATAATTCGTCCTCACACAAACTCAGCTTCATTTCGCACTTGTTTGTTTTTGCCCTCTCACTTCTTCTCTTGTGACTGTGACTGTTATATAACACAGGGTGTTTAACTTTTTTCTTCGTTTTGAGTTAGGGATGTTTCATTTTCAAAACAAAGGGAACCGAGTCGGCTAATTGAACTTCTCCATTTATAATTGTTCCCATATTTAATTGCCCAGAAACCACAGCCCATCCGTTCACATGCTCTGTGGAAGATCCCATTTACTGAGCTGAGAGGTTGTTGTTCAAACTTCAGTGGGTTCATGTTATTAGAGGTCAGAGTATGAAAATAAAAAAGTGTTTAAACAACATCTTGAAACCTCTTTCCAATATTTGCATAATAAGGACGGGAAAAGGATCAGGTGTGAAAAACGTCTAGATATTTTCAAATGTGCACATGAATCATAAAAACATCTACTTGGTAAAAAGAGGCACTTGTGAGTGATGGAAATACAGTTTGCTAGTGACGACATTTAAAAAGATGTAAAGTTCACTTTAAAATCTATTTAGAGCTGAACGTTTAGTGATGTTAATTGGCTTATAAGTTATGACGTCTGAAAGTTGGGAAACATAACTTTTACCAACTTTCTGTCTTGCGATGTCGTTCACGTGAATATTCTCCGACACCCAGTTTTTTCAGACACCACATCAACGCCCGATGAGAAAACCTAATCCGTTAGCTGAGAGGCGGAAGAGGGGCTTTCTCTCGCTTCATTCATTACATTAACATGGCATCACCCTGTGTAATTAGATCGCGCAATGCAAGTCATTTAGTGCTGCTAAACCTTCTCCAAATATGCCAAAAGAAACTGGTGGGATTTCCAAGATTGATTATCATCCAAATCTTAAATATTTCACTCTCATATCATTATCCTAGTTATCGGTATGTAACTTCACTAAGAAACCCCGACCCCTTGAAAAAGGAACGATGAGCCGTTCATTTCTGAAAGAGGAACGGAGCCACAAATTGCTGAGAACCCATCGTTTTAAAGGTGAGAATTACAAATGCATGCTGTGTGCTGCGCCTTTGCGATTCCAGTGGAATCTAACGCCATTATAGTATCTCGTGTGTAGAAGGGAGAGAGGCAGACAATGTGTCCCTTAGATGTCAGGCAATCTGCCTTGATAAATCACATACATCTCTGAGGCAAGGCTGAATCAAGGCTCGGTAAAATTTGTCCCAGCGTGGGGAGACTCACCTTGAGAGAACGCCTGAGCTCAAGGCTCAACAGTGGAGCTAGTTAGAGGGAGCATAACGTGGCGCGCTGTGATTTTTGAGCTCTCTCTTCTTTTTTTTTTTAAATATTTTTTTCTCCTGCTGTTACTATTAATAGCTGCTGCAGAACATCAAAGTGGAGAAGAGGTTTCTCTCAGCAACAGGCCACAGCAAAGACATTATCCACAGGCTCCAAATACGTCAACCCCCTATTGGCTGCTCCGAGTGCAGGCGTCTGCTAATCGTGAACGTCTCACACGCACGTGCACCTCACGTAATGTTACATCACACAAACACACAGAAAAAAAAAGGCTTTATTGGAATAGAGTTTATTTATGAGATTACAATGTAATTGACTGTGACTGCACAAGGTCTTAACTGGAAGGTCCATGCACCCAAAAAGTCCACATCACTTACCGTCTCCCGTTCCTCCCAGGGCGCTTCTTCCCACTGTTCTTTTCTTTCTTTTCATGCTTTACATGGAACTAGATTGTCATAACAACCACAGCATTTTCCGCAATTAATCAGAGCTACATTCAATAAGTGGTCACGTAGGTACCTGTGCATGCGATTTGTAAGTTAGTGTGTGTGTGTGTGTTAACAGAATGTCGCTACATGTGTATTTCTGTATTCTGTGCACTCTCCGTGCTTCTGTTTCTGCAGGCATTTGATTATTGATGACTGACGCTGAGTGACTGTGGGTAATGTGATTTCTGCAGGAGCCTTGTCTCCCAAATGAGGCCTGTTTTAAAATGCAAATGGAGTTTAGTGTTCTTTTTGCAAAATGAAAAAAAAACAACATATCTTTTCTATCTACCAGAATGAAATCATTTGTGTGCGTCGGACATGATTAATAAAGAGATGGTTGCTGGAACTATCAGACTGGACATTTAGGCTGTCACGATTGGGTGTAAACTTTTCATTAAAGCTTCGATGGCTCACACTTAGGTGTTAATTAATGAAGGTGTTTTTAAGAATAAATTAAGTTTGGCAGCCTCGTCTTAGTCTTTTACGAAGCATTATCATTTCTTTATTGAAAAGTTGTTTAAAGTAACTGCAATGGTCTTTTTACATGACAAGCAGGTGACATCTGTTTTAGTGATAGATACAATCAGTGGTGGATATAAGATTTTTCGGGAATCAGGGGCCATTAAGGGGCCACAACTTACACACCGGCACCAATTGTCTATGTACATGAACTATTCCTTATTCACTCAAATGCTAATTTAACAAATTTCTTGTTTCCTGTTAGCTCTATAGCTTTGACCAAAGTCAACATCAGTGAATAAATGTTTTAAAATGCTCCTTGTTCAAACAGATTGTGTACTTCAACAAAGCTTAGAAAATAAACATTCTTAATAAATTCTCATATTTATTGCTAGTAAATGACAAATAAGTTAGAATTTACTTTCTGTAGATCCAAAGCTTCTCGAGCATAGTGCCAGCATGTCTGGGAGTGATTCAGCAGTTTGGCGGATTGGGGGGAAAGCTCTTCCCCAGCGTTACCCCCCCCCCCGCTGATTTAGGATTTTTTTTTCTTTCTTTTTACTTTGCAGCATCTAAGAGCATTCTCCAGTTAGGATAACAGACACAGAGAACCTCCAGACATAATCTAATTCTAAGAAGGTCTTTTTAAAGCTTCAAAGGTTTCTGTCTGTTAATTTGTCTTTTTTTTTGCATTTTCACATTTTCGTGCAAAGACCAAGTACTGTCTCCAGTTAAGACCATGTCCATAAGTCACTTTCAACACTGCCTCTCAAGCAGGAAAATGTTGAGTCTGGTTGGTTCCATAAAATCTACCTCCAGCTCTGTGAAAGGCTTGGATTTGATTTGGGTAAATAGCTTGGCCCAGTAAACCTTTTAAATGCATTTTCAGCATTGTATAATTGCTGTCACTGTATTATTTGAATAACAAATTTGGAAATAATTGGTTGCAATTTTTTTAAACTCCAGCATCTATTTTGTGGCAGAGAAATGACTTAATTTCGTGTGGTTATTGTCCGTCCATTATTATATGTTTTGTGCCCCGAAGTTTAATATGACTTTTTTTTCTGCTGCCATCAAATTGATTCATAAATAGGCATTGGGCAGCTTATTGAAAGTAGCAGCAGCAAAAAAAGGCTTATGTATTATTACAGGTTTCACACACAGGCACACACACAAACACACACACACACACACACACACAAGATAGAAAGACTGATATTCCCCCCTTTGCAGATTCACTCCTATCAGCCGTTACAGAGCATGTTCAGAGGTAATGGAAGGCTGAAAGGATGGGTATCTATCTCTCTGCACCTGGGGTTGAGGGTCCGAGTGTGCTCAAGCGCTTTCTCACGTGCACATGCTTCGGTGTGTGTGTGTGCACTTACGACGCGTCTGCGTGTGTGCTTGCATTTATGTGGGAGAGGGTCGGCTATTTATTTTGATTGTTTTCAATGAGGGTCCAACGTGTAGAATCCATAACAATACCATCAATCCACAGCAGCGGCCACAACATGGATGTAATTTATATGGTAATGCAGCCTCCATGGTTGCCCCAAGTTACGCAGTGGACATCTCCGACAATGGACAGCATGGGCGTGCTGTAGCATCCTAATGCAATGTACAGCCACAGACACACACTCAGAAGTAGCCACGTGCACTTGCACTTCCCGGAAACAGGGAGGCATGTTTCAATCAGCAGATGCAGATAGATGCTGCAGTGCATTATGGGTCAAAAGGTTGAGTGTATTGCTTTGTGTCAGCTGGTGTCTGTCCTCATCCCTGCCACTTGACAGAGGAGTGGAGCAACCTCCTGAGCTCCATGTTGGGATGACTCATAAAAGATGCTCTGTTGGACTTCATGCTGTGCGGTGTACTATCCTACACTGTGACTTAAGGGCTGCTGGTCATGTACCCAGTCACAGCCCTGGGAGGAGTTTGGAGGTTTGTCTCTGTTATTTTGTAGAGCTGTCATAGCAAGGTAAATGGTGAAAACAATGTTTCAATGAGAGAGCCGACGCTTTTGTCCAATTACATCATCTCCTGGCTCATCAAGTTCTGTTGATGTAATGAGTCTTCATTACTCTGCTCTCCACACTGAGAGGAGCTCAGGAGATAATGTTAAGAAGCGACAAATAATTTGGACCTATTAATTCTAATGGCCTCATAGTTATTCAGAATGAAAAAAGCAGTAACAGGTTAAGGTGTTTAATTTGAACATTTCTTGTCTTTTATACATGAAGCATTATAAGTCAATTATTTATTTTAAGTAGTTCTCATAAAACTGGTGAATATTCAAATGTCCTTTTCCAATAAGTCTGGTTTCGGTTCGTTATTTGTTGCTATCGAAACGATGATTGACAGCTGAAACTGACCTACGATTGGACAAGCATCCCCGCAGCTCCTTCCCCTGATCGCTACAGCACAGGCTCCAAATGTGCAAGATGACTGCATTTGTATCTGCAACATTTTAGCTTCATTTCTGGATAGTGGGAGGAAGTGGAGACCTTTCGTCATTCTCTCCATAAATGATGTGGTTAAAACATTCAGCTTATTCCACCGAAAGTGGAAAACTACCTGAGCAACACTGACACGTCGCTTCCATGAAAACGAATGTTCGGTTTAAAATCAATTATGTTGTGGTTTCCAGTTAAACCCTGTAAGTACGTCAAGTGTTGAGCTGTAGTTTTTATCCTGAATGGAACAAACGAAATTTATTAATGAAACGCTGGAATGTAGAACAGCACAATGTGGTGCTGCGAGTCTGTGGAGCACCTTTTTCTCCCCCAGGTGTTTTCTGCCTCAGCTGCCGTGTGTGTGTGTGTGTGTGTGTGTGTGTGTGTGTGTGTGTGTGTGTGTGTGTGTGTGTGTGTGTGTGTGTGTGTGTGTGTGTGTGTGTGTGTGTGTGTGTGTGTGTGTGTGTGTGTGTGTGTGTGTGTGTGTGTGTGTGTGTGTGTGTGTGTGTGTGTGTGTGTGTGTGTGTGTGGGAGATCAGCCTGCTGAGGCAGAGTGCTCCTGTAGTTGGGCAGAGATGGGAGTGATGCAGGCGAGATGAAATGGAGAAAGTGAGCGCAGAGAGATCTGTGGCCCTGAGAGGAACCCAGACACTTTGTTACACATCAAAGTAAAGAGCCACTGATACAATCTTCTCTTTAGGCTGTGAAAGCCCAACTTTATTAATTAGAACACGTCCGTCGAATCATCCTCTCTTCTCCCTTCCTGCTTTACTCCTTTTTATCACACACTTTCTGCAGTGACGCTGATTAGGAAAGAGGAGAGGGGGGGGGGCGGGGGGGGGGGGGATGAACTCAGGCTGTTCCTGGATAGGCTGCCACATCCATTTGTTGCTCACACATGCAGACAACAACAGGTGTGCACGTCGCCACAGTTGAGCTCAATGTGAAATATTAAAAAGGGGTGAATAAGAGGAGGAGGCGAGGTTTTCAGCGAGGGCGGGGGGGAAACAGGAAGAGAGATGAGATTGAGGAGACAGACTGCGCTGTATAGATAAATAGAGAAAAGGGCCCATTGTGTCAGCAGCTGTCATCACTAAATAGCCCTCAGATCACTGTCAGACACACACACACACACACAAATGCACAAAATACTAACACACGCGTACTGACTGACAGCTCCCCCTCAGTCCAACATCTGGGCTGACAGCAGCCAGGGTAATGAGTCTCTGCATGTGCCAGCATGGGTGTCTCGCTTCTTATTCCACCCTCTTTCCCCGCGTACCGCTCATTCAATCATTTCACGTCGCTCTTATCTTGTTCTAAACCACCCCCCTCCCCCCCCTCCCCCTTTTTTGTCGTTATTTTCCGTGATCTTAATAGGAACACGTGCTGATTGACTTCGCAGCAGCCGCCACACGAGCAGCGACTAAATGAGAGTAAAGTTAAGTTGAATGGCGGATTGATGCGGGAGGTTTTTTTTTTTTTCCGTGTTTCTCCAGAGTTGCCATCCAGGTGCACTGTATTTCACATAGAGGTGTGGAGCAACGCAGAGATGAAGAGATGATGAATGGCTCTCGTTAGAGGGGTAATTTGTCTCTCCTTGTCTGACTGGGCTCCAGCTGTCGCTCCATCCCTCGCTCCATCCCTCGCTCCACTCCACTCTCCTCGGCCTGCCACTCCTCACCTCGGCCAGATGGGTGTACGGATGGACGGAGCGAGGGAGAGGAGAAGAGGGTCCCCGACAAGTCAACAGGCAGAATTGTGTCTGATGTGCAACACCATCGCACGGCAAAGGATGGCCTCGTGGAGAAAGAATAGATTATGCAAAGCACATATTGTGTTGATTCAATGGACACGCACAGCAGAGCGACAACAGGCAAAGCTCAAACACTTATATGACTCATCTAGGCAAGTCAAAGCCGGGTGCTCGCGCCACAAACGGCTGATGAAAGTGTTTCTTTTTTTACACTGTAATCCAATCACCGAGAGACCGGGATGCCCGGCTCTTCTCTCTCTCCCCCCCCCCCCCATGATACACTCATTGTCGCGCTAATCAACACTTGTGCAAGAGAAGGGTAGATTGTGAGAGCGGGCGGCGAGGACAGAAGGATTAAGAGATGTATACAGATGGCCGGGGAAGCGGCTGAAGGATGACAACGAGCAAAATCGTCAAGAGAACCACGTGAGCTCATTGCCAAGTCTTTGTTCTAATAACACAAAGCAATTTCCAGTGACCTTTCCTGAAATGTAGCGGGCAGAAATGACTTGAGTTAAGGATGCCCCACAGCATAATTGCTAAGGAGATTAAAGTTCCCTTAATTGCTTTTGGCCAACCAGTGCAATTTTTCCTTTTTTGTAATTAAAGTGATTTAAAATATTAATAACTACAAAGGCGTACACATAACCCTCTCGCGCGCACGGCTCACGCAAACTTTGTACGCATTCAATAAAAACGTACAACTGCAATACAACTATCTTAAATGTGCATCTACAAACACACACACACACACACACACACACACACATACTTTCTATCACCTGCTGTCACCAATCTCCTTATTAAAGGTCTTGCGAAATATGCAAATAACAAGATCCATTCTCTCCATCAACTGAGAGATCCATCGATCATTCATTTAGAGCTACGGCTTTTTTTTTTCTTGGGTCAGTGGCCTATTCCCTCTCTACCTCCCTATTTTTCTCAATTTTCCACTCTTCAGACCCGTCTCATTGTCTCCTTCTCTCCTAATTACCCTCCTCTATTGCTCTCTCCCTCGTTATTTATTGGCAAGAAGTTTTGTCGGCTCATAGCTTCCTGACTGTCCTCTGTTCTCCGTCGTCCCTCCACCTCTCACTCTCACTTTCACCCTCCAATCCCCTGGTTCCCCCCCGTGACCTCGGTGTCTCTGCCCCCCCCCCCCCCCCCCCCCACACACCTCCTCGTCCCTCTCTCCCTGCCTCTCCTCCGTTTCCTTCCTTTCGGCCACAGTTGTTTGCTTTGCCATTGTTTATCCATTTTTCTCTGTTTGCTCTGATGAGATTGACCGGACACACACACACACACACACACACACACACACACACACAGGCACACATACCTAAACAGAAGACAAGGAAGGCATCTCTCTGGGGTGTAGTTAACGTGGGGCCGGGGATCGATCGTAGCTCTGGTTTCCATGACGCAAAGCGCTGAGCTGGAGCAGTTTTGACAGCAGGACGGAGGCATCACTCTGCTTCTGTTTCCATCACGTCTGTTTCCATAAAGCCACATTTAGAGCTGGATTAATGATTCCTTTATTAGAATTTTCCATTGTTAACGCTCTTGATTTTGAACCATACACGCAAGCGTTATCCAGCAGCCATGCCCGTCCGCTTTGTGTTTCTCAGATCACGCCTGCATCGACACTCCCCGCTCCCTGATGTTTACCTGATGCAAGCAGTTTCGCCCGGGCCCCCCCATCTGTCTTTGCCTTTACACCTTCTGATTCCTGTCAGTGCTCTGTGAAGGGAAAGAGAATGCCGTCAAACTGCAATCACGCCACATCTGAATTCTGAAGAGCTGCTGTTGAGAGAAGGAGAAAACGAAATAAATACCGTGATGATGAATGTGCGCCTATCTGGTATTTTTCTTCCAAATTCCCACGGCTTTTCTTTTTGTCTGCCTCCTGTGTTCGTCTCCGTTTTTGGATTCGTGTGAAGAAGTAGCACTAAAGTTGAAGTCCCTCACTGAAAGGCTAAAGGCATTGTAACTTTCTTCAACTGATTTTCAGGTGAAGTTTTCACCGGCGCAATAAGGAATGGATGAAGGTTGTGAAACTATAGACGTACAAGCCTTTTTTAATTTTTTATACTCAGCCTTATATTTCAACTTTGGATGGTGAATGACAAGTTGTGACTGTGGAATGTGGGCTAGAAAAAATAATTACAAAAGGTGTATATGTAAAGCTGTTTAAAGGAAACTTTGCTGGCTAGAGCCAAGGGCTGTCATTTTAAATATGGAAACGGGAGAAAATAAGTTATTATCAGTGTGTCAAAGCGTATTCGGTTTACTTTCTAATTAGCAGTCGTAATAACCTGAGTCCTTCAGTGGATTGGCTGGACTCAGTGGCCTCATTCTCACCATATTGTTGATTGATTGAGCTGCAAATATGGAAGGCGTAATTATTCTATATTTTGAGCCGTCTCTAAATAGAAATTATTAGATGTGTCTTTGTCCTTGATTCCAAACCTTTGGAGAGTAGAGTGAAATCTCTCCATCCCTCTCTTCTCCTTCTCTCTGGTGAATGGGACAGCCTGATTGTGTCCACACATCCCAGGGCTCCCACTATTTAAAGACTTGGCTGTTAACTTTCTTTTGTCTCGCCCATGTAGAGGACAATCGACGTAGGGCCTCTTCTGCCAACTCTATAAGCGTCTGATCCACTGAAATATGAAAATGTTAACAGTCGTGGCTTTGTTTGGTCTGATGTGACCAATATGTTGTGGTGGCAACATATACAATGTAGTTGGAATAGGACTGAGTCAGTTCATGGACTTTAAAGCACTATTGTACTTGTGTTAAAGTATATTTTATCAGTCAGCAGTATCAAGAGCTGGTCACATGTTGTTTTTTTTTTGCAGAAGGGTTAATTTTTTTTTGTCACTCATTCATTTATTGGTCTTTGGTGAATCCCTCTAGTGTCACAAAGCTTTTTGTTCGTATCGAAGCTGCTGTACATTTCTGTTACCAGGCGGCTGTTCCAAAAAGCGAGTTCAGTAAACCTTATATAACCTTCCACAGGTCTTTTCATACAAATCCACATTCAAATGCACTTTTAAATTTGTAGTAAAATTATATTAAAATCCAGACCACATAGCAGCACAATATTCTAGTTTGTTTAGATGTAAATGTCACAAAACACACTTGTTAACATCCATCCAAATAACGTTTTGGTGACAGTCATCAATCAGTGTTTGGATGGAGGCAGAAATCTTTCTGAAATCAAATTAAACCAAAACTTTATGCGTGGCTACAGAAACCTGTTAGTTGAGAGAATATGTCTAAATGTGAGGTGTGTACCTCGACCTTTCAGAGACTCAGTGCCTCAGTGAACGTGCTTCTTGGAACAAGCCCCTGCATCACTGTCAGTCATGGCCATCTGTTTTGTCTAACGCCTCCCCCCCCTCCCTTCCTCCCTCTCTCTCTCCCTCCATCCTCCAGGTCGCCCACTCCCTCCGACCTCTTCCTCCTCCCTGCTCCCTCCATCCCTCCCGTCCTCCTCCTCCGCCCCCCACCACCCCTCTCCCGGCCCCTGTCCGCCCTTCAGGGAGTGCCAGGTGCCCCTGCTGGAGAATAACTCCACCCACTCCCACCTGGAGCCCCACCCTGAGGACTCGTACCTGCTCCGGGCGCAGCCCTCGTCCACAGGTAAGCGGGAGACCAGTCCACTCATCCGCACCCCTTTTATCCTGTCATTCATTTTATGTGTGGGTCATCCATCACCTGAGTCACTGCGTTGCATTACTTCATCATTTGTCCATTTCCTGATCTGATTTAGTGTCTGCTCGGTAAAATGCCAAGAAATCCTGCGCTTTAATTTAATGTCACATCTCGTTTGCTAAGCCATTTTGTTCCTGCCTCTGTTTTTTGCATTC